>NC_041391.1:15302601-15308378 GCF_002162155.2 Triticum dicoccoides | reverse complement strand
CGTCGCCGCCCCGCCCCGACGCCGTACGTCGCCGCCCCGCCCCGCCCCATCCTGATTTTTTGCTAATTTAGTTAATTTAGATGTGTAGTATAATTTAGATGTGTACTTAATTGAGTTAGATTTTTTTGTTAGATTTCTTTCTTAGATTTTTTTGTAGTTCATAGATTTTTTTGTTAGATGTGTATTAATTTAGATGTGTATTTCATAGATTTATTTTCATATTGTGTAATTTGTTCATATTTTGTTATATTTTTTTCTCTTAATAGATTTTTTATGATATTATTGTTGAATATGCATGTTTGTGTGTTCGTATATATGCAAAGATCGAATATGTCAAATTTTTATGATTTTTTTCTGTTCATAGAATTTTTATGATTTTTTCTGTTGTAATTTTGTTCATAGAATTTTAATGATTTTTTTTCATAGAATTTTCTTTTTCAATTTATGTATATGTTCATATTTTGTATGTATAGGAAAATTGTGCATGATCAAAGTTATTTATGAATATGTTTATATTTAGAATAGAGGAAAAAGGAAAATAAGAAGAGAAAGTGTTTAATATAATTATTTAGAAAAATAATAGAACTATAGTTAAACTAGTTTATTTTTAGTAAGTACTAATTTATTTTATTTATAGTAAGTGCTTCGTATATAGTTGAACTAGCTAGTTGATTTAATAAACCAATTTATTTTACTATATATAGAAGTAGTTTATTTTTAGTAAGTACTACTTTATTTATAGTAAGTGCTTAGTAGTTGAACTAGTTGATTTAATTAATAAAACTACTTTATTTAACTATATATAGAAGTAGTTCCCGCATCAACGTCGACGATGTCTATCCCGCATCCTCGTCGTCGTCGACTCGGCGGTGGAGGCCTGCTTGATCAGGGCCATGTTCGGGACTGGGCTTCACCGGGCTGGTATTGGGAGGTGCTACCTTCTGGGGGACGTAGGTTGGTGAGGAGGCAGCCCGTTGTTGACCCGATCCTTGTTTGGTGGCGGTCGCGTGGGCTAGTGACGGTGTCGAGGCTTCCGGACACCGCGGAGGTGGTACGTCACCGTGTCAGCGAGGAGGACGAGCACGTCCGTCGCTACATGGTTGCATTGGAGGGCAGGTTCGACAATACCTGGCAGGTTCTTTAGGGATCTCACTGGAGCTATGATCCTATGATCGTTCCTTATCTTCGGGTGTCCACCGCCGGCGACGATACCCGTCGGGCTTTATGGTTCTAGCTGTATTAATTAGCGATGCTATATATATGATAGTATTCGAGGAGTATTCGATGATGTACGGACATAAGAGATGATGTACTTTTGGTTATAATTGAATGCATGCTAATTTGAATACTACTTTATTTTACGATTTGGTTTTGCTTATTGAATGCTCGTATTGGAAAAGTACTCCTACTTTGAATGCTAAAATTGAAGAGCATTCTATGCAGAAATCTAGGAGCCCCCTCCATCATCCACGCCGTCGTGGGGGTAGATTCTCCTTCATTCCCGTATGCTAGACAATTTGGTGTAATAATAATGCACTCGGGAATGAAAGGAGGAGCTATGTACCATCACCGATAGTCAACCCGTGATTAATAATAATGATCTAATTTAGGTTTTTTAGTACATATATTTAATTGTACAAGTTTAATATTTGAATTATGAACTTAGGCCGGAAATGTCGTACTCGGACGACGAAAACCGCCCGGGGGAGTGCGACTGGTGCCACGACGACCGAGGTATGTGCGACAGGTTCATTGAGCTGGACGAAGATCGGTGCTTCAGCATTAAGCTCGAGGAGACCTTCGATGTTCATACGGTACGCAACGACGACAATAGTTTTTTTCGTAATTAAGCACGACTTCAACTATTTTAACGTGTATTTTTCATCTTTTCCAATTCGATTAGCTTATCCCATGCTATGCAAGATGCTATGTCTTGGAGAGGATGGGTTTTGAAGACCATGAAAGTATGGAAACCAAAACAATTCTCCTAAGGATCCATCATGGTGTGGATTTTCAAGTAAAGTTGTACAATGCTGAGAGTGTAACCCATTTTGGTTGCAAAAATTGGGAAGCACTTTGCAAGATGTATGGTTTTGATGAGGATATGCTTGTCACCATGGATCTTGGTGATCCTACAATCCAGCAAGACAATATGGACATTTGGGTCCTTGTGGATACACCTCTAATTCTTCCCTCATGTGAGCTTAATATAGTTATTAAGTAATTTATATTATTTATTTCAAAATAGTTAATAGCTTATTTCCATTGACAGCTTATTTTCATTCTTCAAAGAATGTGCGGAAAATGGTAGACAAAACCCACTACACCGATGACTCCGAATTAACTTACAAGGAGAAAAATCATCTGATCGCATTTTGCACGCGTTGAACCACGGTAACTACCATGGAGATACCTTGATAAGATTTTTTACTACCATGCATCTTTTAAATACTTCTAAAACTAGTACATCATTGCTAACTACGAAGTTATTACTAAGTTTTTCAACAGATAATCCCGAATGATTGTGTGCCTCATCTGATGTATACGCACGGTCGCCTTGATGTTTTGAACATACAACCAGGTCGTCCTACGAATCTCAACTGTCCATACCAGATTTCTAAAAGAAGTGGAGACATGACAATCAAAGAATGGAAAAAATGTATGGACAGTCGTAAGGAGCTTCTTGCAAGCAAAAGGAGGCGAAGCGCAAGAATTAGAGACAGGATGATCTCCATTCTTCATAATGGAGAGTCAGGGTCTATATTGTTTTATGCTATTTTACCTTAAGGGTGTTTAGGTCCTACCTGATATTGATGATCATGTGCTAAGAACAATTATGTAGGGTTGGGTTCGATGACTATGAGGATGATGATCATATGACTTGTTATTAATAACGAGTAGAAGTTGTATGATGATGCATGATTAGTAGGACTTGTTATTATATATGATGATGTATGATGCGAGCATGCATGAGTTATTATATATCAGCGGGTGAAATAAACATTGCAGTAGCGTTGGTAAACCAAGAACGAAGATATAAGAGAGGACACTTCTCTCTATTAGCTAGCTAATAACAATCTAAAATTAACCCCCAAAACCCATAAACCAGCCACTTTTCAAAAAAAAAAGAAAAAGAAAAACCACAGCTGCTGACACGTGGAAGCCTTTTGGTCCCGGTTCATGTCACCAACCGGGACCAAAGGCCCCCCTGCCTGGGCTGCCCGCATCGGCCACGTGGATGCCCATCTGTCCCGGTTCGTGTTAGAACTGGGACTAAAGGGTGGAGGCATTAGTAATGACCCTTTAGTTTCGGTTCAAGAACCGGGAGAAAAGGCCCTCACCAACCGGGACAAATGCCCTGTTTTCTACCAGTGCCTCTTGGTATTAACGTTTAAGGCAATGCAGTATTTTTCTCAGTTATACAGCATGTACTATCTGTCAGATATAGCGTAGTTATAGAATTTGCAGAATTCGAACACAGTAATTACAGACATGCTGGTGTTCCTCAAACTAAAAATCAAGTCGTGTGAGGAGAGATGGTGCACATCTGTTTGTTCCTGATGTTAGGATGTAGAAATAGGAAGAAATGAGATCTCAACTGTGTGCCTGCAGTGCACATGCTATTATTGGTGAAGAGCTCTGGTTTGAAATGAAGATCAGTTGGGGGAATTATAGAAATAAGATTAATGCAATGAAGGCGAGGGGAAGGATCGATTGATGAACGAAGTGGCTTGCCAGGTGAATATGAATTAAAAAAGTAGTAATTTCCTCAAGTAAGAATTGGCTGGGCAACAAAGAGAAGTATACTGACTTATTTACTGAATGTTGTGGATCGATGGTGCTTTCTTTCTTCAAGGAGAAGATGTGATCAAACTGGATATAGAAGCATAGTTCTTTCTTCTTCTTTCCAGGAGATCGATCAAGTATGGTGGCTGGGGCTTTGCTATACTACACGTGATTCTAAAGGCGCTGTTAGTTGATGATTGCCTGAAGCTTCCTTCAGTCACAATTGAGTATTTATGACCTGACGTGTGCTGCGGTTTTAGTCAGAGAAACTCCTACTTTTCTCCTTCTGAATTTTGAAAGTTATTTAATTCTTCTCGTATTACCCTAGAGATTGTATGTAGACTCTAGATATGTTACGCTTGGTGCATGTATTGTTCTATGATTGAAGGAAATTAGACAACCCAATGTGCTCATGTAATTACTGTTCCTTTCAAGTCATAAGCAAATATTCAGACTAAACTTGATATATGTTATTCTACTTAAAAAGATGAATAAGATACCCAGTTCATCCTAGGAACTGCAAATCAAAACAAGTAGTGAGTTGACGCACACAATTAACCTAGTTGCAGCCAAAATCAGGGGAATCAACAAATGTTGTTTAACTAACATAGCCATATGGAGTCAAATACAGTGAAAAATTGGTCTTCTACTTGAGAAAAGCTAAATGGTGTTAGTTTCTCAAGTATCAGCACTGAAATTGATACTTCAGGATAATTTACAACCACACTGGAACATGTTTTTCTTTTGCTTTGCTCTAGGATAGGAACTTGTGCTCTAAACTTTTCTTTTGTACTCTGGGAAACTTCTTGTGTTATAAAATGGTGTTTATTTTTACTATACCTCTATGAGCACTGCTTCGGAATGGGTTATTGAAATATTTTGGGCAACGAAGCTGCTGCTCAACCAACAGTTTAATTTAGTACCATCTATTATTATTTTTATAGAAAAGCCGGAAATGCTCGAGGAGCGATGTAACTGATGAATTTTATTAAGTCAATAATGCATTCCATTAAAAAAATGGGGTTGATAATCGGATGTAAAATCAAATTTCCATATTTTCCGTTAAGATTTATGCCATGTAAGCAATTATATGTGGAATTTAAAGCTGCTAGCTAATACTCCCTCCGTTCCTACTGTATGTAGTCCATATTGGAATCTAAAAAGACTTATATTTTGGAACGGAGGGAGTAGATGGTAATTTATATATTTAGTTCGTCTTCCTCTGTTGGTCTTACTAGAGCTTTTCTTTAACGGAAACTGGCTTGAAAGAGCTTTTTATGTGTATAGGAATAAAGTTCAGTTAGCTACGTACCTACTCTCTCCGTTCCTAAATATAAGTATTTTTAGGGATTTCATTATGAACTACATACGGAGCAAAATGAGTGAATTACATTCTAAAATATGTCTATACATATCTGTATGTAATTTATAGTGAAATCTCTAAAAAACACTTATATTTAGGAACGGAGGGAGTAGTATGTATGTTATTCACCATCCAAGACAATGCATGTGTTCATCGACATGGGTGAACATCATCTGGTTATTGGTTTATGTAAAAAGGGAGAAAATAATTTGCACTTCTAGCATAAAAAAATTCAAATTTGTATTTGAAGTTTAGTGTAAGCAGATAATGTGTTTCTATTTGAATTCTTGTTTTTATTTGAATTCATGTTTTTATTTGAATTCGATGATGGACGACATATGGGGCTTTGTATGAGGAAACCTTCTAGCTGAAAAAGATGTAATTTGCAAAGTAAAATGCTCTTTTTTGTACCACTATGCATGTTTCCCCTATTTCAAATATATATAATGTACCATTTTATAGATTCCAAGGAAATATTTAATGCGTCGAATGAGAAATGTAAAGGGCAATCCTTGTGGCTGCGCATCTGCATTGGCGTGCCCCGTGGCCCCCTCAACTATGCCTTACATAGGTCACTGCGGACGCACGTGTAGGTTTGTTAGATGCGTGCTAAGGGTTTTTGAGTGTG
>NC_041391.1:15243980-15301938 GCF_002162155.2 Triticum dicoccoides | reverse complement strand
GCCACCGGAATTCCTCACCGCCGCCGTCGCGGCGCCATGCTCCACCTCCGGAACCGCATACTCTCCCATCTCCTCTCAGTCGCGCCCTCTCCTTCTACATCCCCACTCCTCTCTCTCCACCGCCTCCTCTCTGCCTCCACGCCCGCCGTTTCCCCAAACCCTAGCTTCGCCGTCGGCGACTACCTCGTCGACACCTGCGGCCTCACCCATGCGCAGGCACTCAAGGCCTCCGCCAGGCTCTCCCACCTCAAGTCCCCCGCCAACCTCGACGCCGTCCTCGCCTTCCTCGCCGGCCTAGGCCTCTCCGGCGCTGATGTCACGGCCGTCGTCGCCAGGGACCCGCCGATCCTCTGCGCCGCCGTGGAGACAACCCTGTCCCCCGTCGTCGCCGGGCTCACCGGCCTCGGCCTGTCACAAGCTGAGATTGCGCGCCTCGTCTCGCTCGCCCCTGTCCAGTTCCGCCTCAGATCCGTCGTCTCCAAGCTAGAGTACTACCTTCCACTCTTCGGCCCCATCGACAACTTGCTCCGGCCGCTCAAACATGTCCTTGGCTCTGACCTCGAGAGGGTGGTCAAGCCAAATGTCAAGCTCCTAGCAGAGTGCGGGCTAAGTGCTTGTGAAATTGCCAAGCTGTTCATCGGTGCGCCGAGGATGTTTACCGCCAAACCAGGGCGTGTCCTGGAGATGGTTGCGTGCGCCGAAGGTATAGGTGTACCCCGTGGCTCTGGAATGTTCAGGCACGCGCTGCATGCCGTCTCATGCTTCAGCGAGGAGAAGATCACCGCTAAAGTGGACTATTTGAAGAAGACGTTTAGGTGGTCGGATGCCGAGGTTGGCATTGCTGTGTCCAAGGGTCCGTTTATGCTGGCGAGGTCAAAGGACATGCTGAAGCGCAGGTCCGACTTCCTTATCTCTGAGGTTGGGTTGGAACCGGCCTACATTGCTCATCGGCCGGCTATGCTCACCTACAGCCTGGAGGGCCGGCTCAGGCCCCGCTACTATGTTGTGAAATTTCTCAAGGAAAATGGATTGCTAGAGCACGTGCGGAGCTACTATACAACACTGGTTGAGACTGAGAAGGTTTTCATGAAAAAGTTCATCTGCCCCCACAAGGAAGCCGCACCACACCTCGCTGAAGACTACGTGGCTGCTTGCAAAGGGGAAGTGCCGGCTAGATTCAGATTTACGTGAACCAAGAATGGGCTATGAAAATTGGTAAACCATGTAGGTGCAACAAAGTTTTCATTGTCCGGGAAGCTGGTAATTCCTATTTTGGTGTACTTTGCCTAACTGGATGTTGGTTGTATGCTCTGTTAAATGCTGGTATGGTCATTGCCAACGCTTGATGAAATAAAACTGATAATTTCAATCCTGATATGTTAGTGTTATCATTTAGTAGAGCAGAAACCATGACTTGGTTGTGAACTTGTTCATCCTCATGCCATTTTATTTATAACTTGGAACTAAGTACGTAAGAGCATGCCATTCTGCATTGTATTAAAATTTCTATTTTGAAATTTAATGCATTCTGGGCGATGTTGGCTTGCACCGATGGCATTGGTGTGCCCCCCCTGACTCTGGGATGTTCAGACACACCCTGTGCATTGTCGCATTCCTTGGCGGGAAAAATATCACTGCCAAAATGGAGTACCTGAAGAAGGCGTTCAGGTTGAGTGATGCCGAGGGTGAGTATTCCTGTGTCTAAGGTTCTGATTTTGTTGAGGGCGTCCAGAGAATCGCTTCAGCGAAGGTTTGAGTTCCTCATCTCTGATTGGGGTTGGAACAGGCTTGTACATTGCTTATGGCCAAGCCATGTTCTTTTATAGCCTGGAGGGCGCGCTGAAATCTTTGTTTTGCTGTAAAGTTTCTTACGACAATTAACAAATTTAAATGCTTACTGCACCATAACGGTTTTGCTTGGCACTGTAAGCTGGCAAGCTTTGTTTCAGTGTTCTTGCCTAACAAGATGTTGGTTCTCCGGTATGGTATGTCTGTCGTATGCAAGTAATTATTTCCATGAGTCCTCATATGTCCGTGTCATCATTTTTTTTTCTGACTGTCTGTTCTGGACCCTTTTTTTGGGGAACAAATTGGACTTGCTGATGGCCACAACACATTGATCAATCCAAGGATGCAGTTTTGATCTAGTTGCTTGCTCTAGTTTGTGTGAGCTGAATATCTTCTTGCTGCAGTATCTTTCTTTGAAGGTATTAAATGACGTGAAAGTAATTCTTGCTTTACTACCTTGTAGCAGTTTTTTCCTTTATTTTTCTCCTGTAATTTTTGAATGGCCTACTGACTGACACTTTCAGTCTTAGGGACAACTGATCTCTGAACACTGCAGTTGCAGAGTTTTATATACGTTTAATCTCAGGTTTGCTTAATCAAGGCTTGTCATGATTTACGCCCAGCAAATGGTCAGAATATTTACGTCTGTTTAGCCTGTAACTGGTTACATCGTAGGGAATGTTTACCTATGATCTATGCAAACCAGAGTTAGGCATTAACAGAGCTTGCTTGCACTAGATGGCATCTGTTTTTCTGTGTTGTATAAGTATACTAGCAATGCCCGCGCGGTGGCACGCCGCGCCCCGTTGATACATCATGACGAAATATGTTACGGCATAGTATATATGCTAGTTTGCTAATTTCTTCTATTTGAACAATTTAGATTTTAGAGAAATATATGTGCAATTTGGGAGTTACAGTAAGGCAAGTAATGTATAAAGGCGAATTGCAAAGCATACATTTATTCATCACATGATCGATATATATATATATTTTACAAAGTAGGAAGTACACATTGCTACTCTGGTACTAAGATTTGTGTTACTGTCATCCATAGCTTATGTCATGAGGCATATGCTTCCAGTTCGAGGACAAAGTGGGAGTGCAAAGAGGGTCCAAAAAACTGAAGACAGATCTTCTACTTTATGGAGGGCGAGGCCTTATTGGCGTGCCATCTTGCCTTGCATTTTCTTTCCATCAGAGCCGACCCAGGTTTCCTCGGAAGGTGTATGTGCACATTTACGCCTCTCCCTTGTACTCGTGGGACATCCATTGCCGACGGGGTAGCAATGGTATCATGCTTCCTATCACACAAAATCATCACAAACACAAATGAGTAAAAAGGGCGAACTCTACTTTGCCAAAAAAGAAAAGAAGAAAGAAAGAGAGCAAGCTGCATGCTGAGATAAACAACCACAACTCGAATGCACATTTACATACAGAAGCGTGAGCGATCACCCAATGGAGTTTCAGTCCTCAAAACCTACCTTAAGTACATATCATAGGGACAATCCTAAATATAGGATCTGCTGTATAGCCTCCAGTAAATTTTCATCGACCATACGGGAACAACAAAACATCCCTTGAACAGGTCAAGCGGATTAGAGCAACAGGGAAAGTCCCCGGCCTATGTTGAACTACTGTACTTGTAGCTTTGAATGTATCACTATGCTCTGCAAATACGGACCTCTTTACTCCCACGCACAAATAAACATGCTCCTTTTGTCATATAAATTGTGACTGAGCTCTCTCTCTCTCTTCAGTTCCTGAAGCCTTGAACATGCTAGTCTCAGTCCTGTGGCGAGTCTTGTTCTAACAACTCCTGAACATTATTTCGTTGATTCTTGATGGACCACATGAAACAAAAACAAAAACTGCATGTGCACAGCAAATACGAAATAGCTTCAGAATTATCTCTCTTTGCAAGATTCAAAGTGTTGTACAGACCTAGAAAATGCTATACAAAAACTAAGCACATTCTGACAATCTGAGTGTCACCTATTTACTCACTTACAGGAATTACTTAATCGTAGCACTGAACTATGGAGAACTACATTCTTACTGTTATAGAGCAAATTAGAACTTAGAAACAAATCCAACTATGTGCAACAATTAATAATTGAACCTATAAAATTCCTGGGCCTGTACAGAAAGAGGATACTATCATGTACTCCCTTTGTAAACTAATATGAGAGTGTTTAGATCACTACTTAGTGATCTAAACGCTCTCATATTACTTTACAAAGGGAGTACCTATTACTAAAAATATATACCTATTACTAAAGAAACTATCATGTAGCTTTCTTGGTGGGTAAGTGACTACGAGAATCAATGATCTCTGTATACTATGTTTTTAGTTTCTTCTGTATGCATTTCACGGTGATCTTCAATTAAAATTGGTGGCGGTCCATATGAATTCGAGCCGCACTGTGATCATCTTCCGTCGGTCCCGCAGCACGATTAGATTCAGAGAATATTATAAAGTCCATCAAAATCCCAAGAGAAATACAAAGAATTTGACGCCAAACAGGACAGGAAGATAAATCTGTAAGAAGATAGCACAGTTGGAGACTTCAAAGGATGCATATTCTCTGCCTTCACTACAAGAAAAAAGTACAGAAACAGAACATGTAGTACCAAGTGAACAGGTAATAGAAGAAGAGGTAGTAGCAAGCTAAAGAAATTAATTCATAACAGGTAGTAGCAAGCTAAGAAAAGACTGCAAAACAAGGCATAGCAAGCACTACAGTACAGACTAAGCAGTAGCCAGCGAAATACTACCGAAAAATTACTACTAAACATTGCTTTCTTCTATAGGAGAAGGAAGGCAAAAGAGAGATCATATACATGATCAACCGATCATCGTGTACAGAGGACGAACCGGAGGATGTCAAACTGGAAATTCAAGCTATTGAAATATCCAAGTATGATCTCTCAAAACGATGAAAGCAAGGATTGATCCTTATAGAACAGACATATGTGTTATGCAAGACCATGCAACAATGTACATAGTAATCTAAGGCGGAAATACCAAATAAAGAGAAGTAGTCTACCTGTAGATGAACAACCAGAATGGCTAGGATGTTGAGGAACACTTCCAACTTTTGAAAAGCAGGAGAACTGAACTTTAGTGACTGAAATGTACTTGAGCAGGATATGGATTAGATGAAATAGTTGATGCTTTGCTAAACCAAAACTACAGGATGAGCAAAACAATAATATAAGCCCTTGTACCAAAACTAATTGTATGCAAAGAAATATAAGGTGGAAGTAATTAAATCTTGCCGGTTAAATTAAGAAAAAGTAGGACCCTAAATCAATGGTTTTAACAATTGAACAGAACATTCTCCCCGCTGTCCTTCGGACTAATTTCACTCAATTTGTGTGGTTTTACCACGAGAAAGAATAGACAATAGGAGAAAGAGAATAAGTGCTTCAAAAATAAATCGAAACTACTGTAAGTTTAATGACCTATAGGGATAACTTTGTAGGATTAAAAGCTGAATTTGTAATTATGCTCAAGCTCAACACATAATGGTTTCGTTATTTGCATGTGTGCATGCCTCCATCAAGCATGTAGATGACGGCCTGGAATTCTCAGTGGGGATGATCGGGGAACTCAGTGAGCTTGGGACTGAAACCAACAGACGAAGCTATCGATCAGGAAACAAAATGGTTGCAACAAGTGTTACACCTCTGAACCATATGGCTTGAACATTGATTCAGAATGAAGAAATACCTAAGAACATGAGGAATGGGTCCGAATTCCTGAGCTCGTGCGTGCAGCAGCAACAGTTAAAAGAAGAACACAGGCCTGAAGCGTACGAAGCATAAGCAGGCTGATTAGTAATGGGGAAAATTAAAGGAATATCAATAGGGGAGAGTGAGGAGACGGGATCCAATACCAACATCCTCCCGTTGTACGATCTTGTGCGGCATGAGAATTGGAGAAGGACATCGCCTGTACTACTGCTCTATTAATCATCAAAGAAGTTTAGACCGAGGCGATTGGAGGAGGCCGGTGGGGATCCTGAAACGGCATGGAGACGGACGGGTCGAGGCACCATTGGAGGAGGCCCAGCCGAACCTCGACTGCCGAGCTTGAGTTGCGCGAGTTTGGCCCGGGAGGACAGCGCCGCCCCTCTGCTGTTGCCCTGCCAGTGTTGGCTGCTACAGAGTGCGGCAGCATGGCGAGATCTAGACGCCGATGAGAAGCGGTCGACCCAGCAGGTAGCGGCGGCACGGCGAGCTCTTGACGCCGATGAGAGGCGGCCGAACCAGCAGGTGGTGGCCGCGCGCAGGATGCCAGGGGCAACGCCGTGGAGATGGGATGGACATCGGCAAAGAACCATGGAGCCAGGCAGGGGCGCGTGCTCTCTGCTCTGCCATGACCCATGAGCCATGAGCGGCTGAGCGCCCAGCCGTCGTACAGAAGGAAGGAATATGCATCGGGCCGCGAAGCCAAATGTACAGACTAGCCCACCCACAGCAGAAAAACGCTAGACGAACCAACGCAACATGTACACATGTTCAAAAAATTTCAAACGAAAACCTAGATACACCACATGTTTGTACACCGCCAGGTACCAAAATAATACCACGTGCCATGTACATAATTCACCATGGGTCACCTTCACACAAGTGGGTGAATCTTGGGACGAAAACGTTGCCGGATATAGATGTTTTGGTATTTTCACAACTATATCAATTTTGTGCTGCCGACCTTTGTAGTACCAAAACTTATTGATGCAAGATGTGATACTGGACAACATGAATTATCAGCTACCCAGAAGTTTACCGCCCCGTTACCAGATGCTGAATCTATCTGCATATTTAACAATTTCTGTGCACATTATGCTTTGCTTCCATGTTTTGTTGGCTTCTAAACTCCTGTTTTCATTTAGGCATGAATGTGCTTCTTAACTCCATACTTTCTTATTATATTTTTTTCTAGCTTATGAGATGACAGCAAAATCACATCTTACTGCTTGTCCTCTGCAAAATTCCATGTTTTATATGGTCGCTGATTGATCAACTACAGTGCTTGAGAGCTTTAATTAGGTAGCGGTCCATTGATTCGCTAGGTAATGATGCAGTTGAGCTATTAAGATTTTAGAGACCGGTTGTAGATAATCATTTACATTTCCTGTCACAGGCCACTATAGTTATCTTGCAAGACCATCCTCCCTTGCTATATTAGCATTCTCATTATCTGCAGGATCTTTGGCGCACATCCCCATGATGAGTAAATATCCCTTTGACCAAGTGCTGATTTCTTTTGTGTAATTCTATGTCTGTATTGTTTTTTATGCCCTTTTTATGTGACTGTGACTTCACAACTTTTCAAATCCTGATCACTTTGTCTAGTAGTCCCTTCGTCCCAAAGTAAGTGTCTCAACTTTGTACTAACTTTAGTGCAAGTTGTACTAAAGTTGCGACACTTATTTTGGAACGGAGGGAGTACGAGACAAACTCTTAAAAATTCAATTCAACCTAGGGAGATTTTCATTTCTTCCTGTCTCAAACCACTCAATACTAAAGTTAATATCCTTGTGTAGGCGCCGACATTCATGTATGCCATTTAAACATGATTCAGAGCATAAGTATACATGATTCAGAGTAGTTACTAGTAGAATACTTGAGATGAGCACGCTACTATTACGAAGAGAGAATTGCAAACCGTACCGAAGATTAACAACAGCCACTACTGCCTTCTTTTTTATGGGGGTACTATTTTGGACTTGTTGATGGCCGCAATGCGTTTATCAATCGGAGGATTCAGTTTTGATCCAGTTTGTTGGTTGCTTGTTCTCATTCTTGTGAGCTGAAAATCTTGGTTCTTTCTGCAGTATCTTTTTTTGAAGCGATTAACTGCTTTGAAAGTAATTCATGCTTCACTAGTCTGCTGTATTTTTAGTGGCCTATTGGCTGATACATTTAGTTCTAGGGACAATTGATCTCAAAACTGAACAATACAGTTGTACATTTTCTATATACGGCTTACCATCTAGTCCAAATGCTACGGCTGGTTAAAACCAAGCCTCCTCATGTTTTCATCAATCAAGGGCTTACAAGTGTCTAAAGCTATGCTTTTATATCATGATCTATGCTAGCAAATGCTTGGAATATTTACCTCTGTTTTAGTGTGGTTTCCAATCTGCCTAGATTGATCTCAAGTGTTAGCTTCGTTGCTCTGGATCATTTGAAAAATGAGAAACTTTACTGTTTTTCATTGGCTATAGGTGGTGGCAAGTGATGATGTTGTTAAGTGTCAGCATACCTGACATGGCGACCCCACAGCGCAGCGACTCCAACGGCTCGCCCATGCCACCAAGACTGCCGCGGGCTCGCAGGAGCAACCCTCGAGTGAGCGGGCCGGAGTGGGTGTAAGTGTGGCCCGGCCCAGAGGCTGCCACTACTTAACCGAGTCCCTTCCACAGAATCACCATCCAGCGGATCAACGAACCGGCGACAGCACGAACCCTATTCCCCTTTTTCGTTCCTCCATTCATGTACCCAAATTGTAATCGGGATTGAGTAATTCCTGAGACAATAGATCGATTCCCCCTCGTTGCTCCTAACATCTGGTATCAAAGACAACCACCACCTCTTCCCTACCTCGATCTGGCTCTGTTCGTAGAAACCAGGCGTCTGCGTCAAGCCCGTGTTCAGATCGAAGCCATGGATCCCACCATGAAGGAGTACATGGACACGATCATCAAGTCCATGGACGAGTTCCGCCTTGAGCTCCGGGGCAACACAACCATGATCCACGCGCACACGACCAAGCTGGACGATCTGGTCGCGTGGCGGCCCAATCTCGAGCGTCATGTGTCGACCAGCTCATCGACGCGGTGGCGGAGCTGCAACAAGGGCGGCTGCCTGCGGCGGCAGCGCTCGGTGTGGCGCCGCAAGGATCGTCAACGACCGATCCACTCCTCGCTGCGGCCGGCGCTCCTCCTGGCGTCGAACCGACCGCGCAGGGGCGGCCGCACGGGTCAAATGACCACCGCGACGCCTTCCTCCACCGGGAGCAGGTGTTGGCCACGCCGCCAGCGCCCCTCCCGTGCACTGGTCAGTACCCCCTCCAGTCACCCGACCCTGTAGCTTCTCCTTTCTCTCATGCAAGTCAATTGCTCGCTGCATTGGGGCAAGCCCATCCTTCTGTGGTGTTTCCACAATTTGCCAGCGAGAACCCAAAGCTGTGGAAGACGTTATGTGAGCAGTATTTCAACATGTTTGGAATTCACCCCACGTTTTGGGTACTCATGGCTGCACTCAATTTCTCTGCCACTGCGTCCATCTGGTTGCAATCAGTTCAGAACAAGTTGTTTGACTTCGATTGGGAATCATTTGCTACCTTGCTCTGTACGCGGTTTGGTCGAGACAGGCATCAGCATTTGATTAGGTAGTTCTATACAATTCGACAGACCACCTCTGTTGCAGATTACATTGAATGTTTTAAATCGGTTATGAATCATTTAGTTTCATATTTTGACAACACTCATCCATATTTTTACTTGACTCGGTTTGTTGAGGGACTACGAGCGGGCATCCGTGCGGTGGTTCTGGTGCAGCGGCCACCTGATCTGGACACGGCGTGTTCTCTTGCCTTGCTCCAGGAGGAAGTCGTGGGGTGCGCCTACTCAGCAGCACCACCGCCGCCACCTCCGCGTGCAGGGGGCACGGGGCCATGACCAGGACGAGCGCTTCCTCTACCGCCTCCTCCACAACGCCCGACGCCTGCACCAACAGCACCCGCAGCCACGGATCGCCGCGGGCTCGACGGCGCCCGCACGGACAGCTCCAAGGTCAAGGCGCTCCGCGAGTATCGGTGTGCTCGTGGGCTCTGCTTCAAGTGCGGCGAGCGGTGGGGTCAGGAGCATACATGCCCCACCACTGTACAACTCCATGTGGTCAACGAACTATTGGAACTCTTCGGCATCGATTCTGTCCTTGATAATGATCAGACCGGTGGAGACTGCTATGGCCATTTCCAAGCATGCTTTGACAGGCGACACTTCACCTAAAGCATTCCAAGTTCATGCATGGCTCCAGGGACACGAAGTGCTCATGCTGGTGGACTCAGGCAGCTCCACTTCATCCGTCGATGCTCAGTTGGCTGCTAAATTGGGAGTTGTTCCCTTGGCTCGTGCAGGGCGCGTCAAAGTGGCAGGCGGCGGGGAGCTCCAATGCCAAGCTTCCATTCCTCAGTGCAAGTGGTTTTCGCAGAGGCACAAGTTTGTGACTGACATGAAGGTCCTTGATCTGGGTACTTATGATGCCATACTTGGAATGGACTGGTTGGAGGAGAACAACCCGATGACTGTCGACTGGAAGGGCAAGCACATTGCTATTCCCTCACCTGACGGGGTAGTGCATATCCATGGTCATCCATTGACTTCCTCATGTCCGGTTATCAACAGCATGCAGCTAGGCAGCCTGTGTCGTCAGGGGGTTGTCTCTCACATAGTCAGATTGTATCAAGTTACCTTGGAGGATGGTGAAGAACAGGATGCTACCCCCGAGTGTATTCAGGCTATCTTGGAGCAGTATACTGATGTCTTTCAAGAGCCGGAAGGGCTTCCTCGTCAGCGTAACTATGACCACCACATACCGGTGGTGCCGGGGACGCAACCGGTAAACATTTGCCCATACCGACACAAACCAGAGCATAAGACAGAAATCGAAGAACAAGTGGCAGATCTGCTCAAACAAGGTGTCATCAGACGCAACGCTAGCCCATTTGCATCCCCGGTGATTCTGGTGAAAAGGAAGGACGACACATGGCGCCTCTGTGTGGATTATCGCCATCTAAATGCTATGACCACAGTGCCCAAGTTCCCAGTACCAGTGACTGAGGAATTACTTGATGAACTGCACGGCGCAGTTTGGTTCTCCAAGCTTGACCTTGGAGCGGGTTATCATCAAATCCGCATTGCCGACGGTGAAGAATACAAAACAGCCTTCTCCAATTTGTAAGTGCATCTAGTGCCCCTTAGTGATTTTGGTGTATTGAAGACTTATAGGTTAAGGGACTAATGTGTTTGTGAGTGTACACAGGTCTATAAGTCTATGAGGAGTTTGATATTTACAGGGAAAGTCGACCCCTAAAAATGAATATCTTCGACTGAAGATTTTGGTATTCCTGAAGACTTTCATGAAGACTTTGAAAGTGAAGAAATTGGTGTATCCGTGAAGACTTAATATTCATGCGAGGAATATGAAGCTTGAAGACTTTCGTTTTCATAGTTTTGTTTTTCTCTTTCTTGAGTCATAGGAAACACCGTATTGTTAAAGGGGGTCGAGGAAATACTAAGGAAAAATTTCCAAGTGATGCTCAACTCAAAATCCTACACCTACCAAACCCTTCGAGTGAAGTCTTTGGAAATCTCATACAGTTCAGTCAATTTCTTCAGTGATAGAGACGAAGTTCTTCTGGTCGCTGAGGAATTTGTTCTGACTGAGGAGTTAGGAATTCGCCAGTGCGGATTGCCTACACAGTGAGGAACATGATAGCCCTGAGGAATTTGATAGTCAAATTTCCGACCGTTGTTGTGCTACGTGCCAGCTATCCCAAAATATCTTATCCACCTAACGGTCATATCAGACAAGGGCATTTATGTCTTATCATGTCGGCCTGCTCCCTAGGCTATAAATAGCCTCCCCCTACAACCACTAGCTGGTTGGCTGCTCCGAGAGAAACTGACACTTGTCATTTGAGAGCAACCCATCCTCCGAGGACTTTGAGCGAAAATCATCGAGTGAGGAAAAACCCAAACCCAAACACCTACAAACCCCAAAGTGATTGAGCATCACTGAAGAGATTGATCCTGCGTGGATCCGACGCTTGTTACCTTTGAAGACTATGCTTCTTCCAGACGGTTAGGCGTCATGGTCTAGAGCATCCAAGAGGAATTGTGGATCGCCGAGTGACCGAGTCTTTGAAGGTTTGGAAGTCGCCTGAAGACTTACACGAGTGATTGGACGAGGTCTGTGTGATCTTAGTTCAAGGAGAATACGGTGAGGACTTGGTGTCCTGAGCTGCGTGCTCAGCGACTGGGTGTCCGGGACTGTGTGTCCTCGAGTTTAAATACTCAGCCGCTCCAACCAGACGTACAACTGAGACAGCAGTTGGAACTGGTCTACCAAATCATTGTCTTCACCAACCTTACTGGTTCTATTTCCTCAACTCTTTCATTTCCTCATTACTGTGTTGAGTGATTGTTCATATCTGTGTTTGAAGACTTTGACTGAAGACTTTCTCAATTTCCTCAATTCAATTTCTTCAGTCTATTTGTCTTCATCTTGTGTTATCATGTGTTTACGCTTCCTGTACTCTGTGCTTGTCTTCATTTCATCATGATGACTATGTTTGTATCCTGTTATGCTTACTTCTGAGTACTTATTCCATTGCTAGTAGTTCTTCGCTAAGAAATTTCCTCACCGGCAAATTCCTCAGTGAAGAATTCATAAAAATCGCCTATTCACCCCCCCTCTAGTCGATATAACGCACTTTCAATTGGTATCAGAGCAAGGTACTCCCTTGTTCTGTGTGTTTTTGGTTTAACCACCTGGAGTTCTAGTTATGTCGACCGCAGGTATGATCAAGGTCTCCGCTGGGTGTCCTACCTTCGATGGCACGGACTACCCCTACTGGAAGAGTAAGATGTGAATGCATCTTGAAGCAATTGACAATGATCTCTGGTACGTTGTGGAAAATGGTGTTCCCTCAGTCACACCTTCCCTGAATGCTGCTGATGTGAAGAGATTCAAGCAACTTGACTCTCAAGCGAAGAATATCATATGTGGTCATCTGAGTAAAGGGCAGTATGGTAGAGTGAGTGCTTTGGAAACTGCTAAGCTTATCTGGGATAGGCTCTCCAAAGTAAACGAAGGAGTCTCAACTCAACGTGACTCTCGTGTTGACGTTCTTCGCAATCTCTTCAACCACTTCAAAAGACTCGACAATGAAAATGTTCAGCAAACCTTCGATTGCCTCATTGATATCTCAAATGAACTTCAAGCGCTCGATGCCACTGATATCACCGACCATGAGGTGGTGAAGAAATTGCTGAGATCACTTGATTCTTCATTTGACACTCTGGCACTGATGATTCAAGAGCGCGCTGATTACAAGTCACTAGATCCGGCTGATATCCTCGAGAGGCTAAATACTCATGAGTTCCAGCTTGCTGAAAAGAGAGATCTCTATGGTTCAAGCTATGGCAAACCACGTGCCCTGAAGGCCAAGGCTGTGTCTAAATCTGAATGTGAAAACTCTGGTAGTAGCCTTGGTGATCCTGAAGAATTGAGCCAGGAGCTAGCACTGCTCGTGAAGAAATTCCAGAAGTTCTCAAGACGTGGTCGCTTTGGAAAATCCTCAAGGAGCAGTGATTCCTCATCAAGTGACTATAAGAGAAGACTTTGCCACAAATGCAAGAAACCTGGTCACTATATTCAGGATTGTCCTCAGTGAGAAAAGGAATTAAAGAAGAATAAATACAAGGATTACAGTTCTGATGACGCTAAGAAGAAGAAGAAATCTTCAAAATCTTCATCATCAAAATCCTCAAAGTCTTCATGTCGTGGTATTCTCACGGGGGGGTGCAAGACGACATATGCCACGAGGGCTTAGTGTGAGGGTAAGACTGCTACTGATAGGCCCGGGAGCAGGTATGCGAGTAGCACGCGGTGGTTTACCCAGCTTCGGAGCTCTCCGAAGAGATAATACTCCTACTGCTGCATGTCTGAGTGTATCTATCTGGGGTGTACATCGGGCAGTACAAAGTGCTCCTGGAGCTGTATCTGGGATCAGTGCCAAGTGCATCTGATCTGGTATATGCATGCGTATGGACGGCTCTAGTGGCCATGTATGGCCGTGGCTTGTGGCCGTGAGTGGCCTTGTGGCCAAATGAATGTGGCCATGGGAGTCCATCCCCTGGATGAATGGATGTGTGCCTTTATATAGGCATGGCTAGCTTACTATCTAAGCTATGTGGTGGTATGGGAGCAAGGCATGGTGGGTGTCATCCTTGTCCCCTGGGTCACTTCATAAATAGTGCCAGGGGACAAGTGACACTATACATGATGGCATCGAGGTACAGCCGTCTCGTCCGCGGTATGGCTGCCACATCGGGGTCTTGTCGGTGTCGCTTCGGGCTGCAGTCGGCAACCGGCTGGTTGGCACAGTTGGCAGTCAGCTGGTTGGCACAGTCGGCAGCCGGCTGGTTGTCGGAGTCGGCAGCCGGCTGGTTGTCGCAGTCGGCAGCCGGCTAGAGCGGCCGGGCAGTCGGACTGAGGGGCTTTGCTAGCCCCGATGTCTTGAAATATCGCCTTGCCGTCTTCGGGGTACCCATCGCCAATTACTCCGACACTTCATCTCACAAGAAGAGCTGCTCCAAGAAGGCTCGGGCATTCATTGGCAAGGAAATGGACTCTGAAGCTGAATCTGAGGAACATGAGGAAGAGGAGGCATCTGAGGAGTCAGAGTCTGGTGTGGGGAGTCTGGCTCTCGCTACTGCTTTCGTCAGCAAGTCTATCTTCAACTCTGAAGAAATTGACCGCACCAACAAGGCTGATGAAGACAATGATGACTACGCTCCCACCTATTGCTTCATGGCAAAGGGTGCCAAGGTAACAAAATACCCCTCCTCTGAATCTAGTGAGGATGAATCTGATGAAAATCTTAAGCCTAGTTACTCTAAACTTGCTAAGATTGCTGTGAAACAACAAAAGGCTATTGAAAAACTTCAAAACATGCTAGACAAAAGTGATGATATGCTGGGTGATGAAATGGACCGCACTAAAGACTTAACTGAAAATCTTCAGAGACTTCAGTCTAAGTTTGACAATCTTCAAAGTCATCATAACACTCTCTTATCTGATCACGGGAAGCTTTCTTATGAATTTCTTCAAAGAAAGCAAGATCTTGAGAAGCTAAGAGTGAGTTATGAAGATCTTCAGAAGGATCGCGATTCATTACTTGCTCAACAAATCAGCGCTACTCAAGAAGAATTTGTTCCACCATGCTTAAAGTGCATTGAACGTGAATCTGCTAATTCATCACCTGAATGTTTAAATGCTTCAACTGTTACAAATTCTTCACCTGCCTCTGCTATCACTAATTCCTCATCTGAGGACATTGCTAGTACTACTAATGATGCAGGGCTGAAGGAATTGTACATGACAGGCATGTACAAAAGCCTCAAAGGGCATCAGATTCTTTGTGATGTGCTCAAAAAGCAGATACTTAACAGAAACCCTAGGAAAGAGGGTATTGCCTTTGAGAGGAAACTCAATGCTGATGGAACATATTGGAAGCCTGAGCAGTACCCCAAAACCTCATGGGTTGCTGCAAAGGGACCTCCAGTTGATCCATCCAACTTATCTAGCTTTACATGTGAATCTCCTCATTCTTCTGATGAGTTATTTGACTCCAACTATAAACTGTTCAAAAATCTGAATGGTGAAGTATTTGCTAGATATGTTGGGACTAACTGCAGGAATGGTTCCCCTATGAAGAAAATCTGGGTTCCCAAAAGTTATGTTGAAAGTCTTCAGGTGAATGTCCTCATGACACCACCTGTGAAGAATAGGAACCCCAGATCAAACTCTTCATATGGACCTAATTCTTCATATGGATCCAAGTCCTCATACGGACCAAATTCCTCACGTGGATCAAATTCCTCAAATGGATCAAAGTCCTCATATGACTATCATCGTGCTAACAATTCTGTTTCGCAGGGTAGAGCTAAGGGCTATGAATATGCACATTATACTTCAAATCATTATGTTCATAAGTCCTCGAAGAACTTCTCTGCTTATTCATATGCTTACCCTAACCCCTCTTATGTGATACGAAATGGATTGGCCTCTATGCCACCTTTCTCATATGGTGCTCGCAGAGTGATGAACTCTTTGCCACCCCTTCAGATGTGGGTGGTGAAGAAAAAGAACTAATCTCTTATGCAGGGTCAGGTCTCCAGACATGCTTTAAACGTCTGAAGAATTTGCTGGGGGCCTGACAAAAATGCCTGAAAGAACGCAGGCGAATCATGATGAAATGAACTTTCATTTCACACATCCTCATACTGAAATATCTGTTTTACTGCTTGATGAAATTCATCTGATGAACTTGATATCATATTCTTCACTGATGAAGTATATGAGATCATAAGTTGTGCTAATTCATCTGCAGGATGATCAGCCCAAAGTCAACGAATGGGTTCTCGATAGTGGATGTACAAATCACATCACTGGTGACAAGAACCTATTGATGGATGCTCCCTTAACACCGTCACATCTGAAGCACATCATCTTCGCTGACAAAGGCAAAAGTCAGGTATTGGGTCTAGGTAAGGTTGCGATCTCAAAGGATTGACACATGGACAAAGTCATGCTTGTCGAGTCCTTAGGATACAACCTCATGTCTGTCTCAATGCTTTGTGATCTCGATATGGTTGTTGTCTTTGGAAGATATCGATGTGTTGTGATCATGGAAGCTGACCATTCCAAAGTCTTCGAAGGCTTTAGGAGAGGAGAGCTGTATATTGTTGATTTCTCTACAGGACCACAACCAGCCGTGTGCTTACTTGCAAAAGCTTCAAAAGGCTGGCTATGGCATCGACAACTTGGTCATGCTGGCATGAGGAATCTGAACACGCTTGCAAAGAAGAAGCATGTCATTGGCATTGAGAATGTCAAATTCCTCAAGGATCACTTATGCGGAGCTTGTGAAGCTGGAAAGATGACAAAGGCCAAGCATCCAGCAAAGACTATCATGACCACTACTCGTCCATTTGAATTGCTTCACATGGATCTCTTTGGTCCTAATCATTATTCTGCTGTTTCAAATGATGCATCTCTATATGGCTTTGTTATTGTTGATGACTATTCTCGTTACACATGGGTACACATTGTCACTTACAAACATGAAGTGCAGGAAATCTTCAAACGATTTTCCTCTAGGACTTCAACCAACTTTGGTGTGAAGATCAAGCACATCAGAACTGACAATGGGACCGAGTTCAAGAATTCCGGTCTTGATGGCTATCTTGATGAACTTGGTATTACTCATGAGTTATCTGCTCCTTATACTCCTCAGCAGAATGGCATCATGGAGCGCAAGAACAGAACCCTCGCTGAAATGGCTCGCACTATGCTTGATGAATACAAAACACCTCGTCGATTTTGGATTGATGCAATTGATACTGCGTGCGACATCATCAATCGGGTATATCTTCACAAATTCTTCAAGAAGACTGCCTATGAACTCCTCAGTGAAAAGAAACCCAATGTGAGTTATTTCAAAGTCTTCGGTGCTAAATGTTGGTTTAGAGATCCTCATCACGATGCTAAATTTGCACCGAAAGCACATGAAGGTTTTATGCTTGGTTACGGAAAGGACTCACACACCTACAGAGTCTTCAACAACGTTCTTCACAAGGTTGTTGAAACTGTAGATGTGCGGTTCGACGAAACTAATGGCTCGCAAAGAGAACACCTACCTTCTGTGATAGATGAACTAGCACCTGAGGATTCTATAAAGTTCAAGGCTACTGAGGATGTTATTCCTACCGAAGAATCTGTTGAAGAATTCATTCCAGAACGTGAAGAAAATCGAGCTGGTGCACCTGATGAAAATGCTGAAGAAAATGGTGTTGAAGATAATGCTGATCAAATTCCTCAACGACAACCAGCTCATCCTCGCATTGCAAAAGAAGTGCAAGTGGAAAGGATCATCGATGACATTCGAGCGCCAGGTCCTCTCACACGCTCAAAAGCTTCACATTTATCTAACTTTTGTGGGCACTATGCTTTTGTCTCTATTACAGAGCCCACTAAGGTAGATGAAGCATTTCTGGAGCCTGAGTGGATTCAGGCCATGCAAGAAGAATTACATCAGTTCGAGCTCAACAATGTCTGGGAACTGGTCAAACGTCCAAACCCTCGCAAGCATAATATCATTGGCACAAAGTGGATCTACCGCAACAAGCAAGATGAAAATGGCCTTGTGGTGAGGAATAAGGCACGACTTGTAGCTCAAGGCTACACACAGGTTGAAGGAATTGATTTCGATGAAACTTTTGCACCTGTTGCTAGACTTGAGGCGATTCGCATATTGCTTGCTTATGCTAACCATCATAATATTATCTTACAAAAAATGGATGTGAAAAGCGCATTCCTCAATGGTAAGCTTGAGGAAGAAGTATATGTTGCTCAACCCCCAGGTTTTGAAGATCCAAAGAATCCTGACAAAGTCTTCAGACTCAACAAGGCCCTATATTGCCTCAAGCAGGCCCCTCGGGCGTGGTATGATACTTTGAAGGAATTCTTCGTGAAGAATGGCTTCACACCCGGTTCACTCGATCCTACTCTCTTTACTAAATCTTATGATGGTGAACTGTTTGTGTGCCAAATATATGTTGATGATATTATCTTTGGCTGTACTGACCAACGTTATAGTGATGCCTATATGATGAGTGAAGAGTATCAAATGTCTATGATGGGAGAGTTGAAATTCTTTTTAGGTCTTCAAATTCGTCAACAGCACAATGGCATATTCATATCTCAGGAGAAATACCTCAAGGACGTTCTGAGGAAATTCGGCATGCAAGATTGCAAAGGCGTCAAAATTCCTATGCCCACAAATGGACATCTATGCACTGATGAAAATGGTATTGACTTCGATCACAAGGTATACCGCTCCATGATTGGTTCATTATTGTACTTATGTGAATCTAGGCCAGATATAATGCTTAGTGTTTGCATGTGTGCCCGATTTCAAGCTGCACCGAAGGAATCACACCATAAGGCTGTGAAGCATATTCTTCGATATCTAGCTCACACACCAACACTAGGATTATGGTACCCCAAGGGCTCTACTTTTGATCTCATTGGATATTCTGACTCTGACTATGCTGGTGATCGTGTGGACCGCAAGTCAACATCTGGTACTTGTCATTTCCTCGGACGTTCTTTGGTCTGTTGGTCCTTGAAGAAACAGAACTGCGTATCACTGTCTACTGCTAAAGCTGAATACATTGCTGCTGGTTCTTGTTGTGCTCAACTGCTATGGATGAAGCAAACCCTCAAGTACTACGGCATCAACGTGAAGAATGTGCCTCTCCTCTGTGATAATGAGAGTGCCATCAAGATTGCTCACAACCCAGTTCAGCACTCGAAGACAAAGCACATTCAGATTCGTCATCATTTTCTTCATGATCATGTGTTGAAGGGCGACATCTCCATCGAGCACATGAAGACTGAAGAACAGCTAGCTGATATCTTCACAAAGCCCTTGGATGAGAAGAGATTTAGCAAGTTGCGGTGTGAGCTAAATATCTTAAAATCTTTGAATGTTCTTTGAAAAGGACACACATCCTGACACTTATGCAAAATTGATGACTTAGATGTGCAACACATGAAGAAACGTTTTTCTTCAATCAATGAAGAATAACACTCTAAGTGTGAAGAAATTAATGAAGAATTTGATTCTCAGAACCCTACGACAATGGTACGCGGTGTCTGGAATCATCATTCTTATATGGTGGGTCATGCCACCACCAAAGTTGAAAATTTTCATTTTTGAAATTCCTCAGTGTTTGACATTCTTCAGTTTTTCAAATTCTTCAACTTTGCAAAATCTTCACTGGTTCCGATGTTTTTCTTCATTGGCAATATATATATATATATATATATATATATATATATATATATATATATATATATATATATATATATGTGTGTGTGAGTTTATGTCCTCTACAACATTCACTTATGGCTATTTCTTCAAGTTGCATTTTCTGCTAAGTGAATGTGATCGGACCCTTTCCCCTCTATGCTATACTCAACCCAATATATTCACAAATTCTTCATGTGCGTTCTATTTGAAACTCGTTCAAAATCTTCACTGTGTCCTTGACAGCTGAAGAATTTGTGAACGGAACTTTAAAATTAATCTTATCCAGATTTTCAGTTTTACCGCTCAATCCGTTCTGGATCCCACGATAGACTTGTCTATTCACCCACGATCTAACACGATCTCCACTTCTCAGTACGTGGGTGACACATGTCAAGCGAAGGAGAAGGGTCAGGGGCATGTTCGTCCTAAATCTTCGGGCGAATAGTTTTTCACTGTGACTATAAATACCCCCTCTCCCCTTCCTCACTTCCTTTACTCCGCTCGACCGCTCTCTCTCTCGCTCGAGCTCCTCAAACCCTAGCGCCACCGCTACTCCATCGTCGCCGGTGAGGAAGAGATTCACTGCCTCGACCTCGTCGCCATCGTACTCGCGCCGACCGCGGAAATCTTCACTCCGCCGCCGCCGTAGCTGTCTTCCTCCGCCAAGTTAGGGCGTGGAAGATCTACACCGACGAACTTCACTGTTCTTCTTCACAGTTCGTCGTGTTCTTCATCAAGGGTAATTAAAAGTTACTTTTACTACCCCTTTTGATTTGAAATTTCACAATAAAAATCTTCAAAGGTGTTTATTTCTTCAAATCCACACTCACAAAACACCTCACTAGTCATCTGTTCTTGATTCATTTCTCTAAGCATCATTTTTCTTCAAGATTCCTCAATTGTGTGGATCTTTGATCTATACAACTCTGGAACCTAAGACAAAGAACGCTTAGTGAAATTCTTCAAGGCTCATCTAGTGAAATTCCTCAAACTTGTTCTTTTTGAAAAACCTTCTGAGAATGCATATGACCTCTCCAAATTCCTTTCAACTATACTCTGTTCACAGGTACTCATGTCCGCTGCTGAATCACTAGGTTCTCATCAACTTAACTCATTTGCAGCGTTCCTCGAAGAAAAGTTGCACACTTCTTCAGAAAATTCGATTGTTCAAATTCCTCATCTGAAGAATATGGCTGATGGTAAGAAGCCGCAGAAAGGAGGAAAGAAACATGAGGTCATGACTGCTTTTGAAATACCTGAGGCCATCTATGCTGATTATTGCACACTTGATGAGGCTAAGTACGGAAAAGAAACTAAAAATCAGCGCAAGGTGCGCATACAAAAGATTGAACGGAGATGGGCAAGAGAATGGAGGGAGTACAGATATGTGACTCCAAAGTATATGAAGAAATTTGCACTTAATCCTCCATGCCCAAGAGCTCCATTGGCACCTGGCCAAGAAGCTGACCCCACCAGCATCAAGCGTGATGAGGATTTTCCTGAAGAATGGGCCAAGCGCCAAGCTAAGTTGGCAAGAGAAGCCAAAGAAGCAGTGAGGAAATTCAATGAAGACTCTGCTGCTGCTACTGCCACTGAGGCCTCTATCAAGCCAAGAAAATCAATGACAAAGAAGCCCGCTCACAAGCCAAGTGCTTCACCAACTATGCCCTCACGGCCAGATTCTTCAAAGCCCTCACGGCCAGTTCCAATTACTGCTCCTCCTCCAAAGTCCTCAGCTGCTCCGGCAAAGTCCTCAACACCTGTACATCTGGCCACGTGCCAAAGGACAACATGCATCTCTATTGCCTCTGGTGCCTCAGCAAGTTCCTTAGCTACACCAAAATCTTCATCAGGCCCCACTCTGCTGAAGACTAAGGCAACGGCTGGTCGAGGTCCTCGGCTAAGTCCGAAGAAGAAACAGGTTGCCTTCCAAGTGCCATCTGACGATGAAGCTGATGATGATGAACTTGCAGAAATCATCAGAGACCGACAAGAAAGGGCCGCTAGAGCCAAAGGCACAAATGTGCCACTGCTTTTGGATCCAAGGGCGATCCTTGATTACATTGATCTCTGGCACAAGGATCCAAATACTCCTATGCCTGATTTCAATTTGACTCCTGGTCAAAGTCACATGCTGACCCATTTCATCACTGAAGAGAAATGAAAATTTGAGAAGGCCAGGCAGATCAAGAAGACTCAGTTCAGAAAGAAGAAGTTCCTGAAGAATAACGTTGTCAATATGACAACTGATGAACTCCTCAAGATCCAAGCTGAAATCAAAGCCCTCAGCGATGATTTCAATGCTTACTATGCTGATTGGCAAGGAGCCAAAGTCAGGTTTGTGAAACTGACTGAGAAATTCACAAATGTTGCAGCCCCATCGCAACAAGAAATTCCTCATGCTGAAGCATCTGCTCAGCCAACTGAAGAACATGCCAGCACCGCTGATGACATTCAGGCTGCTGAAGAAAATGCTAGTTCTAGGGCTGATAACTCCATTCCAGCCGCTGAAGAAATTGTCAGGGCATCCACTAGTTGTGCGCCTGAAGAAACTGAAGAAGTCAGGGCAACTGCATCAGTTGCGCCTGAGGAAATTCAACCAGATTCCTTAGTTCCATCTGCGCCTACCCCAACTCCAATTCTTCCATGTGCATTCGATGTGAAGAAGACCAAGGCTGCAGAGCGAGCTGCAATGAAGAAAAGGAAAGCATCCAGTGCTTCAGAATCTTCAGCTCCAAAGAAGATGAAGCCTCTGACAAGCTCTATTGAAAATCCAATTGATGTCGTTGTTCCGATTTCCACCATGCCATCAAAGGACCTTGTTCCTTTTGATGAGGAATATGTGATCCCTAGCGGATCTAATGAAGAACCTCAATCTGCTGCTTCGTCAGAGTAGGTTGATGAAGAAATTGAAGTGGATACGATCCCTTCAACGTCTGTTGCTTCCTCGCCAATGCCTCAGTTCATAGCTAAAGAGGTTGGCGTTGAAGAAATTGAAGATGAAGACGTGGGCATTGGCTGCACAACGCCCGTGATGAATGATGACTTTTGGGAAAGTCAGCACCCCAATACTTCACTCTTCACGCCACTACAACAAACACCTCAGTCCCCTGCACCAACAGTTCAAATGAGCTCTGAAGAAACTCATCCCACCTCGTCTGTGCATGAAGAAATTCCAGCCACTAGTGCTGAAGAAGCTGCTGTTGTTGAACCTTTGAACACACAGACTGCTACTGAAGAGGAACCAGAAATTCCTCAGCCTGAAGAACCTGATATTGCGATTCCTGAGGTTGTGATGCAACTCACTGACACTCCAGTGCCCAAGCCTAGGGATCCATTCTCAAAGAAGCAAAAGTTCAAGGCTGAAGATTTCTTCAGCGAGCATGTGTTCTTCACTGACTATAACCCCTATGACTCTGCTCGCATAAGGAAGAGGCGCTTCTGGAATGCTAGTCAAGCAAATTTCTATTCCTCAGTACTGTTCAACAAAGACAAAGTCTTCGATCATGAACATATTCCTCATGTGGACATGGAGTCTCTGCCGTGCTTCGAGCCAGTCCTCAGTGTTCTTCACGATGCTGGATTACTGAACTTCTGCACTGACATCTGTGACTGGAATGAAGAACTCATTCTTCAATTCTATGCCATGCTGCACATCATAGGAAACTCTGAAGATGTAAATTCATGGGTGCTGGACTGGATGCCTGAAAATACTCACTACAAGGCACCAGCAACTGAATTGCTTCGTGCCCTACCACTCAGTCCTCCCCTTGACAGTGCTCGTTGCGTCTATAGTGAACCTGAGCTTTCCAATCATTTCATACAAGTGCTGATGAAGCCTTTGAAGCCAGGGCAGGCTCCTCGAACCAAATTCCTCATCAAGGAATTATTATATGTGCCCCAGACTGTCTATTGCATTCTGACGAAGACAATGAGTCCTATCAAAGGCCATGACTCAAATGATGAAGAGGTCGTTGGCATCATAAAGAACATGCTTTTCAATATCATTCATGGCGTTCCCGTCAACTTCCATGATTTCTTCATGAGGACTCTGACGAATATTGCTATGTCACCATTTGAACTGAAGCCTTATGCACCATGGATTATGAGATTCATCAGGACAAGGGCTTCACTAAATTACAAAGCTGACACTTTGAACCATGGCAGCTACTTGCCTCCGATTGAAGTCCTCAAACGGACATATTCCTTGGCTGATGACAAAGGCAAGGCAACTGCTGTGATAGATGAAGGCATTCGTCCATTGGATGGTCAATTTCGCAAGGCTGCATCATACTCCACCAATGATGACTCTGCCACACATGACTCTGCCGCCAAGAAAAATCCTCAAGCCACAGCACCCAGGGTGATGACTGATTGTGAGTTACTCCTCAGTCTTCATCAGAAGGTTGATCGCAATCACAAATGGGTCAAGCATCAGTTTGGTTCAATTCTTCACAACATGACATCAACACACAATGCAGTGAAGAAAAACCAATACTACCTCCATGAAACCTTCAACCATACCTGGGTTGTTCTATCGCATGTCTACAGCGCTGCAGATCTGAAGAATATGGGTCTCAAGGAAGAATTTGACTGGTCTGCACCTCCACCGAAGAAATTCAAGAAGTTCAAGGTTCCTTCCTTGGTGGCCAGCTCCTATTCTTCATCAAGCGAGACTGATGAAAATGAAGACTTAGACGACACTACAGCAGGCCCTACTACGACTATCGACCCCAACGCTGGCGCTCCTCCATCAACCTGATATTCTTCAGGGGCGTTAGTCCTCAGTTTTGAACCTTTTGGTCATTCGATGACAAAGGGGGAGAAATTTGAGTTAGTCTTCAAGCGGGTCTATTATATGGGCGTTGTTTTTTGCTAAGTTACAACTCTCGTTCTTCTGAAACTTTATTGGATCGAGTTGTAATCTTAAACCCGATGGTGCTCTGATACTTTTGATGCACTGTGATCTGATACTCTTGATGCGTTATTCTGCATGCTTGTTCCTCATTAATATTATTGCACGCATGCTGAATTTCATCAGGCACCATATTTCATCATGCATTTCAGATTCTTCATATTATATGTCAAATGCGTGCATGAATTACAAGATATAGGGGGAGATCTCCATGATTCAACTCTTCAAGTGTGCATTGCTTCAAAAGCAAATTCCTCACTATGCACATCTTCAGGAGGAGTTCTTCTATATCTTGCAATCAAATTCCTCAATATCAGTACTTACACTTCATATGTTTATCTCCGTTGAAAACTTAACCTATATTGTCATCAATCACCAAAAAGGGGGAGATTGTAAGTGCATCTAGTGCCCCTTAGTGATTTTGGTGTATTGAAGACTTATAGGTTAAGGGACTAATGTGTTTATGAGTGTACACAGGTCTATAAGTCTATGAGGAGTTTGATATTTACAGGGAAAGTCGACCCCTAAAAATGAATATTTTCGACTGAAGATTTTGGTATTCCTGAAGACTTTCATGAAGACTTTGAAAGTGAAGAAATTGGTGTATCCGTGAAGACTTGATATTCATGCGAGGAATATGAAGCTTGAAGACTTTCGTTTTCATAGTTTTGTTTTTCTCTTTCTTGAGTCATAGGAAACACCGTACTGTTAAAGGGGGTCGAGGAAATACTAAGGAAAATTTTCCATGTGATGCTCAACTCAAAATCCTACACCTACCAAACCCTTCGAGTGAAGCCTTTGGCAATCTCATACAGTTCAGTCAATTTCTTCAGTGACAGAGACGAAGTTCTTCTGGTCGCTAAGGAATTTGTTCTGACTGAGGAGTTAGGAATTCGCCAGTGCGGATTGCCTACACAGTGAGGAACATGATAGCCCTGAGGAATTTGATAGTCAAATTTCCTACCGTTGTTGTGCTACGTGCCAGCTGTCCCAAAATAACTTATCCACCTAACAGTCATATCAGACAAGGGCATTTATGTATTATCATGTCGGGCTGCTCCCTAGGCTATAAATAGCCGCCCCCTACAACCACTAGCTGGTTGGCTGCTCTGAGAGAAACTGAAACTTGTCATTTGAGAGCAACCCATCCTCCGAGGACTTTGAGCGACAATCATCGAGTGAGGAAAAAACCAAACCCAAACACCTACAAACCCCAAAGTGATTGAGCATCACTGAAGAGATTGATCCTGCGTGGATCCGATGCTTGTTACCTTTGAAGACTGTGCTTCTTCCAGACGGTTAGGCGTCATGGTCTAGAGCATCCAAGAGGAATTGTGGATCACCGAGTGACCGAGTCTGTGAAAGTTTGGAAGTCACCTAAAGACTTACCACAAGTGATTGGACGAGGTCTGTGTGACCTTAGTTCAAGGAGAATACGGTGAGGACTTGGTGTCCTGAGCTGCGTGCTCAGCGACTGGGTGTCCGGGACTGTGTGTCCTCGAGTTTAAATACTCAGCCGCTCCAATCAGACGTACAACTAAGACAGCAGTTGGAACTGGTCTACCAAATCATTGTCTTCACCAACCTTACTGGTTCTATTTCCTCAACTCTTTCATTTCCTCATTACTGTGTTGAGTTATTGTTCATATCTGTGTTTGAAGACTTTGACTGAAGACTTTCTCAATTTCCTCTGTTCAATTTCTTCAGTCTGATTGTCTTCATCTTGTGTTATCATGTGTTTACGTTTCATGTACTCTGTGCTTGTCTTCATTTCATCATGATGACTATGTTTGTATCCTGTTATGCTTACTTCTAGTACTTATTCCGCTGCTAGTAGTTCTTCGCTAAGAAATTTCCTCACCGGCAAATTCCTCAGTGAAGAATTCATAAAAATCGCCTATTCACCCCCCATCTAGTCGATATAACGCACTTTCAGAAGAATACAAAATAGCCTTCTCCACTCACTCCGGACACTTTGAGTTCTTGGTGCTCTCATTTGGATTGGCAGGAGGACCGGCGATGTTCATCGGGGCTGTTACTGACACCTTGCACCCTCTCGTACGCAAGTGTGTACTGCTGTTCTTTGACGACATACTCGTCTTCAGTCATACTCTGGAAGACCATGCTGTCCATCTCGAGCAAGTTTTGCAGCTGCTGCGCCGCGACCAATGGAAGGTCAGGGCTTCGAAATGTTGTTTTGGCCAACGCCAGTTATCTTATCTGGGCCACGTGATCAGCGAAAAGGCGTGGCCACGGAACCAAGCAAGGTGCAGGCGGTAGCTCAGTGGCCTGCTCCAGTGGATGTCAAGGAGGTCAGGCATTTCCTGGGCCTGGCTGGATACTACCGCCGGTTTGTACGACACTTTGGTATTGTGGCGTGGCCAATGTTCAACCTACTCAAGAAAGGGACCCCATCTGCCTGGACGCACGCAACCAAGGAATCATTTCAACTGGTGAAACAAGGCCTTGTTACTGCTCCTATCCTTGCCTTGCCGGATTTCTCAAAGCCTTTTGTCATCGAAACATATGCATGCGATGCTGGCATCAGGGCCATCCTGCAGAAACAAGGGCACCCAATTGCCTACATGAGAAAAGCACTGTCACCCAAGTATCGGGGGTTGTCCACCTATGAGAAGGAGTACCTGGCTGTGGTAGTGGCTGTGGACCAATGGCGCCCATATCTCCAACACAACGAATTCATCATACAAACTGATCAAAAGAGCCTAGTGCACTTAGAGGAACAGAGGCTCCCGACCCCTTGGCAGCAAAAAGCATTTATCAAACTTGTCGTGGAATTAACACGTCAGATGTCCTAGTGTAAGGACTTAGTCGCGAGGCCAACGCATCTATGTGGTAGCTTGAGAGGGGTTGGTCGAATGAGAGACGCAACACGCAAGACAAGGATTTAGACAGCTTCGGGCCCCGGGAAACATCATCCGGAATAGCCCTACATGTTGTTTGAGGCTAGGTCTCATTATGCTCATCGAGAGAGTCGCCGCATAAGCCGGCTCCCCCGTTTAGTGGTGTCTAGCCCTAGAGATTATTGTTCTTCTTTCCCCCCCCCTCTTTGGGGAGCCCTGCCCCTCCTTATATAAGTTTAGAGGGGCGGGTTACATGTGGAGTCCTAGTAGGACTAGCCTATCTTGTACTACAAGCCGGATACAAGTCCAGGTCTTGATTCCTTGTAAGGGAGATACTCCTCACGCCTTTCCTCTTAAGGCGGCCTATCATAACGTAAGCCGGCCTTCTGGGCCTTGAGCCTCCTGGGCCCCCAGGTCTTGTCGCTTCTCTGATCCGCTTGCCAGGTCACCCATAAGCCGCCAGGATCGGGCGGGTCACTTAGTGTGCTGTCCAGTCAGGGCGGGTCATTAGTGAGTCGCCAAGTCCGGCCGGGTTATACTTCTGGCCGGGTTACACCGCGGGGTATATCCCCGACATTAGCCCCCAAGTTTAGCTTGGATTTATCCATGGTAAACTTATGCTGCAAAATAAACACAAGAAAAAATTTGACAGGTTGTGCTCCGGGTTAATAATTCTTGTAAACTGGCACCTGAACATCCTTAAGTCCTTGTCATTTCCTTCTTCTAGAAAATCCGGGTCAATAGACTAGCTTCACAATCAATTTGCTTGTAGAAGAAATATTGTAAACAAATAATCCATTTGAGTCGGCTTCCAAAGTGTCGGCTTAAAAAATATTGGTCTTGAAATACTCATCTGATATTCAGCCGGTTTGAAAATATAGAACTTGCCGATCTATAATTTCCAAAATCACCGGGCTATAAAAACTGATAATTCCTGGTCATGATTGTTTCCAATGCTGGTTCATGATTGTTACCAATGACGGTTCATGATTATTGATGATGCCAGGTTATGATTGTTGCAGACACCGGGTCATAATGATTGGTGATGCCGGGTCAATCTGGTTTGCTCAAAACTAAAAAAGTGAAGATTGGAAGATATTTCTCCCTTATATCCATATTACCTGTAGCCCCCAAGTGTCGGGTCGTTATGCAATAATGAGCAGGGACTTTGTAGATATGATCATGTATAATTGAACAGCAACGTGTAGCCCCCAAGGGACGGCTTAGTAAGATAATACTGAGCTGGGACTTTGCATATAATTGATAATAACATCATATGATGTAATCTCCACCATGGGGTTTGAACCCACGTCCACAAGGTTAAGAGCTTTATACTCCACCAACTGAATAGTGAACCGTTCAGTATAATGGATTAATGCTTGTGTACCTTGAATTTTTGAGAGGAGCAATTGGTAGCCCCCAAGGGCCGGCTCATTTAGAATATGATGAGTCGGGTCTTCAATAAGTTGAGCAAAAAGTGACTTTGCATTAGCCCCCAAGTGCCATGGTGCATGCTGGCAGTGACATGGGACTTGAAATTTCATATAATCCCAATCTGAATAATATAGCCCCCAAGTGCCGGGTCGTAAGCCTGCAGCGACTCGGGACTATTCTTTCCATTGTAGAATATATCATATCCATTGATAAAAATGATAGCCGTTGCGCTAAAGCGACTTTGAAAACCTCAATCATAACACTGGTTATTGATAATCACAATAGAAATCCAGCCATGTTGGCTATTCGAGATTTGAATAATATAATCCGGTATGAAAACCTCAATCATTCAATATCATCATGAAAATTCAGCCAGTTTTGGCTATTAAAGATTTGAATACCTCATCGGTCGACAAGTAAATCCGGAGTTTAAATACCTGGCGGCTCTTGGCCGATGACGACTTTAATGCACATTCATTGTAAGCCAGAATTTTTGTAACCCGGTGGCTTATAGCCTTTGAGAAAAATCCAGAACGGATAATTATTTTGAAGCATCAAGTTTGGTAATGAGCTTGAACTTAATCATTTACATGTCATATTCCTACAAATCCTGCAAAGAGTATGCCCTGGTGACTTAATGTCAAAAAGCCAGGACGGGTAACCACCCAAATGTAGTCTTATCCTGCACAAGTAGATCACAAGATCCCTATGATCCTTTGAATGATACTGCCGGCTTATGTGACCCGGACAGTGAAGTCAAGTCTGTAAGAGCCGGCACATATGATATTTGTGACAACCCAAATACTTGTGATTGTATAAAAACAGATAAAATTTTGAGGCTTCTGATTCGAATACGATCAGTAAACCGTTCCAAAGGGGTTAAGCTAAGATTCGAATACGATTATATAGCCCCCAGTGGCATTGGTTATGCCGATCAAAGTGGGTATCAACAGTTATGTTCTTTTTGGTTCGAATACGACCTATGTTTGAACAGGAAAACCCCCAAATGATCATTGTGATATTGAATTTGTACTGCCGGTTTACATGACCTGTGTAATAAGGGTGATAACCCAATCCTTAGAAGCCAATGCTTCCATATCAATGATGGTTGTCATAAGCTGGCGACTTATAGTCAAAAGTCAAGCCGGGTTAATCATAAAACACTTATATACATTTGAGATATAATCCCCAAAAGGTCTCAAGTTAAGTAATTGTGGCTACAATAAACTTTACCAGAGATAGAATAAAAATTTTTGAGGCTTCTGATTCGGATACAATCAGTAAACCGTTCCCAAGGGGTTAAGCTAAGATTCGAATACGATCATATAGCCCCCAGTGGCTTGGCGATGCCGATCAAGTGGGTATTGACAACTATGTTCTCTTTGGTTCGAATACGACTTATGTTTGAACATGAAGCCCCCAAGTGACCATAAGAGTTGTTTAACGATGCTGATTCGAATATGATCCACGTCAATTCCCAAAGGGGTTGAGCTATGATTCGGATACGATCAAGAAGCCCCCAAGTAGGTTCAGCAGTTTGCTAATCAAAAGGGTATCGACAGCTATGTTCTTTTTGGTTCGAATACGACCTATGTTTGAACAGGAAGCCCCCAAGTGACCGTATAAATTTTGGCATTGCGCCGATCAAGAGGGTACTGATGGCTATGCCCGATGAGCAGGAAGCCCCCAAGTAACCATAATAAGATAAGCCGTAAAGCAGGATACCCATGTTTTGAACTGGAATTTCCTAAACCGGATATTGAGATCCTCAAAGCTTTGTAAGGGACAATTTTACCTTGATCCGGATGTTGAACCGGTTTTGAGAGCTTCAAAGCTTTGCGGGAGAAAGATGTCTCTTGAACCGGATTTTAAACTGGAATTTTCACCAGTATGGTAGTGTCCTCCGAAACCGGGTTATCCTCCCCTCCCATGACCCGGAGTCCCGAGTCATGTCACTGTAGCTCCCGAGTTTTAAGACTACTCGAGGAGTTGGCTTGAGACTCTCCATATTTGACCGTAATATAAACCGGTACGAGTCATTCAACATCTCAGTGACATAATTTGTCCTGCACTGGAGAACTTGCAAGCCAGAGTAATTGCTCTTTTAAAGAAAGCAATAGATAATATAAAATATACTGGATGGATTTCACCTGATGTGTTGAACCGGAATTAATCCGTCGCAGAGTTGATGATCACTGCGGTAAGGTTGAAATCAATGACGGGTGAGTCGGCCACAGGAGCGGACAGATGAGTCGGTCGCGGTGTTGTAAGCTGGTGCGGACGAGCAAGTCAACCGCAGGAGCAGTAAGCCACTCGGACGCCGAGTCGGCCACGGGGGTGGACGGGTAAGTCGCCCGTCACATTGTAAGCCGGCACAGACGTGTGAATCGGCTACAGGGGCGGCGACTTGCACCCACCTGTTGAACAGTAAGCGGTCGCCGATGCCGTTGCATGATTATGCTACCGCACACTCCATGAATATGGCTTTACACCATCTTTATGATGAATCATCGTCCTGCACATAAAGGTGTACATACCAAAGTGATTGTTTTTGACAAAAAACAATATGCGCTAATAAAATAATCTTAGATGGATATCACCTGATATGTTAGGCTGAAAATAATCCGCCACGGAGTTGATGACATCTTATGGTGAAACTGAAATCACTCACGGGTGAACCGGCCGCAGTTTTTATTAGCTGGTGCGTCCGGGGAAGGTCGCCACCGGCGTTGTAAGCCGGCGCGGACAAAAGAGTCGGCCGCAGCGGTGGAAACGGCAAGGACGCGGGCGAGTCGGCCGCGGTGTTGGAAACGGCAAGGACGCAAGTGAGTCGGCCACGGGAGCGGACGATGAGTCCGTTGCGTGTGTTGATGTAGCGAGGGCGGCGACTTGCTCACGCATCCGTCCAGAACACGGCACGAACACGCTAGCGCAAAATTCATATTGGCGCACGCTCTTTTGCGACACCTTTGTAATAAATAATGGTCCTGCGAAAAAATAGCATAGACCAGTGTAATTGTTCTTTGATGTAAACAATATGTTTAATAAAATAAACTTAAATGGATAGATATCACCTGATTTGTTCGGCTGACCAATAATCCGTATATACCGTCCTTGGATAATCTGGTAACGTTGTAACCCATCCAGCGTAAACATGGTACTCCCAGGATCAGCAATCCCTTCCTTTTGGGTGTTCAATACTGGGATGTCAAGCCAATTATGATAATGAGGCGACTATAGAGATGAACCGGCAGGCATAGTAAACCGGAAACAATGCCGGTTTAGTCTGCTGTTTGTAAGCGGCTGGACTAATAACTTGATCCTCCTTCATTCCTTTAACGGCTGGTAGTCAACCAAGCCTTCAAGCTTGCATTGTTCAGGATAGAAGTGATATTCAATATCCCATGCAATGTGCTGCTGCTTCTCCAAAATACGTAGAAGGCAACACTGGTAAATAAATAGTGTCGTTCCTTTTGCAGTTTGTCATGTTGAACTCTTGGTCCATATCAAGGCGAGACCGGGCAACGCAAGGCCAAGCTGCTGGCGGTTTGAACCACAACGGCGTAGGTGGTAACTGAGACGGGCCGGCTCTCCAGTGGCAATTCTCCGCGAGTCAACCACGGACGGCGACTTAAGCCGCCGTAGGGGCTGTAACAACAGAACGAGTGAAGAAGCCGGGCGCGGCCGGCGCGAGGCGGAGTTGAAGATGGATCTTGATTTCGGGTTGTGATCTTTTTTTTTTAATCGGGAGTTTAGCAACAGCCACGAGCACAGGCAACAGCATCAGCAACTTGCGGCTAGCAGATCGACGCCTTGGGCCAGGTGGCAATCTTCTCAAAGCTAAAAACGCCAAGTATAGCAGAAAAAAGAGTTTTATCGTATTCAAGTCGGTTTGACCGTAGCAAAAAATCTATCCGTCCTCGGATCGATGCACTGAAGACTTGCGTGCGGTGGCGCACATGACAGAGCCCTAACTTCTGTTGAATCTAATCTCGCTACACTATCAAGTACATAAAAGGGACAGAAAATGGGGGTGCGGATGCTCTTTCCCGTGCCACCCACACGGAGCAACTACAAGCGGTATCATCTTGTTAGCCTAGCTGGATGGAGGACATCATTGCCAGCTATAACTCAAACCCGCAAACCCAGAAACTGCTGGAACAATTGGCCACTAGAGCATATCCAAAGAAGCGTTTCACCCTGGAATAAGGCATCTTACCCTTCAGAGGACGCATTTGGTTGGGTGGCAGCACAGCAATGCAACAACAAGTGATCAAGGCGTTTCATGATACACCTCTCGGAGGACACTCCGGCTTCCTAGTAACATGGCGCCGGGTACGCCGTCTCTTCGCTTGGGCCAAAATGAAAACACAAATTCAACGTTATGTGCGTTGCTGCCCTACTTGCCAGCAAGCCAAGCTGGATCGAGCTACTTACCCGAGGCTGCTTGAACCTTTACCCATGCCCAAGGAATCTTGGGAGATGATCACAATGGATTTCATTGATGGGCTTCCAACTTCTGGTGGTGCGAACTGCATCTTGGTGATCGTTGATAAGCTGACAAAATTTTCTCACTTTCTGCCCCCTGGCACACCCCTATACAGCCTCCAAGGTAGCACTACTCTACATGAACCAAGTCTACAGGCTGCATGGATTCCCGGGATCGATTGTGTCTGACCGTGATCCGGTGTTCACGAGCCATTTTTGGCAAGAGCTCTTCAAGTATGCGGGCACCGGTCTCAGAATGAGTTCGGCCAACCACCCACAGACGGATGGCCAGACGGAGAGAGTCAATCAGTGCCTCGAAACTTTCCTCCGATGCTTCACGCAAGCGTGTCCTCGTCGATAGAGCTATTAGATTCCACTTGCACAATTCTGGTACAACTCGTCGCATCACTCTGTCATTGGGATGTCACCGTTTCGTGCAATGTATGGGCATGAGCCACGACAATGGGGGATTACAACAGCGACGGCTTGTTCAGTTCCGGCCCTTCGCTCCTGGCTGGATGAACGCGCCGTTGTGCAAGATCTGCTCCAACAACATCTGCACCGAGCAAGGCAGTGCATGAAGCAGCAAGCTGACAAGAAGCGATCCTTGGTGGTCATAAGGCAATTAAATATCTAAAATCCTTACTGCAACGCAATGATTTTGCTTGGCGCAGTAAGTTTGCAACCTTTATTTCAGTGCGCTTGCCTAACAAGATGCTGACCTCTGGTATAGTATGAGTGTGACATGCTAGTTTGGTCATTGCTAACGATTGATGAAGCTAGTAATTACATTCATGAGTACTGATATGTCCATGTCATCATAAAATTTCCTTTGAATGACAATTCTAGACAATATTTTTTGTGAGAAACTATTTTGGACTTGCTGATAATCACAGTATGTTGATCAATCCGTGGAGGCAGTTTTGGCCCAGTTTGTTGGTTACTTGTTCTAATTGTAGCAAATGGTTAGAATTTTTACCTCTTTACTGTAGTATCCAATCTGCCTAGGTTGATCTCAAGTATTACTTACAGGCAATGCTTTATGCAAACCAGAGCTAGGCATTAACAGATGTGATACTGGACGTTATTCAGAATTTTACTGTCCCGAGAACTGACCACTGAACATATTTTGAACAATTTTTCGATACATTGTTTTTCTTCCATGGTTGTTGGCCTCTGAACTCCTGTTCTCATTTAGTCGTGAATGTGCTTCTTAACTCGACACTTTCTGATGATAATTTGTTTGCTTATGAGATGGCAGCAAAATCATATCATACTGCTTGAATTCTGCAAAATCCCTTCTCTGTATATGGTTGTTGCCTTGTTGGTTGATCCACTATAGTGCTTGAGAGCTTTGGGTAGTGTTCCATTGATTCAATAAGTAATCATGCAGCTGAGCTATTAGGAATCAACAGTAAGTTGTGGACAATCATTTACATTTTCTATCGCAGGCTACTTGTTTGTCTTGCAAGACCGCCCTCCCTTGCTATATTAGCATTCTCATTATGTGTGTGATTTTTGGAATCTGAGGCCATGCACCTGCACATCCTCATGAGTCATGACAAGTAAACATCCCTTTTACTAGGTGCTGAATTTCTTTTGTATAATTTTAAGTATGTATTGAATTTCTTTTGCCCTTATAATGTGGAAAGATTTTCATTTGCCCCAGAACCAAATCACTGATAAGAATGTTTTTTGTTGGGGCTAATATTCATTTATGTCATGAAAACAAATGATTCAGAGCATAATAAGTATACATGACAATACTGCATCTGATCTGTCATAATGTTAGAGCATAAGATCAATTATTGACTCTTTACCAATATTGATTTTTATATCACTGGATGCCAGCATAGTGTATACATATTAGTAGCTAATTCTATGTTAATAAGTGAATTAATGTCTTCTGTACAGTTGCACCTACACTGTCTCTGATTTATTTCGTACCAATGACTTATGTTAACTACCTTTTTTTATTTGACCTTGTATTGGCATACCAAATTGCGATGGGTAAGAGCAGACTTATAACTGATGCTTTGTGAAAATAAATATACATCTTCTGTGATACAGTTAAGATGTTTTTCCTGATATCTGACCGGACCTTTGTCGCAGCCAGTGTAGCGCGCTTGATCGAGTTCTAGTAGTGTGCCATGATACTAACTTGCTCCATATGGTCATTGTCGACCTGTGCTTTGACTGGTGCCGTTCATGGCTGGAAAGAATCTTGGCGTGCTGCACCAGGGGAATGGCTGAAGAAGGTTGTTTGGCCTTCTTTCTGATATCAATCAGTGAACTTGTTTGCATGCGGTTCAGTCCGAGGATGGTCTAGATTTGGTCTCGTTTGCTGGTAGCTTGGTCTAGTTCATGTGATCTGGAAATCTTTGTTCTTTCTGCAGTATGTTGGTTTAAAGGGGTCAAATGTTTTCAAGTAGCTCATGCTTCACTAGTAATTCCCCACTTCTGCTGCTGCACATATGTTTGCCATTGACATTTGCACCTTGTGGTTTAATGGTACATCATGTTCCAGGTATTCCAGCATGTCAAAATTCAGCACCGATAGTCTACAGATGACAGTACACTGCATTTCTTTTGCTGAACTACATTTGGCTTTAAGTTCTCATATATCTTGTGACAATGCGTTACAGCTAACTTTTTTGTGACCTCTTGTTAGCATGCCAAATTATGACCATGGTCACATTGTAGTCCAACCGACAATGTGAGCATCCATGGTACGGGTAACTCCTGTATTTCCAACGAAGCATAGCAACAGGGAAACGACCACATCCGACGGATCTCACGGTATACCCTGAATTCCAAGTGCCTCCCAAGCCCCAACCCAGTAGCCAGAATGTGATGAAACCACCAACATGAGTGTAAAGTAGAGCTATTTTGATGTTAGCGTAGGTAAGAACGCTAAGAAGTAACCTTCAGACAGTCAGACTCACTCGAGTGATGTATGTTATCTGCTGTATATGATCTTCCACTCAATCTGACTCTATGCTTATATACCTGATGCGCTTCATGTAATTAGTAAGCAGCAGTACAAGTAGTTCAAGTTGGAAGCAATCAAACTTCAGTAGGACAGCACATGGGTCTGGCTTCTTCAATGCGTGCACAACTGTGACATGCATCTCCCTATGTATAAATTTTCGCGTATATTTGACCTCGAATTCTGATAAAGTAAGTCACACACACACACACACACACACACACACACACACACACACACACACACACACACACAGAGAGAGAGAGAGAGAGAGAGAGAGAGAGAGGCACACGCATGCATGCCAAAGCAAGCGAGTAAACACATTTCCAATTTTGTGGGCATCTAAGATTCTGCATTGTTGTAAAAAGATTCCTGTGTTTATAATCAACAAACATGTTTCTTCCGGTCAAAAGAAAAAGAAATCTAGATTTGCTAACTCTCAGTCACTTGAGAATTGGCTGTCAATCATTTATTTTGCGCATAAAATTAGCTGTCAATCTAACAATTAGACTGGTGCAAAACCAAAACTAAACTCTCTGAAATCAAACAGTACAATTACACCAGATTTGTATGAACAAACGTGTAAAATCGAGTGAGAATTAGACCATGTCCTGAGTGGCAGAGCCCGGACGTCTTGTGTTGTGCTAGATAAGAGGGTGTACCCACCCGTCATAAAAAGGACGTACTGTCTCATATCTTTGTGGCCTTAGCATGCCTTAGCTATTGGTTGCCTCTGAAGCCTAGCTAGCTTTTCCTAACATGCATGCATGGATACAGCGTGCATGATCTATGAGCTAGCCTAGCCATGATCGTTTGATTCATTTTAGTTAGTTCATGTGTGTGCCTTGCATCACTCAAAATAAAACAAAAACTTCCGGTTTTTCTCCGCTAGATTTTCAAAACAACTTCATCCATTACTTGCCTTCTTTCTGCAATCGCCCTTCTCTCTGAGCTCTCCATCTCTGCGAGGATCTTTTTTTTTTCAAAACCGTGCAGGAGGACTGCATGTGAACTTTGTAGATAGAAGAAAAGGGTGCAACCCCCGCACATAGTCCATAAGCGACCTCAACCATCGCCTCCAAGAAAAGAAAAAAAGAACAGCATCAAGAGCAAAGCTACAGAAAGGACGCATGCTGGGAATACAGAACGTGACCACACATAGATCCAAGTGAAGCCCAAACTCAGCTAAATCTTTGCTAACGAGAAGCGAGCATGACTCCTACTCGGTCTAACTGTGTGCACATATATGAGCATCAAGTAATTAGTAAGCAGAAGTAACGGTAGTTGGGAGCGACCAAACTTCAATAAGGGCATATAGGCGGGTTATACGACTTTAAGTAATATATTTTTGCTTAGTTGGTAGAGAGAGAAGAGAAGTCGACATAAAATGGGTCGGCGCGTTGGAGTTACAAAGATTTGGTATTTTCCTCTCTGGCTTGTTTGGTTGGAGGTTATTAATTAAAGAGAGGGAATGCAAATTAATGTAAACGTTGTGATCTACAAAGTGAGTCTTTGTATGTGAGTTGGCACCGTAAGTTCGCAAGCTTTAGGGGGTTCAACCCTATTATAGCATGCATGGCCAACTGAAATCCTGGTTTTGATGTAACTTTTCTTAAGAGAATTAACAAATTTAAATGCTAAACCCAATCCTATGTGAGTTGAGAGAGAAATATTTTTGTGTCCCAAGAAAATACTTCTCAGCAAGAGACTGTGATCTTCTTCGCTGCGAGAGATTTATCTCTAAATGAAGAGTTAGCATTACTTGTTCACCACCCCCCCCTCTGATAGACATACTTCATTTCTACACTTGGTACGAAGTTTCGGTCACTAGAAATCATCAAGAAGCAAGAAAGGAAGGTCATTCGATCTTAACGATCACATGACCTTATTAGATCTACAATTATTTAGGATTCCCCAACCTAAGTTCCATATGAACACAAGCTATGATGTGTTTCACATCATGTAATTTGTATCTTGTCCTCAACGAATATAGCATTGTACAGCCACACGCTGCAGCTTAAACTCAAGCTGCTGCCGGCATACCACCGTTGAGCTCGTCCGCACACCTATGTCGCGTCGTCCCATTTTCCTTGAGAAACTTCACAACATAGTACCGAGGTCTCATCCGGCCCTCTAGGCTGTAACAGAGGATTACTGACCGCTGAGCAATGTACGCCGGTTCCAACCCCACCTCAGAGATGAGGAACTCGGAGCTGTATTGCAGCGATTCGTTCAACTTGGCGAGCAAATACGGGGCCTTAGGCAGAGCAATGCTCACCTCGGCGTCCGACCACCCTAACGTCCTCTTGAGGTGATCCACTTTGGCTGCGATCTTCTTCTCATCGCCTAAGACTGTTTGGAAAGAGGCATTTTCCCTTCCACACGACCCTAATCCACATTAAATGATCATCGCCTAAGACTGTTTGGAAAGTCGTCGGCAACATCAAGAAGGGAGCTGTTTCACCATATGCTATGATCTCGCGAGATATTCAGTTTAGTAGTAGATCTTTTGATAATGTTTCTTTCTGCTTCGAGCAACATCAAGAAGAGAGCTTCTTCCATTTTCTGTTGGTCGGTATGTTTTGAATTTTGAATTTTCAATTTTCAATAAAGCCCTAGTTACCCCTAAAAAAATCCAAGACAAGTAATTCGGAATGGAGGATATGTATAAAGCATTTAGGAGCAAGTTTGTACATGCTCTGCTAAAGAAAATTTGTTTTTTTTTTACGTAGACGAATGTCCAAACATCGTAATATAGGTTTTTGATATGGAACCTAATAACTGACGATCGTTCTCAGGGGAGGGGACGCGCATGACGCGCTAGCGAATGAGCCAGCGTGCACGTCCTCCCCTCATGCGCACCCCTATTCGGCCGGCCCATGAGCGGGCCGGGATGCCCCTCCTATTTTTTCATTTGGTTTTTTCTTTTTTCTTTTTTCATCTTCTTTAAAATACCTCGGGCTTTTTAAAAAGTTGGAATTTTTAAAAATGAATCTTCATAATTTTGAAAAAATCTTCGCGAATTTGAAATAAAAATTTGTGAATTCAAAAAAAGTTCATGAATTTTTAAATGTTCCCAAAAACAATTATCATGATTTCAAAAAATGTTCAATGATTCTAAAAGTGCTCATTAATTCAAAACAAGTTCGCTGATTCAACAAAATGTTCATTGATTCAAAAAATGTTCTCCGGTTCAAAATAATGTTCATGAATTACAAAAAAATGTGTTCGCGGAAGATAAAAAATGTTCCTCAATTTGAAAAATCGTCATAGTTTCATAAAAAATGTTCGTGAATTAAAAAAGGCTCACGATTTAAAAAATATGTTCATGAATTCAAAAAAAAATCATGATTTTGAAAAATAGTCATGAATTTGAAAAGATGTCCGTGACCCGGAAAAGGAAAAAGGAAAAAGGAAAAAGGAAAGGAAAGAAAAAACAATATAAAAAAGGAAAAAATGGTTTATGGAAGTTTCTAGAACCTTCCCAAAACTGGTAGGGGGAAGATCCCGGAACGGGCCGACACAGAAGAGGACTACGCATAAGAAGGGGGGGGGGAGGGGTGTTCCCCAGCGAACTACGCGCGAAACTGGTAGCTACTCCCTTCGTTCCAAAATAGATGACCCAACTTTGTATTAACTTTGTATCAAAGTTAATACAAAGTTGGGTCATCTATTTTGGAACGGAGGGAGTACGTACCAACTTACGCGCGAAATACGATTCCCCGGCGAACTGATCGTCCGTGGGAACGATCAGCTAAAGCGGACGTTTCGTCCCCCTCCACGCACGTCCTTAAGCCTCCAAAGTTGGGTCAAATAAAGCCCCATTTTATTGTATGCATTGCCCAAACTTAATAACTGGTATGGGCAGGCTTCATTTTTAAACTTTTCCTGTATGAAATTAAGGCTGTCTGAAGCATGCAACTCCTTCCATGCCGGGTCTCTTTTCATGGATTCGAATAGGACTACAATTTTATTGAAAACAGAGAAAGGGATTACATCCATGAAAGACTATATGAAAGTGCATCTGAAAATTTACTTACATAAAAAGAAGGTTTGTGGACTAAAGAAATAATAATGAAATAGCCAAAAAAAATGGGTACCTTGCGAAGGTGCAGTCTGATTATCGCTGTAAATTTTGTTGGTTTGGTCTTTGTTGAAAACTCTTGTCATTCTAACACCTGAGAACTTGGTGAGCCAATAATCCAAATACTTAAGCACATGTAAACACTAGAAGGTAGTAAGTAATCCAAATAAACCAGTAACAAGCAAATGTCTATCTCAGAGACGATGATGACATCCACATATTCTCCGCCAAAATAATAATGACATTTGCATTGTGCTAGTTAAGGGCATCTCTTAGCCGAACCCCCTATCATATAACCACTCGAATGCTCTCCCAAATCTGAACTCTTCAAATATGAGAATTTAAGGAAGTGGTCGGACCTAAATGAACCTCTATATCACTACTAGGGAAAAGCCTAGCAGCAGCGCGGGTTTTAGGCCTATCAATAGCGCGGGCTGGAGCGCTACTGGTACGACGCTACAACTAAAGGTTAGCAGTAGCGTGCCTCAACCCACGCTGCTGCTAAATCGACTTAGTAGTAGCGCTTTCCCAGGGAAGCGCTACTGGTAACTAGTAGTAGTGCTTCTTCCTGCCCGCGCTATGATGACCCACAAGTGTAGGGGATCGCAACAGCTTTTGAGGGTAGAGTATTCAATCCAAATTTATTGATTCGACATAAGGGGAGCCAAAGAATATTCTTGAGTATTAGCAGTTGAGTTGTCAATTCAACCACACCTGGATAGCTTAGTGTCTGCAGCAAGGTAGTTAGTAGCAAAATAGTATGATAGTAATGATAACGATAGCAAAATTAGTATTTTTGGGTTTTGTAGTGATTGTAACAATAGCAATAGAAAAGTAAATAAGCAAAGCACAAGATGTGAAAAGCTCATAGGCAATGGATCAGTGATGGATAATTATGTCGGGTGCGATTCCTCATGTAATAGCTATAACATAGGGTGACACAGAACTAGCTCAAATTCATCAATGTAATGTAGGCATGTATTCCGAATATAGTCATACGTGCTTATGAAAAAGAACTTGCATGACATCTTTTGTCCTATCCTCAATGGAAACTAAGAGATATTAAGGCCTCCTTTTAATAGATAACCAGACCAAAGCATTAACACATGGTGAATACATGAACTCCTCAAACTACGGTCATCACCGAGAAGTATCCCGATTATTGTCAAAACGCTAATCGCTGGGAGAGCTCGGTTTAGGCTCAGTTTTACTGTCCTTAATAGGTGACTGAATACTTGCAAGATAGGATCAAGAACACACATATATTCATGAAAACATAATAGGTTCAGATCTGAAATCATGGCACTCGGGCCCTAGTGACAAGCATTAAGCATAGCAAAGTCATAGCAACATCAATCTCAGAACATAGTGGATACTAGGGATCAAACCCTAACAAAACTAACTTGATCATGGTAAATCTCATCCAACACATCACCGTCCAGCAAGCCTACGATGGAATTACTCATGCACGGCGGTGAGCATCATGAAATTGGTGATGGAGGATGGTTGATGATGACGACGGCGACGAATCCCCCTCTCCGGAGCCCCGAACGGACTCTAGATCAGCCCTCCCGAGAGAGATTAGGGCTTGGCGGCGGCTCCATATCGTAAAACTCCAGATCAGCCCTCTTTGATTTTTTTTCTCCGCGAGACGGAATATATGGAGTTGGAGTTGAGGTCGGCGGAGTTGCAGGGGGCCCACGAGACAGGGGGCGCGCCCAGAGGGGGTGGGCGCGCCCCCACCCTCGTGGACAAGGTGTGGGCCCCCTGGTCTTCATCTTTTGCCAGTATTTTTATATTTTCTAAAACTTGTCTCTGAGGATTTTCAGGTCATTCCGAGAACTTTCGTTTTCTACACATGAAACAACATCATGGTAATTCTGCTGAAAACAGCGTCAGTCCGGGTTAGTTTCATTCAAATCATGCAAGTTAGATTCCAAAACAAGGGCAAAAGTGTTTGGAAAAGTAGATACATTGTAGACGTATCAACTCCCCCAAGCTTAAACCTTTGCTTGTCCTCAAGCAATTTAGTTGATAAACTGAAAGCGATAAATAAAAACTTTTACAAACTCTATTTGCTCTTGTTGTTGTAAACATGCAAAGCCAGCATTCAGGTTTCAGCAAATATTATAAACTAACCATACTCACAATAACACTTAGGTCTCACAATCACTCATATCAATGGCATAATCAGCTAGCGAGCAATAATAATAAAACTCGGATGACAACACTTTGTCAAAACAATCATAACATGATATAATGAAATGGTATCTCGCTAGCCCTTTCTAAGACCGCAAAACATAAACGCAGAGCACCTTTAAAGATCAAGGACTAACTAAACATTGTAATTCATGGTAAAAGAGATCCAGTCAAGTCATACCCAATATAAACCAATAATAATGAATGCAAATGACAGTGTTCTCTCCAGCGGGTGCTTTTTAATAAGAAGGTGATGACTCAACATAAAAGTGGCCCTTCACAGAGGGAAGTAGGGATTTGTAGAGGTGTCAGAGCTCGATTTTAAAATAGAGATTGAATAACATTTTGGGTGGCATACTTTCACTGTCAACGCAACAACTATGAGATGGTTGTATCTTCCATACTACATGCATTATAGGCAGTTCCCACGCAGAATGGTAAAAGTTTATACTCCCCCTCCACCAACAAGCATCAATCCATGGCTTGCTCGAAACAACGAGTGCCTCCAACTAACAACGGCCCTAGGGGAGTTTTGTTTAATTATATTGATTTGCTTTGATATTTTTGGATCATGGGACTGGGCATCCCGATTACCGGCCCTTTCTCGTGAATGAGGAGCGGAGTCCACTCCTCTTAAGAATAACCCACCTAGCATGGAAGATATAGGCAGCCCTAATTGAAACATGAGCTGCTCGAGCATACAAAACAGAATTTCATTTGAAGGTTTAGAGTTTGGCACATACAAATTTACTTGGAACGGTAGGTAGATACCGCATATAAGAAGGTATGATGAACTCATATGGAATAACTTTGGGGTTTAAGGAGTTTGGATGCACAAGCAGTATTCCCGCTTAGTACAGGTGAAGACTAGCAAAAGACTGGGAAGCGACCAACTGAGAGAGCGACAACAGTCATGAACATGCATTAAAATTAATTCACACCGAGTACAAGCATGAGTAGGATATAGTCCACCATCAACATAAATATCGTGAAGGCTATGTTGATTTTATTTCAACTACATGCGTGCACATGTGCCAAGTCGAGTCACTCAATTCATTCAAAGAAGGATACCATCACATCATACCACATCATAATCATTCTAATAGCATGTTGGCACGCAAGGTAAACCATTATAACCCATAGCTAATCAAGCATGGCACAAGCAACTATAATCTCTAAATGTCATTGCAAATATGTTTACTTCATAATAAGCTAAATCAGGAACGATGAACTCATCATATTTACAAAAACAAGAGAGGTCGAGTTCATACCAGGTTTTCTCATCTCAATCAGTCCATCATATATCGTCATTATTGCCTTTCACTTGCACGACCGAACGATGTGTATAATAATAAGAGTGCACGTGCATTGAACTAAGTTGAAATCTGCAAGCATTCAACTCAAGAGAGAAGACAAAGTAATATGGGCTCTAAGTTAAATAAACAATCATGCATATGAGAGCCACTAAACAATTTCAATATAGTCTTCTGCTCTCAACCCCTCAAAGGAAAGAAAAGAAAATAAAACTATTTACACGGGAAATCTCCCAACAAGTAAAAGAAGAATGAGAAATCTTTTGGGGTTTTCATTTTAATTTCTACTACAAGCATGGAAATTAAACTAACTAATTTTTTTGGTTTTTCTTAAGGTTTATCAAACACACAAGAAGAAAATTAGAAAAAGAAAATTAAACTAGCATAGATAATACAATGAAAGAGTATGAGCACCGACGACTAGAATAGTGTGTGAACATGAATGTAAAGTCGGTGTGAAATACGTACTCCCCCAAGCTTAGGATTTTGGCCTAAGTTGGTTTATGGCCATGGATAGCGGCTACTCTCCCCGGTGTACTGAGGTGTGTCATCGTACTGCCACCGGTTAATCATCGCATGGCCATTCACATGGCCGTACTTCCGCTATGCGAGGAAGATTATACTTGGCATTTTCCTTCTTTTTAACTTGTTTATCCTAGGAGCCTTGGCTAGAAGAGTCCCTCAAACATCTCTTTAACATTTTCTGAAAAATTCTGAAATTTTAGTAACTTCAAAATAAAAGTGAATAAAACTAAATAAGATTAATAGCAACTACTCCTACAAGTGCCATAGCCTACATCATGCATCAGAGTTACTTGGGACCTCATAAATTTAACATGCAAGCTCAAGAACAGGGTCACGAAGACAGCAAGAATTTGCAACGAATAAAGCACTAGAACAAAAACTAATTGGACCAATGGAGGAGTCACATACCAAGCAACAATCTCCCAAAGCAGTTTTGTAAATAGAGCTTTGAGCAAGGAGATCGAAAATCGCAGCAAAATGAGCTAAAACTCATGCTTGAGCTGGATGGGGATTTTTTTTGAAGAAGATAGAGTGTGTGGGTGCTGGCATAAGTGGAGGAGGCCACCAAGGGGCCACAAGACAGGGGGGCGCCCAGAGGGGTGGGCGCGCCCTCCACTCTCGTGGCCTGGTGCTTGCCCCTCCTGCAGTGATTTCAGTGCCTAAAATCCTCAAATATTCCATAAAAAATCATACTAAATTTGTAGGGCATTTGGAGCACTTTTATTTTCTGGATATTTTTCATTGCATGGATAATTCAGAAAACAGACAGATAATACTATTTTTGCTTTATTTAATTTAAATAACAGAAAGTAAAAAGAGGGTACAGAAGGTTGTGCCTTCTAGTTTCATCCATCTCATGATCATCAAAATGAATCCACTAACAAGGTTGATCAAGTCTTGTTAACAAACTCATTCAGAATAACACAGAACCGGAGAAATTTCGAAGTGACACTAGGTTACCTCAACGGGGATATAGATATCCCCAATAATAAGAATATCATACTTTTTCTTGACAGTAGGGAAGGAAATTCAAAACCTCCGATAATGATTGATGGAATTTTCTCAATAGAATTTAAGCTATGAACTTGAGGTTGTTTCCTCCGAAAATGTATTATGTGCTCATTTCCATTAACATGAAAGGTGACATTGCCTTTGTTGCAATCAATAACAACTCCTGCGGTATTCAAAAAGGGTCTACCGAGGATAATCAACATATTGTCGTCCTCAGGAATATCAAGAATGACAAAGTCTGTTAAGATAGTAACGTTTGCAACAACAACAGGCACATCAGGGGAACCGGAACCCTCGGGGGAACCAATGTGCCTCGATGGGGCCTAGTGGAGAGAGAGAGAGGGGCCGGCCAGGGCAGACCACGCGCCCCCTCCCCTTGAGTCCGAATAGGACAAGGAAGGGGGGCTTTCCTTCCCCCTCTCCCTCTCCTTCCTTCCCCCTCTCTCCCTTTAGAGCATCTCCAGCCAGGCCCTCAAGAAGCCTCCCCAGGCGCATTTTTAGACACCGGCGGGCAAAAAACGACCCACTCGGGTCTCAGGAACCAGTTTTGCGCCGGTTTTGACGAAAGTTATGGCCGGCACGCGCAAGGCAAACCCAGCACGCCGGGGAGCAGCTGGGGGCGCCGGCGCTATAGTTTAACTACAAAAGGCCCACTGTCAGCCTCTCTAGTCTCTCTCTCCTCCTTTTTCCTCGCTAGGCCCACCACATTGTGCATGCAAAAGAAGACAAAGCTCTCTCCTCTCTCTCCCGCATGCCCCGCCGCCCCCTGCTCCTCGCTCCTCTACTCTCTCTCCTCTCTCCCCTGCTCCTCGCTCGGTGAGCCGCCCCTTCCTCCTCCCCTTCCTCGCCGCCCTGGCTCTCGGAGGCGTCGGAGGCCTGGGCGTCCGCGGCCGGCTCCTGGCTGACCGCCTTGGGCTTGCGGCGAGACAGCGTCGTGGGCGCCCAGGGAGGGGAGAAGCTCGACGTCCCGCGGCGGCGGCGGCGACCACCTAACCATCGTCTCCCCAGCGGGGCGAGGAGAGGCTTGCTCGCGGGTGTGGACGAGCTCCTCCTCCGCCCGAGCTCCTCCTCCTCCTCCTCCTCCTCCACCACCACGCGCCCTTCTCCAACGCCATGCGACCACCTAACCATCTTCTCTCGTTGTATGTGAATGTTAGGATCTATCACATCCGATCATCACGTGGTGCTTCGAAACAATGAACTTTCGCAACGGCGCACAGTTAGGGGAAACACTTTCTTGAAATTGTTATGAAGGATCATCTTATTTACTACCGTCGTTCTAAGCAAATAAGATGCAGAAACATGATAAACATCACATGCAATCAAATAGTGACATGATATGGCCAATATCATTTTTGCTCCTTTGATCTTCATCTTTGGGGCGCCATGATCATCATCGTCACCGGCATGACACCATGATCTTCATCATCTTGTCTCCATGAAGTTGTTCGCCAACTATTACTTCTACTACTATGGCTAACGGTTTAGCAAAGAAGTAAAGTAATTCATGGTGTTATTCAGTGACACGCAGGTCATACAATAAATAAATACAACTCCTATGGCTCCTGCCGGTTGTCATACTCATCGACATGCAAGTCGTGATTCCTATTACAAGAACATGATCAATCTCATACATCACATATATTTCATTCATCACATCCTTTTGACCATATCACATCACAAGGCATATGCTGCAAAAACAAGTTAGACGTCCTCTAATTGTTGTTGCAAGTTTTTACGTGGCTGCTATAGGGTTCTAGCAAGAACGTTTCTTACATATGCCAAAACCACAACGTGATATGCCAATTTCTATTTACCCTTCATAAGGACGCTTTTCATCAAATCTAATCCGACTAAAGTGGGAGAGACAGACACCCGCTAGCCACCTTATGCAACTAGTGCATGTCAGTCGGTGGAACCTGTCTCACGTAAGCGTACATGTAAGGTCGGTCCGGGCCGCTTCATCCCACGATGCCGCCGAAACAAGATAAGACTAGTAGTGGCAAGTAAATTTACAAAATCTACGCCCACAACAAAATTGTGTTCTACTCGTGCATAGAAACTACGCATAGACCTAGCTCATGATGCCACTGTTGGAGATCGTTGCAGAGAATAAAAAATTTCTACGCATCACCAAGATCAATCTATGGAGTCATCTAGCAACGAGAGAGATAGGAGTGCATCTACATACCCTTGTAGATCGCGAGCGGAAGCGTTCAAGAGAACGGGGTTGATGGACTCGTACTCGTCGTGATCCAAATCACCTAAGATCCTAGTGTCGAACGGACGACACCTCCGTGTTCAACACACGTACGGAGCGGAGACGTCTCCCGCACCTTGACCCAGCAAGGAGGAGGGAAAGGTTGAGGAAGTAAGCTCCAGCAGCAGCACGACGGCGTGGTGGTGATGGAAATGCAGTACTCCGGCAGGGCTTCGCCAAGCTTTTGCGGAGGAGGAGAGGTGTTGGGAAGGGGAGGGGCTGCGCCTTGGAGGTGTCTGTGCAGCCCTCCCCTCGCCCCTCTATTTATAGGGGAAGGAGGAAGGGGGTCGGCCCCCTCTAGATGAGATCTAGAGGGGGGGTGGGACTTGCCCCCCAAGCAAGGGGGGCGCCACCCTTAGGGTTTTCCCCCCAACCATAGGCGCATGGGCCCAAGGGGGGTGATGCGCCCAGCCCACTAGGGGCTGGTTCCCTTCCCTCCACGGCCCATGAGGCCCTTCGGGAGAGGTGGCCCCTCCCAGTGGACCCCCGGAACCCATCCGGTGGCCACGGTACAATACCGGTATGACCCCGAAACTTTTCGGTGACCGTATTACAACTTTCCATATATAAATCTTCACCTCCGGACCATTCCGGAACTCCTGGTGACGTCCGGGATCTCATCTGGGACTCCGAACAACATTCGGTAATCACATACAAGTCTTCCTAATAACCCTAGCATCACCGAACCTTAAGTGTATAGACCCTACGGGTTCGGGAATCATGCAGACATGACCGAGATAGCTCTCCGGCCAATAACCAATAGTGGAATCTGGATAACCATGTTGGTTCCCACACGTTCCACGATGATCTCATCGGATGAACCACGATGTCGAGGATTCAAGTAATCCCGTATACAATTCCCTTTGTCAATCGATACATTACTTGCCCGAGATTCGATCGTCGGTATCCCAATACCTCGTTCAATCTCGTTACCGGCAAGTCACTTTACTCGTTACGTAATGCATGATCCCGTGACCAACCACTTGGTCACATTGAGCTCATTATGATGATGCATTACCGAGTGGGCCCAGAGATACCTCTCCGTCATACGGAGTGACAAATCCCAGTCTCGATTCGTGCCAACCCAACAGACACTTTCGGAGATACCTGTAGTGTGCCTTTATAGTCACCCAGTTAAAGCACTTCTACGGTATCCGGGAGTTACACAATCTCATGGTCTAAGAAACTGATACTTGCCATTAGAAAAGCTCTTAGCAAACGAACTACACGATCTTGTGCTATGCTTAGGATTGGGTCTTGTCCATCACATCATTCTCCTAATGATGTGATCCCGTTATCAATGACATCCAATGTCCATAGTCAGGAAACCATGACTATCTGTTGATCAACGAGCTAGTCAACTAGAGGCTCACTAGGGACATCTTGTGGTCTATGTATTCATACATGTATCACTGTTTCCGGTTAATACAATTATAGCATGAACAATAGACAATTATCATGAACAAGGAAATATAATAATAATCATTTTATTATTGTCTCTAGGGCATATTTCCAACACTGGGCAGGGCAGGGCACAACACAGCCGCACGCACAGGGTGGTGGGAGCCGACGACGAGCAGACGCTCCAAGCGTCGGGCGAGTGAGACGAAGAGGAAGGCACGGAGCCGGGCCGCAGAGCTTCGGATGCACGATTGCCACAGCTGCCGATCTGGTGGAGACGAGTCCCGCGCCTTCGCGTCGGCCTTCGTCCACGCCTAGCACTGGGTCGGCCAGCGAGCATGCCGAAATCGAGCATATCCTCGGGCACTTCAGAGACCGATTCGACGAGGAAGTGCGGAGAAGAGTGGGGAGAGGGGGTGCGAGACCTCGCGTCGGCTGTGGAGACAAAGAGGAGGGGCGACCCGAGGAGGTAGAGAGAGAGAGAGAGAGTTGTTGGCTTGTGGCCACAGGGAGAAGTGGGGAGACAGTGAAGTGATAAGGATAGTGAAAGTGGGTGACGAGGTGAGGAGAACTGAGAGGAAGAGTGAGGTGTTCCTTTTTTTCTTAGGTTTTTTCGTTTCTTTTCTTTTTTGAGTTGGTTTTTTTTTTGAGTTGGTTTTTAGCCCTTTTGGTGAAGTCGTAATTACAGATGTAGCGTTGGGCGTTGTCCAATTCATTTTTTAATCAAAGTAGATTTTAAGCACCTACAATCATAGAGGAGAGCATGCAAACCTTATTTATCTGGATTGGAGATGTACAGTTTGTAGAGGAAACAAATCAGGGCAGTTAAAACTCATGAGACATTATTACTATTACGAGCGAACACATGATATGCAAGGATAAAAAATCTAAACTGGAACTCTCAAGTGTGATAGTGAAGGAATGACACACGGATTCTTCGATAAGCTTCCTTACTTCGCAGCATTGTAAAGGAGGTGACGAGCAAGGCCTGCGTGAGGACTCAGGACATGACTAGCAAGGCCTACACCATCTGAGGGTGCATCTTCTGATCCGAGGGTCTAGATCTTCCGCAGCAAAGACGGCACAGTCATAGTTGCTGATCTCCATGGATTAATGTGGAGGCTTCAAAAGAGCATCAAATTAGTATATATATATATATATATATATATATATATATATATATATATATATATATATATATATATATATATATCAGATTTGTTGCTCTTTCTGATAAGTCATCAATCTAGCCAAAGTAGCACTTTTTTTTTAATAGAAGACACCCAGTCTAAGAACCTCTTATTGCTGATTAAATGAGATAAAAATCTATTATGTATTTATTTTGAGTAAGAATTACACATCAACTAAGAAATGGGCAGTTGCAAAAAGTGTGTGCCAACTTGGGTATACAACAGGAGAAGCTTTCCAAGTAACATTTGCGCTAAGATCCAAAATTCTGCAGGTAATGAGAAAACCGTAACAGAGATGAATGGTATCAGGGGTGGCAAATGTTTGAGGACATAAAAGTGGTCTGCACTAACAGGACATGACCTATCATTTTCGGAGTAAGTACGACTCGATGTTCAGTTCGGCGACCAAGTGGCCAGGTCTACACAGAGATGAATGGGCTTTCAAATTATCTGTTATGTTATGCTACACCTTCGTGGACAGGTCTACACAAAATACCTACTACTGCACTATTCAGTTTTGAGATCAGAAGCCATTAGACCATTCAGAAATAAAAGAGGAATATAAAGGAAGAGACGGTTACAAATGCAGAACATGATTTGGTATCTATTTCGTAAAGCAGAAACAGCAACCATTATAATGCCGTAAGTTTAGTCTGTACCTGCTGGTGAGTGAGATCATGTCCTCCAGTTCTTGGGCACATCATAGTTGTACACATGAAAAGGGCAAGACATAATTCACAGGTTATATAACCCTCGCTGGCATTTGGGGCTTTCCTTTTTTTTAATAAAGAAACTGCATGCATTAGCAGCTGCTAAATTCAACTGTAAACTGAATAGCAGCTTTGTTGCCAAAGCTTTCGACAGCCCATTCCACAAAGTGCCCCTAGAGGTACAAACGAAAAGTTCAGAGCATGAGTATCTATCCCGGAGTTAGTGCAAAACAAGTGTTCTAGTGTGAAAGTAGTTTATCATGCAAGTCTCAGGATAAGTGTTGATACTTGAAATAGAAACTAACACCATTTAGCCTCTCTGAACAAATCTCCAAATGTTCATTTGCTCTGTATTTAACTTGATATGGTGGCACATTAATCACCATTTGCTGGGCACACCCTGATCTTAGCTGAACAAACATAATTGTGTATCAGCTCACTGCATGTTCTGGATTTGCGGTTCCTTGAATGGATTGGGTGCCGTATTGAATAGTAGAGAGATATGATAAGACTAATTCATGACGTCTTCTTTGGTTTAGTTCTCACGATTTAATTCATTCCACGATCATGCTTTAGTCTCGGATAGGTCAGCTTTTCACAGTTAAAAGTTTCCCAGCAAATGTCAACCATAGAATTTAGGAACAAAGCATATCAATCTTTGAAGAATACAGGGAAGAAGAAAAAGGCGAACGTACACCCAACAGAAATACATTTCCTAAGCATAGTATAAAAATCGAACATTGAACTGCTAGTACTAACTGAAATATGATGGAACAAAGAAGACGATGAAACAAAAATGGGACATGCTGATAGAATTCAGCATGAAAGCATATCATACCAATGTTTTTAATGGAAACCAGGACAGAATGGTTCTTTTGCTTTCTGGTTTGCTGGATCCTGGTTTCAACAGAAAATTGATCCACCCCCACATCCAATTTCCATGATCTTAAACGGAAGTCAGAAACACAAATATATTCCAGGACCTATCATTTTCAGAGATTGCAGGCGATGCTTTCTTCTCTACTGAATAATACATCGACAAGTTGGCGTTCAAAAGTCAATAGCAGATAAAAGATATCATCCATTTAGGAAAAGAACACAAAAATAGGAATTACCAGCTTGCTACTCAGAATGAAAACCTTGTTGAGCGCCCTACACAGTTTGCCAATTTTCATAGCCCATTGATGGTTCAAGTAAATCTGAATCTAGTTGGCGCTTCCCCTCTGCATGCGGCCGCATAGTCTTCAGCAAGGTGTGGTGCAGCCTCCATGTGAGGGCATATGTACTTCTCCATGAATATTTTCTCAACCAGATCCCAAATTGTCTTATAGCCCAGGTTGCCCTTGAGCAATCCGTTTTCCTTGAGAAACTTTACAGCGTAGTACCGTGGCCTGAGCCGCCCCTCTAGGCTGTAACTGAGCATTATCGGGCGATGAGCAAGGTATGGTGGTTCCAGTCCAACCTCGGAGATGAGGAACTCTGACTTCCTCTGCAGCAGGTCCTTGCCCAAGGTGAGCAGCATTGGAGCCTTGGACACAGCAATGCGCACCTCGGCATCCGACCACCTAAACGTCTCCTTCATGTATTCCATTTTGGCGGCGATCTTGTCCTCGCTGTCGAACGCAACACTCCGCATGGCTTGCCGGAACATCCCAGAGCCGCGAGGCACACCTAGACGTTCAGCACCGGCCACCATCCCCCGGATTTGTTCCACGTTGGCGGTGAGCATTCTTGGCATAGAGATGGCAAGCTTGGCAATGTCGCAAGCACCTAGCGTGCACTCCTGCAGCAACCCGACATTCCGCTTGACCACCGTCTCGAGGTTGTGTGAGAGGAGATTGTGGTTATGCTTGAATGCCCGGAGGAATTCCTCCAAGGAGCCCAAGAGGCGCAGGTAGTAGTCCACCTTGGAGACGACGGATTTGTTGCGGAAGTGGGTGTTGTTGGCGGTGAGCGGGACGAGTCGCGCGATCTCGGAAGGCGACAGTCCGAGGCCGGTGAGCCCGTCGACGATGGGGGACAGGGTTCTCTCCACGCTGGCGCAGAGGAACTTGGGGTCCCTGGCGACTAGGGCCGCGACGTCGGAGCTGGGGATGCCGATGCCGGCGAGGAAGGCGAGGACGGCGTCGGGCTTGGATGGGGACCTCAGGTGGGAGAGCTTGGGGGAGGCCTTGAGGGCCTGCGCTCGGGTGAGCCCGCAGGTGGAGACGAGGTACTCCTCCACGGAGAAGCCGGAGCTGGGGGAGGCGGCGGCGGCGGAGAGGAGGCGGTGGAGAGAGGGGAGCGAGGAGGTGGCGGGAGAGGAGAGGAGATGGGCGAGGACGCAGCTCCGGAGGCGGAGCATGGCGGCGGCGGCGGCGGCGGCGAGGGAGTGGGGAACGATGGCGAGACGATGAGCCTCCTCCAGATTTATTTTTTTTTGAGGGAGTGAGCCTCCTCCAGATTTGCCTGGTACAAACGCGACTGGGCTGGGCTGGGCTGGTCTGGGCTGGTCCGGGCCTAGATTAGAGTGACTCGTTTGTGGTTACCATGGGGCGATTTGGCGGGCAAGACGGCGAATAGCCCATGATGTTTAGGGAGGTGCTTAGAAAAATAAATTGGAGATGCTCAAAAAAAAAAATTGGATTTTTCTGAAGCACCAGTGCTTATTTCTACAAAAGAGACGCCTAATTAAGCGTCTGCCCTATACAAATAAGCACCGGTGCTTAAGGAAAACTTGGTTTATTTCTCCAAGCACCTTGCATTGTACAAGGCCTTAACAGGTACTTGGAGGACCTCCAGATTATGGCGGTCCGAGACGATGCGCGTTCTCAGCAACCACAAGTTAACATCACAAGGCCGCGACGTTGGATTCCTCCGCCTAGTGATGCATGCAAGATTAATGTGGAAGGAGGTATCTCATTTCTGGGAGACAAAGGGGTGGCGGCGGTGGCGGCGATCTGCAGAGATGGTGCAAGGAACTATTTGGGAGCCCCGACGGTTGTTTTCGAGGGTCTGGTTGATCAAGCTACTCTGGAAGCGCTAGCATGCAGCGAAGAAAGAGGCATTTCCCTTGCGCACGACCTTAATCTACATTAAATGATCATCGCCTAAGACTGTTTGGAAAGTCGTCGGCAACATCAAGAAGGGAGCTGTTTCACCATATGCTATGATCTCGCCAGATATTCAGTTTAGTACTAGATCTTTTGATAGTGTTTCTTTCTGTTTCGAGCATAGAGAGTCCAATTTCGAAGCTCATTCAATTGCTAAGGGAGCTTTCTTCCCTTTCTGTTAGTCCAGACATTACTTGTATCCTTGATGTTTTGAATTTTGAATTCAAAAAATGTTCACGGGTTACAAAAATTGAGCTCATTGATTCAAAAAATGTTCGCTGATTCAAAAAAAGTTCACCGATTCAATAAAATATTCATTGATTCAAAAAATGTTCTCCGGTTGAAAATAATGTTCACGGGTTACAAAAAAATGTTCACAATTTCAAAAAAATGTTCGCAAAAGATAAAAAATGTTCCTCAATTTGAAAAATCGTCACAGTTTCATAAAAAATGTTCGCGAATTAAAAAAGGTTCAGGATTTAAAAAATATGTTCACGAATTCAAAAAAATGTTCATGAATTTGAAAACATGTCCGTGACCCAGAAAAGAAAAAAGGAAAAACAAAAAAGAAAACGAAAACGAAAGGAAAAGCAGAAGAAAAAACAATATAAAAAAGGAAAAAACGGTTCATGGAAGTTTCTAGAACCTTCCCAAAACTGGTAGGGGGGAAGATCCCGGAACGGGCCGACACAGAAGAGGACTACGCGTAAGGGGGGGGGGGGTTCCCCGGCGAACTACGCGGAAACTGGTAGCTATATACCGACTTATGCGCGAAATATGATTCCCCAGCGAACTGATCGTCCGTGGGAACGATCAGCTAAAGCGGACGTTTCGTCCCCCTCCACGCACGTCCTTAAGCCTCCAAAGTTGGGTCAAATAAAGCCCCATTTTATTGTATGCATTGCCCAAACTTAATAGCTGGTATGGGCAAGCTTCATTTTTAACCTTTTCCTGTATGAAATTAAGGCGGTCTGAAGCATGCAACTCCTTCCACGCTGGGTCCCTTTTCATGGATTCAAATAGGACTACAATTTTATTGAAAACAGAGAAAGGGATTACATCCATGAAAGACTATACAAAGATGCATATGAAAATGTACTTAGATAAAAAGAAGGTTTGTGGACTAAACAAATAATAGTGAAATGGCCAAAAAAAATTGGGTACCTTGCGAAGGTGTAGTCTGATTATCGCTGTAAATTTTGTTGGTTTGGTCTTTGTTGAAAACCTCTTGTCATTCTAACACCTGAGAACTTGGTGAGCCGATAGTGAAAAGAAGCTTATTGTTTGCTGAGATGTCCAGATTTAAGCATTGAGAGAATTTGTGGATGAACAAATCGATCTGTAAATTGCTGATTTCCAAATCATAACTTGGAGGATATTTAGCAGGCATAGGAAAATCCAAGAAATCGAAGGAAGATAAGAATGAGTCTATCTCTGGTTTCAATTCTTTTGTAAACTGTGGTACACAAGTATTTGTTGCAGCAGAAGACAGCTGGATGTTTGAAGTAGATGGCAATTTTGTAGCTCTGGAATGACTTATATCACTGGAGGTACTGTTGGTGTAGTTTGAGCTGTGGACATCCTCGGTGTAAGTTTTCACAGTTGGTATGGAGTTTTTTTTAGAATTGTTTGCCAAAACTTCTGACTGCAACGTTCGAGCATTTTCTTCTCCTGACACCAGTTCAAAATGGAGTAATGGGAGTTAAAGAGAGTTTTATAGTAGGATAAAAGCAGTCGGAAAGCTCCTCTTTGAGTTTAAGAAAAAATAGTACGTACAATCTGTCTGGAGCTGTTGCATATATCTACTTACCTGAATGTTGTGCACCGAAGGATATTTGGTGTTAACGTACTCCTGTATTTCTTCAGCCAGTTGTACTTCTAATTCGTCCGAGGCATCACAGAAGGGAGTTGATGAAATGTGCTTCATCTGCATTTGTTCAACAAAAGCAATTATGAAGCTAACAAGTGTGTGAGAAAAATTGAAATATTTATATATTCAGGTGAAAATCTTTCCTGTAGAAAAATAGTAAGGTAAAGGAGTATGTATTGTCGTTAGTTGTTTATAACTTACTTAAAGATAACCTTCCAAAATGAATGTTAGTTCAAGATCACAATGGGAGTCTAGGGAAGCTGTTAGTTGGAATCTTGTACTCAGACGTGATTAAGAACTCAAAGTGGGCTATGTGCAGAGAACCAAATACCAATTTGGGTTCCTATGCCTCGTGAGGAAAACGTTAATAATCCTCACTGATAGTGACCATGGATTTAATTAGAGTCAATTATGTCTGTTTACATACTCCATGTTCGTGTATCTGATGTACTTATCAACCATGCATTCATATCAGCATATGTGTCCTACCTTATCTCATTGTTTGCACATCGACCGATCAGGAGTAATTTGTGGTTTTGACCATGCATATGATAAACATACTCGACATAATTTGCACTGTTTTTTTTCTTCTGAAAACAAAATCCTTTAGCATCTATTTAATGATTTGTTCTATTTATTTAAAATCAGTCTAATTTGTTCCTGCCCTTGATCAGCTTTGATATTTGTGCTGTGATTGATTTTTTTGGTCAGATATTTTTCACTTCCAGATCTTGATCTACCCAGAACCTCAGTATAGGATGCTGGAGAGACCACACCTCTCTCTCACCCCCGTCCCCCTCCCCCATATTGAGAAACTACTGCTCCAATACATGCGACACAAGCATCAGTTTTCAGATAGAGTTGCTTATTGAAGCCTGGCAATAGGAGAACAGGAGTAGAGCTCATCGCTAGCTTCAAAGCCTCAAAAGCCTCCTGAGCTAAAGTAGACCACTCAAACTGCTTCTGCTTCAATAACCGAGTTAGTGGTTTGGCAATGACACCATAGCCCTTCATTTGCGATAGGTGCCTTCCATACAGGGGCTAAGTTCTAACAACAGATATAGCATTATGCGTGCCCAAATGATTGATATGCACGAATCTGTCATGTGCTAGAGAACTGAATTTACCTGACTGGCAAATCCAGTGTCCTGCATCCACTCCCAGGGGGTCTGATACCCACGATCGGCTTATCAGGCCGTCGCAGAAACAAGCAAGGCTATACACTCCATGCTCCCACCTGACACAGCAACCATAGAGATGGTGAGTGCAAGGAGCAAACATAAGCCGACGCCATGAAATAATTTAACAATTTGCAAATGGTAAGCAACATCTTCTTGTCTTGAGTTACATAACACCCCTGATAGATCCAGTACAAACTAACTGCAATGAACATACTACTGTAGTGGAACATACTACAGCTCATTCACGTCAAGATCACAAGCTACAAACTAACTGTATTGAACATACCACGTAGAACATACTATAGCTCATTCAGATCAAGATCACAAGTTACATCATGGAGTAGGACGTACTTAGCGAATTAAGTTCTGTGCAGGTTTAGCAATGCTGAAAGAACATGCATATTCTACACAGGATGCCCAGTTATCAAGGTTTACCTCCTTCATAACATTGAAGGGAGTTTCATCAGATAGTGGGCAAATTTTTGACAGATATTTAGTTCTGTACTAACATGATTAGACCAAGTGAACTAATCACAACCTCAACAGATCGCAGAATTCACAAAAGAAAGTGAGGCCACCAATGAATTGAGTGATGTGTGCAACTGAAACCAATGCAGCTCACAGTTTGTTTTGGTAAATGCAGGTGCCCATTCTTTGTGAACATATGTTAGTGATGAAAAAGAAGCAGAAAGTAAAGGTCTCTAGATTATGAAGTACCTTATATTGGTTTCCTTTAGCAAGCTTATATCATTGCACGGACACTATCATCAACCAGCAAGCACAATAGCAAGGTTGCCAACATGAAATGCACAAAAAGATGATGGGCATCATCTAAAAGTAATTGAATGACATCCGATAATCATCCCAAGTCGCCTGCTTTGGAAGACCGGCTTGACAAAATCCCATATATCTCATACCAAAGCTTAAGCGTCGATGTTCCAGGTCGTTGGGTCGTCACGTC
>NC_041391.1:15225735-15243870 GCF_002162155.2 Triticum dicoccoides | reverse complement strand
CCCCTCAATCAGCACTGCCTCTCCCAGATCTGGGGTCTCTAACCTTTGAAGTTGGCATGCACCTACAGCTTGTGACCTACCTTTCTCTGATGCCGCAACCAACAATCCTGAAAGTCAAGATAACCATGACGTGAACTGTAATTCAAAAAATGGCAATAAAAAATATTTATGAATATTTATGAAGCAGTGAACTTCCCATGAAGATTATGAAGTAAAAGCTCAACATATAAAGTAATCTTCTGATTAGCATGGCACAAAGGAGAAATCAGTACATAATCAAAGGATAGATTTTGGAAAGCCAGATAGATCTTCAGAAAACATGTATGTTGTTCTCCATTACAAAATAATGACCAAAACATAGCTGGCTTCAGAACTACATCACGATTCTACATATATTACTCAGAATTCTTGGTTCATGTTGTTAGACCTGTAAATCTAAATCTAGCGGGCACTTCCCCTCCGCAAGCGGCAGCATAATCTTCAGCAAGGTGTGGTGCAGCTTCCTTGTGAGGGCATATGAACTTCTCCACGAAATACTTCTCGGTCTCCTTGAAAACAGTATAGTAGCTGGGGTCACGCTTGAGCAATCCATTTTCCTTGAGAAACTTCACAACGTAGTACCGAGGTCTCATCCGGCCCTCTAGGCTGTAACAGAGCAGTACCGGCCGACGAGCAATGTACGCCGGTTTCAACCCCACCTCAGAGATGAGGAACTCGGACCCATGCTGCAGCGATTCATTCGACTTGGCGAGCAAAAACGGGGCCTTAGGCAGAGCAATGCTCACCTCGGCATCCGACCACCCTAGCGTCTTCTTCAGGTGATCCACTTTGGCCGCGATCTTCTTCTCGTCGAGGAACGCGACGGCACTGAGAGCATGCCTGAACATCCCGGACCCCCGGGACACGCCGAGGCCTTCGGTCAACGCCACCATTGTCTGGACGCGCTCCAGGTTGGTGGTGACCATCCTCGGTATCGAGCTGCACAGCTTGGCAATGTCGGGATCACCCAGCCCGCACTCGCGCAGGAAGGCGACGTTGAGCTCCACCCTCCTCTTGCAGCAGAGGAGGTTGGTGTTGAAGTTGATGGCCCGGAGCAGCTTCTCCGAGGAGCCGCCGAAGAGGGGCAGGTAGTAGTGCAGCTTGGCGACGATGGATCTGCAGCGGAATTTGTGTGGGGCGAGCGAGAGGAGGCGCGCCATGTCGGGATCTGACAGGCCGAGGCCGGAGAGCCCCGTGACGATGGGGGACAGGCCCTTGTCGACCTTGGTGCAGAGGAACTTGGGGTCCTTGGCGACGAGGGCGGCGACGTCGGCGCCGGAGAGGCCGCGGCCGGCGAGGAAGGCGAGCACGGCGTCGGGGTTGGCGGCGGACCTGAGGTGGGACAGCTTGGGGGAAGCCTTGAGTGCCTGGGGTCGGGTGAGGCCGCAGGTGTCGACAAGGTACTCCTCCACGGCGAACCCAGAGGTCGGGGAGATGCCGGGGGCTGTGGCGCCGGAGATGAGGCGGCGGGGAGAGGAGAGGATGCAGCTCCGAGCGTGTGCCTGTGGTGGGGCGGCGGCGGATATGATGCGGTGGAGAGGGGAGGTGGTGGCGGCGGAGGGAGTGGAGAGCATCCGGATGAGGACGCGGCCTCGGCGCCGGAGCATGGCGGCGCCGGCGGCGAGCTGGGGGAAGGAAGGGGAAGCCGTACGTGGGTCAGTCTCTCTCACATTGACTGACAGACATATACAATTGGGCTGGGCTTTTCGTCTGCGTGAAATGGGCCCTGGGCTTGCACTCTTTTCTTTCGGATGCCCCGTCTTTTCTCTTTTCTCAAAAAAAAAAAAGAGTGGCTGACAATATTTCGATTAGTCATATCTTTCTTTATTTTTCGTCGTGATTGCAAAGAAGACGACCTAAGATTGAGCATCAATTCAGTCTCAGGATACATTCTAGGAAAAGGGAGAATGGAAGATAATTAGCCACTTGTTAAACCTGATACGCTTTTCCCTAGTAGTAAGAGAGGGCCGGGAAGGACGAACAAAATTGAAACCACATTGCCCACAATCAAATGGCGCTTTCCTTTCTTTTCATTTTTTTTTGCCAAGTGAGCTCGAGGCATGGTGATGACACATAATTAGCCACTTGTTAAACCTGATGTTGCTCGCCTAAATAAAGGAAGAAGGAAAAAAAAACATCGGTCCGGTCGAGGTCATGGAGCCGGCAGCAGATTCAACACCGGTCAATCTCCACTAGGTGTGTGTGTGTGTGTGTAATCAGCTGATAAGTAACCAAACCTTATCGCAATCGGAAACAGAATTTCGATGATGAAACTGTAGGTGTACGTATCTTGAGAAATGCTGGGTGTCTTTCAGATGAAAAAGAGGTGGAACAAGATTGGTTGTTTTACAGCACCAGGAGGACGAGGCTCCAAAGCAACACCTACATTCAGTACGTAAATTGAAGGCTGAGTTTGGGTGGATTAGAGATTTAGACTAAACCGATATCTCCAGGTAAACATCCCCTGTTCAACAAGTAGAGCCTGTGTGCACAATAAGTCAAGTGTGTCAACCAAACTGGCAACTTGTTAACTCCAAGAGTTCCAAGTTTAACCTGTATGTGTGGATATTGGCATAAATAAAATGCACCCGATGGCTACAACTTCAGTCCTGGTAGCCTTCAAGATATATAATGCATTTAAAGTGCATTTAATGTTGCGAAGGAAACAGCATGACCTGTCTTTCTGTGCTTGAAAAAGCTTAAGTAATATAAGGCCTTTTGAACAGCCAAGATTCTGAGTATCCATGGAACAGCCAAGTATTTTTCATAACAGAAACGGTTTTGAGATCAAATTCCTAGAAAAAAATGTATTCCAAGAAAAAAAAAAGTTAGATAGCATTTCCCTCTGCAAGCAGCAGCATATTCTTTATCGAGGTGCGGGGCAGCTTCCTTGTGAGGGCATATGAAAATTTTCAATGAAAACCTTATTGGTCACCATGCGCTTGAGCAATCAATTTCCTCGAGAAACTTTACAGCATAGTATCAGGGCCTGAGCAGGCCCTCTAGTTCTGACAAACTATGACAGATGTAAATGACGAGACTAATTCATTGTTGATCATTTGAAAAGTAAAATCAGGTACAGGATTTAGGAACAAAGATATTAAATCTTAGAAATAAAAATTTGGATGAAAGCAACTCATAAGATATATTTACTGGAAAACGATGCAATACAGTTCTCATCCTTTCTGATTCTCTGGGTTCTGGTTTCACAAGAAAATTGGTCTACCCACATATTCAATTTCCATTATCCTAAAAATGGAAGTCAGAAACACAAATATATCCATGGACTCTCGATTCCAGAGATTGCAGGCGCTGCTTTCACGGCTACTTAACAAGAACATAATTACATCAACACCACGGGGTTCACAAATTAAACTATCAATTTCATTAGGCATTAGCAGCGAATTAAACAAGAGCTCTTTCCTTCCTTTTCATTTCTTGCCAAGTGGGCTTGAGGCATGGTGATGGTGCATAATCAGCCACTTATTAACTCTGATGATGCTCACCCAAATAAAGGTAGAAATAAAAAAAAAACATAGGACTGCATGTAATATATATACAGCGCCAGAGCAACGATTTCAAAGCGCCTTCCGTCCGTCCGTCGGTCCGGTCGAGGTCGAGGTCACGGAGCCCGCGGCGAATTCAACACCGGTCAATCTCCACTGCTGCACTCAGCTGATAAGTAACCAACCTTATTGCAATTGGAAACAGAACTTCACTGCTGAAACTGTAGGTGTATGTATCTTCTGAAATGCTGGGTGTCTTTCAGATGAAAAAGAGGCTCAAGATTTGAGCCCGCCACAGACCAAGAAATGCTGGGTGGAACAAGATTGTTTTACAGCACCAAGAGTAAGAGTTGAGCCCATCACAGACCACACACTCCAAATTAATTAATCTACTCCGGGTTGCACTGAAAGAAATAATCTGAAAGATAACTTTGTGAGCAACCACAACAATCAGAAGAAAGAATAAAAGGGGAGCAACGCAGTGCTGCTGAGTCGGCGAGTGATTTGTCTTCAATGTAGCGATGAATGATGTCAATGGATTCCCACAAAAAATCCCATTGCAGAGATCAATGACATTGGAATCTGACTGCAGCATGCGTTTGCAGTGCGTGCGCTCCGGAGCGAAGCCGATCCTCTGCATCATCATTCAGGCGGTTCGCGTCTGCATGCATCCAACATCTTCTCCCGGTAGAAAGAAAGCAACACCTAAATTCAGTAAATTGAAGACCGCGTTTGGGTGGATTAGACTAAACCAATATCTCCATGTAAACATCCCCTGTTCAACAAGTACAGCCTGTGTGCAAACAGGAATGGCACAAGATTCTGAGTATCCATGGAACAGCCAAGTATTTTTCATAACAGAAACAGTTAGCGCCAATGGAAACGCTACTAGCGCATTTCTCAGTTTTGAGATCAAATTCCTAGAAAAAAATGTATTCCAAGAAAAAAAAAGAAATTAGATAGCATTTCCTCTGCAAGCAACAGCACATTCTTTATCGAGGTGCGTGGCAGCTTCCTTGTAAGGGCATATGAAAATTTTCAATGAAAACCTTATTGGTCACCATGCGCTTGAGCAATCAATTTCCTTGACAAACTTTACAGCATAGTATCAGGGCCTGAGCAGGCCCTCTAGTTCTGATAAGCTATGATAGATGTAAATGATGAGACTAATTCATTGTTGATCATGCTTTAGTCCCAAATAGATTACCTTATCAAGTTTGAAATTTTTCTCAGCAGAAGTAAAATCAGGTACAGGATTTAGGAAAAAAGATATTCAATCTTAGTAGGATAATGGGGAAAAAAATCAAAAGGCATAAGACACCCAATAGACACCTAGATATAAAAAAAATAACTGTAAATGATGAAAAACAAAAGGATAGAAATGTAATGGAAACAAAAAATTGAATGAAAGCAACTCATATGATATATTTACTGGAAAACGATGCAATACAGTTCTCATCCTTTCTTGTTTTCTGGGTTCTGGTTTCACAAGGAAATTGGTCTACCCACATATTCAATTTCCATTATCCTAATGGAAGTCGGAAACACAAAATATTCATGGACTTTAATTGTCTGAGATTGTATAGGCGATGCTTTCATATCTATTCCCCCAGTAAACTAATATAAGAGGGGGTACTTAATGTCAACATCATTACATCAACACCACGGGGTTCATGAATTAAATTATCAATTTCGTTAGTCAGTAGCAGCGACCAATCCACCATGTGGAAGACATACTACAGCGGAAAACCAATCTCTATTCAGGGGGAAAAAATACTAATGTGAATTACCAACTTACTAGGAATGCTACAAACTCTGTCATGCCATACACAGTTACCGATTTTCATAAAACCCAGCCTTGCTTCATGTAAATCTGAAATTAGCCATCAATTCCCCTCTGCAAGCTGCTGCATAATCTTCAGCAAGGTGGGGTGCAGCTTCCTTGTGAGGGCATATGAACTTCTCCATGAATACCTTCTCACTCAGTGTGACTGCGGTATACAAGTCCCGGTCGGGATCTAGCAATCCGTTTGCCTTAAGAAACTTAACGACGTAGCTCCGGGGCCTTAGCCGGCCCTCCAGGCTGTACAAGAGCATCACCGAGCGACGAGCAATGTATGCGGGTTCCAACCCCAAATCGGAGATGAGGAACTCTGACCTTCTCTGCAGCGATTCCTTGGACCTGTGCAGTACCTGTGGAGCCTTACAAACAGCAATGCCCACCTCAGCATCCGACCACCTGAATGTTTTCTTCAGGTGCTCCACTTTGGCGGCGATTTTCTCCTCGCTGACGAATGCAACAGCATCCAGCGCATGCCTAAACATCCCAGATCCACGGGGCACACCCAGACCTTGGACGCTCACCGCCATCACCCGGATACACTCTACGTTGCAGGTGAGCAACCATGGCTGAGAGGCACACAGCTTGGCAATATCACAAGGACCAAGCCCAAACTCTCGCAGGACTGCGACATTGGGCTTGATCACTCTCTCAAGGTCGGACGAGAGAATGTAGAAATTGCGCTTGATAGCAGAGAGGAGATTCTCGTAGGACCCGAGCAGGCACAGGCAGTACTGTATATTGGCGACGATGGATCTACAGCAGAAGTGGTTGCCGGCAACCGAGACGAGGCGCGCGATGTCGGAGCGCGAGAGGCCGAGGCCGGTGAGCGCGGCGACGTTGGGGGCCAGGGTCCTCTCCACGCCGGCGCAGAGCACCTGGGGGTTCCTGGCGACCAGGGCGGCCACATCGGCGCCGGAGAGGCCGAGGCCGGCGAGGAAGGCGAGGACGGCGTCGGGGTTGGAGGGGGACTTGAGGTGGGAGAGCTTGGCGGAGGCCTTGACGGCCTGCGCTCGGGCGAGGCCGCAGGTGGAGACGAGGTACTCCTCGACGGCGAAGCTAGGGTTCGGGGAGACGACGGGCGCGGCCGCTGAGAGGAGGCGGCTGTGGTAGCCGAGGAGGTGGGAGATGGGAGAGGCGGAGGGGGACGATGAGAGGAGCTGGGAGAGGGCGCGACATCGGAGGCGGAGGCGGAGGCAGAGCATGGCGGCGCGGCGGCGCCGGCGGCGAGGTAAAGGGGAACGCGTTGGTGTGGGAATGAGGAGCTTTTTTTTTTTTGAGGAAGGGAATGAGGATCCGTGGACCGTGGAGAAGATTTTCGTGGGGGCTCTGGAGTGGGCCCTTTCTCTCGTTATGTTTGCAATATTTTTGTTCAACTCATTTGGAGCACATTTGATCTCAAAATAAAATGAAAATTTGATCAAATTTTATACAAAAGAAAAAAAATACTCGGGTACTCACTCATCTATATTAATTATTGATGATTTATTACAAAGTTGTACCGGTCCATTATGCTATAAACTTGTTGTTCTCCTTGTGATGCCCGCTCATGTGGAGGGCATGCGAGTTTCCTTCTCTTCTGTCTGCCGCTCTTGTGTATGGAGAAGGGGGAATCCTGCCATCTCTTCTAGCCCATAGATACAGGTAGGGTATGGCTTATTAGTGGTGTCGATGCGAGGAAGAGGTTGTGCCGCTTCCAACAAAGCCTGTTATAGACCGTTCCCCACATTGTCGAGGCAATCTACGGCGCGCTCATTTGGTTAGGGTATCTAGACAAGGTTGGCGTGATTCTGGCGGTGACCAAACCATTGGTCTTTTCTGTTCTCCTGTTATCTTTTGACATATGATATTTTTTGTTCAAACTCATTTAGAACATGTTTACAAAGAAAAGAAAACGCATTTAAGGTATGTTAGGTTTTGTCGATGGTGTCGTTGGGGTGGAAGAAGATGCACCACGTCCAATAAGGCTTGATGTAGACCGTACCGTCTCCCACTTACTAGAGGGTGGTTTTCGCTCGTCGGGGCTTGTGGTTGGGGAATATTGGAGCTTGTGTTCTCCTTTGACGGTGTTGGGTGGAGACGGTCCTGGAGGCTGACAAGTGTGGGATCCGCCCTAGCTGACAAGCTATAAATAGAATGATTTCCACCACATGAGGTCCATAAAATCGTTAGAGGTGCATTGGTGCAATGTAGGTTTTCTTCTTTGATCGAATGTTAGGACAACTTGCCAATTTTTCTCTAACTTCGTGTCTGGCAAATAGAAGACCTTTTTAGCCTGAGTAGCCAGAATCAAAGAATCATCCTTGTATCATAAACTTCCCACGTTGATGCTTGTAAAAAACCCCATCATTTTGAGGTTCAGTCTTCTTCCCATCAAGCTTAAACCAGTCACATTTAAACAGAACAACCGACCTGTCATCCAAGTTATAGTCTAACTGAATGATCTCTTTCAGGGTTCCATAAAAGTCAATGACCTTCCTGTCATGCCTACCTTCAGACGCGACTCCTCTATTTTGTGTTCTCCTACTGTTATCAAGGTTAACAGTACTAAACCGAATGCCATTCATTATGCATGATGAGTATTTCCTGACTCTCGAATCAGGACCACATGCCAAGGCAAAGAGATCTTTGTCAACCTCTTTGGCATCCTCATTCCGCAACCTCATTATCTGCAACAACGCACACAAACATGTACATTAGAATCTGTAGTGAAAATCTCACAAGCAAAAATTCTAATTACATGTGAATGAAAACTAACATAGTTCCTGAACCATGTCTGGAATCCTTTCCGAGGCCTTCTTTCAATGTTTGGCAGTCCTTCTCTCAGTCCTTCTCTCTCTAGCTCACCCTTGAACATTCTGGAGATAAAATAAAATCAATCAATAGATCACATATTTACAACACAAATGTAACATACACAAATTCAGAAGTGAGAACATACTCTATATACTTCTCAGCTTGACTACAATTGTTCAACACATACCACATCATTTGACCAGATTAATTTTCAACATATACATATTGATACGCTGAAGTAAAATTAACTCCATGCCCGAAAACATCAGCAACATAGGCTTCTTCATCTGAAAAACCAATATTTCTTGGCTCCCGGTTAAATCTTGTTTCAACATCGTTGATGTACTTGGAACAAAATGTCAGGCATTCATCAGCAACATATGCCTCAGCAATTGACCCTTCTAGTCGTGCCCTATTCCTCACATAGCATTTCAAAGTATACAATCGCCTTTCAATTGGGTACATCCACCCATATTGCACGGGACCTCAGAGCAACGCCTCTTCGGGTAAATGTACAACAAGGTGCACCATCACATCAAAGAAAGCAGGGGGGAATTTTCTCAAGCTTGCACAATGGCCTTGAGTAGGTGGCAGAAAGTGATGATAGCATCTGTGGTGAAGAAAAATTGATTTCGCGCTCACTAATCTTCTCCCTCTGCTTTTGATGTATACTAGCAAATATGCACGTGTGTTGCAACGAAAGAAAAACAAACGTATTATGCAGATGTGGTAGAGATAAAAAAAAGTCCGAATCAAATGTCAGGATATAAGGAATGTTAAAATATCATTTCACAAACTATGTCTGAATGATATTATGATGAGATAAGGGACTTTTAAAAGGTCATCTTAAAAACTGAAAATGTGATGGTCTTGATTTCGTAAGGCGTCACAACAAAATATTTTTTGGCTGCGCAAATTGCATTGAGGGACCATGCCTGAGCTAGACTGATGAATAATGTGTCTCGCCTTGACCTAGCATAGAGGTGTTTCCATAACAGTAAAAACTATGGCACCAGAATAAACATAGTTGTGTATGAAGGCAAAATAAACATCTAGTCATTTTAATATAGTTTACAAAAACGAACCCATAGAAAGTTGTTTATATTTTATGGGGCTCCCGTTGTATAGAACACGGAAACGTTTTTCTTACCTGACGCACGAGGGACTAAATAAAATCGTAAAATGACCTCTACAGATCCCCTAATTAAACCTCTACGTAAGCGACTGTCTGTTTTATTCATTGTTTACGGATCTGTTCTAATTTTTATGAACAATTTTAAAATTTCATGGACATTTTGTAAACCAAATTACCAAATACTTTTTAATACACAATCACTTTTTCAAAATCATGAACATTTTAATTTCTCTATTTTAAAGGAAAAACATGAATCTATTTTAAAATAGGCGAACAGTTTTTTGAAAGCACGGAAATCTTATGATTTCTTGATTTAGATTTTTTTTTTTGGAAATCCCAACCTAATTTAAAGAAGGAAAAATAAATACAGAAATGGTAAAGCAAAAAGAAAAAAATGAAATAATAAATAGCAGGGCCGCAGGATTTAACATCAAGAATAAAAGGACAAAAAATGAAGAAAATGCACCAGCCGGGAATCGAACCCGGGGCAGGGTACTATTCTACCACTAGACCACTGGTGCTTGGATGCCGATTTTATTTGCAGTGAATTAAAACCCACTTCACAATTGAGTCCACGATTCCGAATTGAGGGACCCGCTTGCTTAGCAAACGTGAATCCATTTACCATGTCTGCAGAGCATTAAAAACCACTTCACCATTCCTATCACAATTCTGAATTGCAATAAGCAAGCGGGTCCCTCAAATAGAGTCAAACTGAACTGCTAGAAGACGACTAGTCGACTACGTTGAGTGATGAACTCACTACTGTCAGAGTTCTCCCCGATCTTATTCCTGAACTACTTGTTGATCCGGGTCCGCCAAGAACAACCAACCCTCCCTGTTAGCGTTCGACGGGACGAAAAAAGTAATAAACACATTTATAAAACTTGAGAAAGTGACGGATCTCAAATACGGCGACTGCAAAATTTAAATGCAATAAGATGCTTCGCTTGACAGAACAAGGATCACCCGCTCAGGAAAAAAAAAATCAGCTTTATCGACAAAATCCGATCTACACAGGAGGAAACCGCAAGCTATCGAAGCAGCGCACATCGTACGCACCATGAGAATGCTGTATAATAACTCGCAGTTGAAGCCCTGACCTTCACTGGATTGTTTCTTAATAAGCCATCATTGGCCTCTGCTAACGCCACTATCTGACAAAGAAAAGAAAATTGTCACGGACCAGCAACCCTCCCATCACCATGCAGCATAGTTCAGATGAAGGCCAAGTTGAATTTCATTTGACAATATGAATTCACACAATTTGCTCTAAGGTTCATCGAATAACTTCTAAGTAGATACTTGGTCACAGGTAAAACAGAATCAAGTGCCAAGTTTTTCATTGTTAAGAAATCAAACTTTTAGTCAGGAGAAGAAGAACTCACTGATTACTTTTGAAATTTAATACACTGTTACTTTTATGAGGCAGTGCACAATTGCCTTCTGCAAGCGGCAGCATAGTATTCAGCAGGGTGAGGCAGCTTCCTTGTAAGGTTATCAACAAATACCTTCTCCATCGCCATTATTCAGCTATAGTAGCCCAGCCGTCACCTGGGGATCCATTTGCCTTAAAAACTTTACAACACAGAATCAGCATCTAAGCGGGCGCTCCAGGCTGTAATGGTGCATTACCCGCCGATGAGCTTCTAGATGCCGGTTCCACTCTGGCAATGGTGGCATAAAATAAACATACATCCAATAGAAATATATTTGCTAAGCGTAATCAAAATACTAAACGATTCACTTCAGTTTCAGTACAAACTGGCATATGATGGAACAAAAAAGACAGTGAAATGAAAACTGAACATGCTAGATAAAACCCGACATGAAAACAGATCACACATATCAAGCTTTCTTCTCTACCAAGTGACAAATTCAACATGTCAGGAGTTACCAATTTTCATAGCCTGTTTTTGGTTCATGTAAATCTGAATCTAGCGGGCACCTCCCCTACGCAAGCGGCTGCATAGTCTTCAGCAAGATGTGGTGCAGCTTGATTGTGAGGGCATACGAACTTCTCCACAAATAACTTCTCGCTGATCGAGACCATAGTATAGTAGTCTCTGCCATGACTTAGCAATCCATTTTCCTTAAGAAACCTCATAACATAGTACCGGGGCCTGAGCCGGCCCTCCAGGCTGTAAGTGAGCATAGTGGGGTGACGAGCAAGGTAGGCCGGCTCCAACCCCGCCTCACAGATCAGGAACTCTGACATACGCTGCAGCACATCCTGTGACCTTTTCAGCAGCACCGGAGCCTTGGACACGGCAATGCGGACCTCGGTATCTGACCACCTAAGTGTCTTCTTCAGGTAGTCCAGTTTGGCAGCGATCTTGTGCTGGCTGAAGTATGAGACGGCGTGCAGCGCTTGCCTGAACATTCCAGAGCCACGAGGCACACCTATACCTTCGGCGCGCGCAACCATCGTCAGGACACGCCCTGGTTTGGCACAAAGTATCCTCGGTGCACGGATGAAGAGCTTGGCAATATCACAAGCACCTAGCCCGCACTCTGCTAGGAGCTTGACATTGGGCTTGACCACCCTCTCGAGGTCGGAGCAGAGGAAGCCGTAGCCGTGTTTGAGGGGCCGGAGCAAGTTGCCGATGGAGCCGAGAGCGGCAGGTAGTACTGTAGCTTGGAGACGACGGATCTGCGGCGGAAGTAGCCGGGGACGAGCGAGACGAGGCGCGCGATATCACAAGGGGATAGACCGAGGCCGGTGAGCCCGACGACGACGGGGGACAGGGTTCTCTCCACGCCGGCGCAGAGGAACCGCGGGTCCCTGGCGACGAGGGCCGTGACGTCGGCGCCGGAGAGGCCGAGGCCGGCGAGGAAGGCGAGGACGGCGTCGGGGTTGGCGGGGGACTTGAGGTGGGAGAGCTTGGCGGAGGCCTTGAGTGCCTGCGCTGGGGTGAGGCCGCAGGTGGAGACGAGGTAGTCGTCGACGGCGAAGCTAGGGTTCGGAGAAATGCGGGGGGCAGCGGCGGCGGAGAGGAGGCGGTGGAGAGAGAGGAGTATGGAGGTGGAAGAAGGTGGCGCGGCGGAGAGGAGATGGGAGAGGGCGCGCTGCCGGAGGTGGAGCATGGCGCCGCGACGGCGGAGCAGCGGCGGCGGCGGCGGCGACGGGCGGTGGGGAATTCGAGTGACGCTGGGTGCGGCGTGTGTGTCTCCGGTGGTGTGGTGGACGGACGATGGTGTGCTGGTCTTAGTTACCATCCAATCCCTGCCATCCAAACAACATCCAACGGCCCGTTTCCATCCACTCGTTGACCATGGTCCATGGCAAAGCAGCACCCATCAGAACCTTCAAAAAAAGAAACCCAAATAACTTCGAATATTTTTTTGACAATAAATTGATACGTGATGCATCTACCAAACTACAAAAATCCAGTTCATAATTTGTTCAACATTTGTTCTTCATGACAAAAAATATATTAAACCGAGGCAAAAGTTTTGCCTCAGCCTCATCAATTAATTAAGGAGAGAATTGCCCTGTTAATTATGAAAAAACGCGAGCGAAAAACATTACAAATAGATCACAAACGAACTACTCACATGGCATGAAACCCCATAACCGCACAGGCGGCCCGCCAAACTCTTCGAGTGCACAACAACACATGTAGCTTGGGCATGATCTGCAACACCGGAAACACAACCTCGGCAAAGGCCTCACCCTCAAAGTCCGACAACACATGAGGCGTCGAACTGGACCCAACACGAGGCGAGAAGCTATCAAAGAGCTCCACATCTGCCTCATCCACGAAGCCAACAACAAACTCAACCATGGGAGCCGATGTAACAGGGAGCCTTTGCAGAGAAGCCTCTGCGCGCGCCAGAGAGATCACGCACAAACCAGCCCTGCAAGGAGTCAGCGACCTCATGGAGCGGCTTAATTGCCTCATCCATTTGGGAGGAAGCCGTGCAGCAAAGATCAGAGCCCAGCAGCTCTGCGTGCACTGCAACTGCAAGAGCATACTGGAGCATCACATCCTTCGAGATGGTAGTCGAAGCAATCAATAAGGAATGCAATGAATCCTGACGGAGAGTCTTTATGTTGGACAGTGCCTTATGGATCTTAGATGTTGGTGGAGGCGCAACAATCGGAGCCCAAGAATGAGCCAGCGGCCGAGTAGAACATGGAGCATGCGGTGGGGTTGTCGGCTTGCACCCATCCCATGCATGGTGTCCCAAGAGGAAGCATCGATTACACCGGATCGGATCCGTGCATCCAGGTGCCCAATGGCCTTTTCCAAAGCAACAAAAACGCCTGTTTTCTGAGCCACGCATGCGTACGACAATATATTGATACACATTCCATCTACCAAACTACAAAAATCCAATTAATAACTTTTGGAAACATTTGTTATTCATGGCGTTTTTTGAGAGGCACAAAACCGACGAGTAGGATGAAAGTTCTGCGATGGTATTATAAGAAGCCAGTTGTCGGGTTAATAAGAAAAATGAGTAGAAACCACCGTCAAACCACGACGGCACTCGAAAACCTGAATTTCAAAACATGTTGCAAGAAGTGGGGAGCGTTGACACCACCACGATATCATCGTATTCACTCCTGAACGAAATGCAAAGAACCTCGAAGAGACTGTTTTGACAATATGGAGTATAGATACACAGTGCGTTTATACCATGTTACAAAATTCCAATTAAAAAATTGTTCAACGACTAGAATATAAAACAAACATAATTCTTGACAACATTTCTGGGCCGACAAGCGGGGCGAAAGTTCCGCCGTGGTAGAGTTAACTGTTTAATAAGGAAAATGATGAGAAACCACTCCCGGGCCACAACGGCACATGGAAAACCTGGATCTGAACACAAATTGAAAAAGCGACAAACATCGACATCAGGACAACATAAACGTATTCACTTTCGAAAGAAATGCAGAGAACCCCATAGTAGCGGCAATTTGTGACATACGATGAAAAAGGAAGCTCCAGCTTCGACAGAAGAACAACCCACCACTCAGTATCGTCATTGTTGTCACACAATGGCTACACGAGGAGAACTGGGCGGGCGCCGTGGCAACCAAACCAACCTATACAACATAAGCCAACTCGCAAGGGGGAGGGGCTCCTAGACGATGCTGCTAAGTAGGGGAGCGACCCATGAAGCATCACCATTTGGCAGATCTGGATGGATATGAGGTTTCCCTCTGACGCTCGCGGACTAGGACAGCATGTCATGGCTCCAACAATTTTTTTCCTTTTTTTCATTTATCATTAACTTTTTTGCTTCAAATTTTGTATAATTGTTACACTATATAGATTTGGAATTAGGGAAACTGGTATAGTGGTACAATACAAAAAAGGAACATTATATAGGTTTGCACATTAAATCTTTTCAGCTGGAAGGTTTCCTCCTACAAAGCCCCATACGTGCCATCCATCATGGAATTAAAATACAAACACACTATACACTCAACTTCAAAAAGCAAGCAAACTGAGTGTAGCTCAGATGGTTAGATTCCGCATGGTGAAACCAGCCCACCGAGGTTGAAGTCCTACACTTGGTATTGGTACTCGCATCTTTACTAAATTTATCTCAGGCATTCTGGCGATGTTCGTTCAGCGGGGGAGACAATTCCGTCCACTAAAAGGCCATCCATTACACGATTCATCTCATCTTCGTCACCTCTCAAACTATTGCCAACTGCACCTCATTTGTTCCCACGCTTCTCATTTATATCTGATAAAAATCAGGGAAATGAAAGCCCTCCAAGTAGAATTACACGGCAAAGAATTTATCTCCTACTGCAGACTGCTCGGGATCCGAAAAGGTATGCAGCCACAGCCTGAAAATCACACAAAAAGAAGAGCATGAACTGATGAACATACGTATAGCTCAACATAAGTAAGAAAAACAACACCTAGTCAAAATAGGTGTTACTAGTCAAAAAAGTGAAGAGGTTAATGCCCCACAGTATATAGCCTACAAAGCATGGAGGCAAAACATAATGTGCACAAAAAATGTTAAATATGCCAATAGATTAAGCAATCAGTTCTCTTGGATACCATGCACATTGGATGGCCAATAACATGCATACTTAGTTAGCTTGCTGAACTTTATTCTTTCACATAAAAAGCTCTTTTAAGTCTGTTTCCATTAGGCTGGTTGTAATGGTAGTATCATAGCTAGTATCATGCATGTCAACTAGGCAATTTTGATGAGGTGTCATAGCATTAAAGGAAGAAAGAGAGGGCGTAGTATCATATCATGATACCGTATCATATTAAATGCTATACTACTTTGTGGCATGCATGGCAATAAATAAAGTACTACATGATACTAATATATGATACTATGCATTAGGGAGGTAGTATCATACACTAGTATCATATGCATGATACTAGTATATGATACTCCCCATTACAACCAGCCTTAAAGAAAAGCCCCGTGCTTCCATTAAAGAAAAGACCAACAGAGGAAGGCGAACTAAATATTAGTCTGAGTAAACTATCATAAATTAGCTAGCAGCTTTAAATTCCACATCTAATTGCTTACATCTGATTATCAACTCCAGTTTTTTTTTATGGAATGCATGGTTGACCTAATAAAGTTCACCAGTTACATAGCTCCTCGAGCATTTGCGGCTTTTCTATTAAAAATAATAAGTAATTGGAAACATTAGCTGGTGCTAAATTCGACTACATTAGCTGGTGCTAAATTACTGTTGACTGAGCAGCAGCTTCGTTGCCCAAATATTTCAATAACCCATTCCGCAGCAGTGCTCATAGAGGTAGAGTAAAAATAAACACCATTTGATAACACAAAAAGTTTGCCAGTGTACAAAAAAAAAGTTCAGACCACAAGTTCCTACCCTAGAGCAGTGCAAAAGAAAAACATGTCCTGGTGTGGATGTAAATTATCATTAAGTATCAAGTTCATTGTTGATACTTGAACAGAAATTAACACTATTTAGCCTTTCTCTAATGTTGTTCAACTCGATATGGCTTGTTAAACAACATTTGAGAACATAAACATATAGGGCGTGCAGATATACTCTTCATTAATATATTTGAAAGCATTTGCGGAATGCCTGATGTCACACTCTCTTAGTTCTAGTATGCATGACAACATGACATCAAGATGGAGAGGTTAATTGCAGTGTAATTCTTTCTTCTGTACTAAATGATGCAATGGGCATACAAGGGCTCACGATAAAATTATCAGTTTCATTCAGGCCCAGCGACGCTAAATTAGCATGTACGTGACATACTATAGCAGACAACCAACATCCACTCAGGCAATGAACACAGACAGAGATTACCAGCTCACTACACATAGTGTAAACATTTTTGCGCCATTCGCAGTTAAGAATTCTCATGGCCCTTTCTTGGTCATGTAACTCTGAAATTAGAAGGCATTTCCCTACAAGTGGCAGCATAGTCTTCGGCGAGGTGGGGGCAGCTTCCTTGTGAGGGCATACAAACTTTTCCATGAAAATCATCTCAGTCACCAAGACTGCTGAATAGCAGTTCCACTCGCGCTCTAGCAATCCATGTCCCTGCTTCTTGGTTCATGTAAATATGAATCTCCATGACACTCTGCCTCTGCAAGCGGCTGCATAGTTTTCAGCGAGGTGTGGTGCATCTTCCTTGTGAGGGCATATGAACTTCTCCAAGAATAGCTTTTCGGTGACCTTGACAATTGTATTGTAGCTTAGGTCACGCTTGAGCAATCCATTTTCCTTGAGAAACTTCATAACATAGTAACGGGGTCTTAGCCGTACCTCCACGCTAAGAACGAGCATATCCGGCCGATGAGCAATGTAGGCTGGCCCTAGCCCCGCCTCAGAGATAAGGAACTCGGACCTGCGCTGTAGCATCTTCTTTGAACTCCTGAGCAGAGACGGAGCCTTCGACACTGCAATGCCGACCTCGGCATCTGACCACCTAAACGTTTTCTTCAAGTAGTCCACTCTGGCAGCGAGCTTCTCCTCGCTGAAGTATGAGACAACCTGCAGCGCTTGCCTGAACATCCGAGATCCACGGAGCACACCTATACCTTCGGCGCACACAACCATCGCCAGGACACACTCTGGTTTGGAGCTCTGCAACATTGGCACACGGGTGAGCAGCTTGGCAATATCACAAGCACCTAGCCCGCATTCTCTCAGGAGCTTGACATTTGGCTTGACTACCGTCTCGAGGTCAGAGTCGAGGAGGCCGGAGCCGCGTTTGAGCGGCCGGACCAAGTTGTCGATGGTGCCGAAGATCGGCAGGTAGTACTCTAGCTTGGAGACGATGGATCTCCGGCGGAATTTGTCCGGGGCAAGCGAGACGAGGCGCGTGATCTTACGGTGTGACAGGCCGAGCCCGGTGAGCCCAGCGACAACGGGAGACAGGGTTGTCTCCATGCCGGCGCAGAGGAACTGCGGGTCCTTGGCGGAGAGGCCGAGGACGGCATCGGGATTAGAGGGGAACTTGAGGTGGGGGATCTTGGTGGAGGCACTGAGTGCCTGGTCCTCACCAACCTGGGCCGAGGACCGCTCGAAGACCACATCAAAGAGGGACACCTGTTGCAAGAGCCGGATCAACCAGGGACACTCTAGCTCGGCGTCGCAGAGTCGGAGCACGACACCTACACCAAGCAGGAGAAGAGGGCATGCGGAGGCTGGGCGCGAGCGCGTCGCGGTGGCTGCCTGTCCTTCCCAAACGCCCTAACGACGACAACAACGACATGCCAAGGAGGTCACCGTCCACTATTTAATTTATACTTAATTTACGGTAGTTTGCATGTAATTTCGATAGCTTGTTTATAATATATCATAGTTGGCTAAAATTCGTGTGTTTAACTTT
>NC_041391.1:15223102-15225404 GCF_002162155.2 Triticum dicoccoides | reverse complement strand
CACCTCCATTTCAAATATGTGAAATTTTCGTGAGATTTGAAAACCAAAGTAATCTAAAACATCCAAACACATCTTTGAAATGGAATCACGTTGCAATTCCATGAGTATACAAAAAGAGAGTAAATATGACATCCTACGAAAATGACATTGTAATTTTTTTGTTTCATGCATGATGCATCCTACGATCGAGTTCAAAGGATTTCGGTACAAATATGAACATTGAATGTTACAAGTACGCATTTGTATTTCAGTTAAAGCATTCTTCACATGAAGAAAATAAAAGGAGTCTTCCTTGCAACTATCTAATCTACACACTGGAAAATTTTCAGGTATGATATACCCATTTCCACGGCCAATGCTCTACCAAAATTCACTTAACTAAAAAAATCTAGATAAGATATCCATTTTCCACAACTAGTTTGCAAAATGACCGTTGTCGTACCAAGTGCTGAACATTGTCCTTTTCCAGCAATTTCTAGATACATTCATTTCATCCGTTTCGATCCATTTATGCGACAAATAATTCAGGATAGAGGGAATATAATAGAATTAAACTTAGGTAGTGGATGAAGCTTTTGCTATGCGGTGGCTGTCTTGAGATAACATGGTACTTGATAAAAGATAGCATAGGTTCAACATAGCATCTCCAGTTGAGCATACACACAATTACATCACATTCATCCCAAATTAACCAGACACACCATGGACTCATTACTAACTGACACTAGTACATCACAACAGCTACTAACTAACAGCATTGCAACAAAGCATCTTCAACATCATCCAAAATGAACATCTTGACCACATCTTCAGCATGTTAACTTCTGAAACATCACTTCTTCAACATGACCACAACAGCAGCAACACCTAGCATTACCACAACACCAACTAGCATCTTCATGAGCTTCACCAGCTCCCTCCCTGACATCTTCAATGCACAAGCTTCCTGCCTACTCATCCCATAGCTTACTTCATTCTTCACGGCCTTGTTGCACCTGCTTCTGGATGTATTCATCAGTGCTAGCTCCTATGCATTCACAAGTTCCTCCCTTCGTTCCTCCACATCACCAATAGCATCCACAGTGGCATCACCGAGCAGGTAGTATTTCTCAACAAGGTACTCAACGTATTCCAATTCCCAGCACCAGAAATCGCAAGTCACCTATCCCAAATTAGTGCGGCGGAGGTCAAAAACTTGAATCTTTGCTTCAAAATCAAATACAAACCACGGAAATGGAATAAATCATACAGAACCACTAACCCCATGCTTCCGGCATTTGTAAATGATCCACCCGTCGTGCTTCTCAGTCGTCGAGAGGTACATGCGCACCTTCTCCTTGCAACTGGGGCAGCAGATCAGGGGCAGCGCCAATGCCCTATGGCGGACAACAGAGATGGAGGAGCTTGTGACATACATGAGCAGCAGAGGGAAATAAGAACGGGTGGGATGAAGGTGGTGGCGGTGGCGAACAAGGTAGTGGCAGAACAACGCGCGAGAGAGAGGAGGCTAGGGATTGAAGAGGGGCCGCCACGGGCTATGGTTTTGATGAATTGGAGATTTCTGGCATTTTACACAAAACCCTTCAATGCAAAATTGGCCTAATCAAAGACGAGAACACGGCGGTCAACAAGTGGTCAAACCGAAGAGGGGGCCAAATTTAGATACATTAAAACTGCACACTTTTCCAGTCCTCTCAGGCCATCAGCGCTCCCAGTCGTCTGATCGTCAATTTCCAGCATTTTCAGCCGCCCGATTAGCTTTGAATCGCGTGTTAGCTCCGCTTCGTTCGCTACTAACTAGCGCTGGCAGTGTTTTTTTTTAAAGCAGCGCTGGCAGTGTTGGGCCGCTGCTCCAAGAACAATTTTGGACGTCTGGCATTATATTGGGTTGGGCTACTGGTTTGTGGTTGCTGGTTAATTGGGCCTCATTGTCCACATTGCCCTTCTGCACGCTAGCTTTCTTCCCCGCCCTCTCGTTTCTCCTGGTCTGAACGCATACCCTAGATACGCCGCCACCGCCTCCCCGTAGCACCTCCACCATTTTACCATGGTGGTGTTCACCCAACCCCTTCTACCCACTGGACGATGGACAAGGAGGGCGAGGAAGAGGAGAAAGACACGGGTCTGAGGGGGTTCTACGAAGCGGATCAGGAGAGTGGAGTGTTGCTGTGCCTGTTGCGCGAGGGGATTGTCGCCATGGTTGGAAAGCAGTTCCCTGCTGACTGCGGGGCGCCGGTGTAGCACGCCGGCTCAGTCGCCCGGACAAAGAGGAGGCTCGCGCACCACGCCTTTGTCGACGTTG
>NC_041391.1:15212933-15222814 GCF_002162155.2 Triticum dicoccoides | reverse complement strand
AATTTTGGTTAGTAATACGTCTATAGCATTGCTGAATGTTTGATTTGATTGCAATCGTACAAAATACAGTCATTGACAAGGATGGCGTTTGAGCACATGGATGCTTCTGAAACAATTCACCGATTTTGCAAAAAAATATCATCAAATTTAAAAAAAGTTTATAAATTTTGGTTCATTCGAATTCAAAAAAGTTCATCAATTTGTAAAAAGTTGGGAATTATAAAAAATAAAAATATAGAAAAAAACAGAAAAAAAGTTGACAAGTTTCAAGAAAAGTTCATGAGATTCAAAAGAAGTGTGTGAATTTGAAAGTACACGTATTCAAGAAAAGTAAGCAGATTTTTTAAGAAAAAGGAAGAGGAAAATGAAAAGAGAAAGAGAATAGCAAAAGAAGAAAAAAAAACTAAGGAAAACCGGCGAATAGAAAACTGGGGAAAAAAACAGAAAAACCGCTGCAGTTTTCTATCGTTAAAGATGAATAAAAAACATACTAGGCACAAATAAGGATTGCCCATGGCCGATGGCTAATTTTTTTTAAATAATACATTTTTTTATTAATTTTCATAAATATTACGCTGGATAAAAAAATTTCAAAAATAATACACCGTCGGCCCGCTGCAGGCCGACTGGGCCTAGTCGGCCCACAGCAGGCCGATTGGATTCCAGTCAGCCTACAGCTGGCCGACGTGTTTTTTTTTTTTTTGCTAGATGGTTCCTTTTGATCTTGCATATTGTCAAAGAAAATGGTGTGACATTAATTTGCTATACCACACTGGGTGTTTGCTTCTGCATGTAACAGAGTATAAATACATGCAAAATACCAAAACGTAATTCAGTTCAGAACAAAAACAATGCAGCATTGACTACATTGTTATCTATTGGTGCTGAATTTTGACAAGCTTGAATGCCTGGAAGATGAGGTCTCATTAAACTAAAATTGAACAAAACTAGAGTACATCAACCAACAAACTGGATCAAGTCTGAACGACATCCAGACAAGTTCACCTATGGATAAACCACTCTTCTTAGCAGACAGAGTGCCAAACCACTCTTCTTCAGCCATTCTCCAAGCGCTGAACGCCAATGTTCATTCCTACCTTGAAGACCAGTACAATTTCTCATTTTCCAACAGCCACCTATGAAAACCAGTACAATTTCTCATTTTCCAAATGATCCAGAACAACAAGGCTAACACCTGAGGTCAGTCAAGGCAGAAGTAAATGATTCCAACCATTTGCTAGCACAGATCATGATATAACAACACAGCTTCAAACACATGTAAGCCTGATTGGTGAAAACCTGATGGTAGGCCGTAAACAAAAAATTGTACAGCTCTATTGTTCAGTTTTGAGATCACTTGTCACTAGAACTGAATGCATCAGTCAGTAGGCCATTAAGAAATACAGGAGAAAAGTGAAGGACTAATCTGATACAGACTAGTAAAACATGAATTACTTTCACAACATTTAATCACTTAACAAAAAGATACTGCAGAAAGAACGGAGATTTTCAGCTCACAAGAATTAGAACAAGCAACCAGCAAACTGGATCAAAACTGAATCCTCGGACTGGTGACCATCAATTAGTCCAAAATTGTTCCCAAAAAGAGGGTCCAGAATTGACATTCAGAGAAAAATTTATAATGACATGGAAATATGAGGATTCGTGGATCTAACGACTAGCTTCATCAAGTGTTAGCAATCACCTAACTAGCACGCGACAGACATACCATACCAGATAACAAACATCTTGTCAGGGAAGAACACTAAAACAAAGCTTGCCAGCTTAAGGTGCCAAGTAAAACCTTTGTGGTGCAGTAAGCATTTAAATTTGTTAATTGTGTTAAGAAACTTTACAGCAGAACCAGGATTTCAGAGGGCCCTCCAGGCTATAATAGAACATTGCTGGGCGATAACCAACATAAGCCTGTTCCAACCCCAACTCAGAGATGAGGAACTCGAACCTTCGATGAAGCGATTCCTCGGACATCCTCAACAAAATCAGAACCTTAGGCACAGGAATATTCACCCTCGGCATCAGTCAACCTTAACATTTTCTTCAGGTATTTCATTTTGGTGGCGATATTTTTTCCTGCCAAGGAATGCGACAATGCACAGGGTGTGCCTGAACATCCCAAAGTCATGGGGCACACTTATACCATCGGTGCAAGCCAAACATCACCCAGAATGCATTAAAAAAATAAAATAGAGATTTTAATACAATGTAGAATGACCTGTTCTCATTTACTTAGTTCCAAGTGTTAGATAACATGGCATGGCATGATGATGAACAAGTTCACAACAAAGGCATGGTTTCTTCTCTACTACTTCCTCCGTCCCATAATATAAGATGTTATTACAATCAATATATGAGTACGTTGGTTGTAATAGCATCTTGTATTATAGGACGGAGGGAGTTAATGATAACCTTAACATATCAGGATTTAAATTATCAGTTTCATCAATCGTTAGCAACGACCATACCAGCATCTAACAGAGCGGACAACCAACATCAAGTTAGGCAAAGTACACTGAAACAGGAATTACCAGCTTTCAACAAATTGAAAACTTTGTTGCACCTTACAAAGTTTACCAATTCTCATAGCCCATTCATGATTCATGTAAATCTGAATCTAGCCGGCACTTCCCCTTTGCAAGCAGCCGCGTAGTCTTCAGCAAGGTGTGGTGCGGCTTCCTTGTGAGGGCATATGAACTTTTCCATGAAAACCTTCTCAGTCTTAACCAGTGTTGTATAGTAGCTCCGCCCGTGCTCTAGCAATCCATTTTCCTTCAGAAATCTCACAACATAGTAGCGGGGCCTGAGCCGGCCCTCCAGGCTGTAAGTGAGCAAAGCCGGGCGATGCGCAATGTAGGCCGGCTGCAAGCCCACCTCAGAGATTAGGAAGTCTGACATACGCTGCAGCACGTCATTTGACCTCCTCAGCAAAAACGGACCCTTGGACACGGCAATGCTAACCTCGGTATCTGACCACCTAAGTGTCTTCTTCAGGTAGTCCAGTTTGGCAGCGATCTTGTCCTCGCCGACGTATGAGATGGCTTGCAGCGCTTGCCTGAACATTCCAGAGCCACGGGCCACACCTATACCTTCGGCGCACGCAACCATCGCCAGGACGCGCCCTGGTTTGGCGGTGAGGATCCTAGGCGTTTGGATGAGCAGCTTGGCAATATCACGATCACCTAGCCCGCACTCCCGCAGGAAGGCCTCGTTGGGCTTGACCACCCTCTCGAGGTGGGAGCCGAGGAAGGCGGTGCAGCATTTGAGCGGCCGGAGCAAGTTGTCGATGGAGCCGAAGAGTGGAAGGTAGTACTCTAGCTTGGAGACGACGCATCTATGGCGGAATTCGGTCGGGGCGAGCGAGACGAGGCGCGCGATATCAGAAGGCGATAGACCGAGGCCGGTGAACCCGGCGAGGACGGGGGACAGGGTTGTCTCCACTTTGGCGCAGAGGAACCGCGGGTCCCTGGCGACGAGGGCCGCGACATCGGCGCCGGTGAGGCCGATGCCGGCGAGGAAGGCGAGGACGGCGTCGGGCTTGGCGGGGGACTTGAGGTGGGAGAGCCTGGCGGAGGCCTTGAGTGCCTGCGCTGGGGTGAGGCCGCAGGTGGAGACGAGGTAGTCCTCCACGGCGAACCTAGGGTTGGGAGAAATGCGGGGGGCAGCGGCGGCGGAGAGGAGGCGGTGGAGAGAGAGGGGTATGGAGGTGGAAGAAGGTGGCGCGGCGGAGAGGAGATGGGAGAGGGCGCGCTGCCGGAGGTGGAGCATGGCGCCGCGACGGCGGAGCAGCGGCGGCGGCGGCGGGCGGTGGGGAATTCCTACGAGTGGCGTTGGGTGCGGCGTGTGTGTCTCCGGTTGTTGTTTGGTGGACGGACAGCAACTGTCAAATGAACTGGGCTGAGTTGATCCGTGCCGTCCAAACGGCATCCAACGGCGTCTTTCCATCCACACGTTGCCAAGAGTCCCTCAGAACCCAAATATCTCTACTCCTAATGACTGAGTTGGTAGGATTGTGTCCACGGTTTATTTTCGTCCGGTTTATTTTCGTCTGGTTTATTTTTGTTTGGTTTAATTTGGTCTCTCCTTCCATCATCATATCCTCACGTTGATTTTTTTCACCCTCCCAATAAAAACTTTCTTAACATTTACAAACTTTCCCAATAAAAACTTTCTTAACATTTACAAACTTTCCTAACCAGACACCGTCACAAACGGGCAGGTACAGAAATCACATTACAAACATTAAAACCCTATTTTCATGAAAATCAATTCAAAATCCTAACTTTCCTAACGCATCGATTCTTACCTTTCCTATGTACCTCATTGGTGCCCCATCGATGCCCCCTCCCACCAAATGTAAGTTCTTTCATCCCCTCGCACGATCCCCTCGAACCACCGTCAAAGTAAGGAAACTTTGTTCCAAATCATGCCATTTTAGTCAACGCCAAGCTGCTCATGGCCGGGGACGCCGTCGTCTTCATGCGCCGTGCCGACGGGGAGCTGCTCGCCGGGATCCGCCGCGCGCCCAGGTACCCCGCCATCTCCCAGCAGGCGTCCGAGGGCGCCGAGCGCCGGCCACGCAATGCGCGCGCGGGTCCCGCCCGAGGAGGTGGACGAGGCCGTGCGGCTCGCGGCAGAGGGCACGCTCTTCACCGTCACCTACTACCCGCGCCAGGGCGCCGGGGAGTTCGTCGTGCCCAAGCAGGAGGTGGAGGACGTGCTGATCGGCGCCTGGGCACCCGGCGTGCAGGTGCGCATGAAGTTCCTCGACGCCGAGGAGCGTCGCTCCGAGTGGAACAACGGCGCCGTCAAGGCCGTCGAGTCGTCGACCCCTCCATCTGGCGCATGCTCGAGGTACATCTTGCGTCCATACATCCATCTCTCCAGTCAATCCATCCGATCATTGCGATAATTGTCTGGTTGATCGATGGAGTCCACCTCTGTTTGGTTCAGGCATGCTTGCTTCAATTTGTTTGCTCTGCCATTCAGTATGGAGTAGCCCTAGATGTTCACCATGCTAGCGACTCGCCCGTCAAACCGCAGAGATCCCTGGCATGGAGTAGCCCTAGATGTTCTAGGCCACCACCGCCAATCCGGCAAGCCTACGCTGCGACCGTTCATGGCGCCTGGGGGCAATGAACTGGCATTGCGGTCATGGAGGGGAGGCTCAGGAGCAGGGCGACGCTGGCTGGTAGAGGAATTCGAAGGAGCCAGGCCGCCCTGGCGATCACCTTGACTGCTGCGTCGTGCACCAACTAACGGCAGTGTCCGCGGTGGTGAAGAAGCATACACGGCGAGGCTAATATAAGGTATAGCTTGGAGGACGCAACCCCCTGTCGTCAACACGTCATGGCCCGAATCGCCTGGAGGCCGCAACCCCTGCCTGTGCTCCAGATTCACAGTGTGTCCTGACGAACGAGGCGGCAATCTCTGAATTGAATAATTGATCGTTCATCCCGTTCTACCGCTGATTCGCTCGGCGCCACCTCTGTGGTACTCTTGACTGCTTTCACATATCCCCACAAGGTATAGTACGTGGTATCCCACCCCATGTCATGTAATTGCATTCTGAAGCAATTAGTACATAGGAGTCAACCCATAGGACAAGGAGGACCCGGTTATAGATTTTTTTTAAGGGAGGGTGTGCCGTGTACGGGAGCATATCTGTTAGTTTGTATCCTATGTTTAACAATTTCGGAAATTTTTGTAGTATAAAAATCTCAATAGTGAGGATACATTGCTGGACGTGATGTGATGTATATGATTTAGTTTATCATTAGTTGTTCTCCTTGCCACTACCCACTAAATTTCAGATCTTCCTTCAACTTCTAATGGTAAATATTCAATTAATTTTAGTCGGCTCAAAAGGCTTCAAGCTTCTTTGTCCATTATTTCCTGTTCAACTTTAAGAAACCTTTCAGTTTGTTTTGTTTCACTTACTTTACTATTCCTTCTTGATAAACTCACCAGGTACTGTATATATCTCTCCCTGGTCACAGTGGGATGGCTAATAATTTCATGCACAACACCACAATAGCAGATATTCGGAGATTTGGAATTGTTTTGCTGTTTTCTTCCTATGAAAGATAAGCATGAATGCAGCGATGGCAAACCTAAACATCGTTGCCAATTTTCTCTTTCACAGAATAGGATGAATGTCACGGCAGCAGCTGCAAACTCCAAGAACGTTATTGTCATGGGGGGCACCAGTTTCAATTGTGTCTTCTTGCAAGCTCCTTGTCAATGAGAGGCACAAGGTCAGTCTGTACTCTGTAGATACATTTGTGATGCAGTGATTCTTCTCTTATGCTAACTAATACATTGATTATGTCCTATGATTCTCTAGGAGCACTAAGAAATTATATGTTTTCTAAGGGTCACATCACACGAGGAAACTATCACCCACAGCCATGAAATTTCCAATTGAATCAAATGCAAATTATACATAGTGCTCTTCCAAGCCACAGTTCAACCCCCACTTCTTGCCGCCCGCCTTCAGCCCCAGCAAGACGATTAAATATTTTACCTCAATCCATATATCAGATCTCGTGCTCAAGAAGACGATAGTGAAGAGCATGATAATGATCCAAATGTATGTTAACAATTGGTCCAGTTTAGAAATCTAAACAGGAAAGCTGAGGGGCCATTTAGTTTATACCCAGGCCCACCTCGCCAGAGATGGTGCGTGCAGATATTTTGGCGAACGATTCCCCTGCCCCTGTTTCGCCTGTCCGTGGACGCAGAATGAAAGCAGCGACCAGTTTTTTTTGGCATGACTCCTATAATTGGGTTTCAATCTAAACAGTACCCAGTCAATGCCGAACTTCTTACTCAATATGACTCCTCAGGTTTCATTTGTTGGGGAGGCAGACAGAAACAACGATAACTAATATTTTTTCTTTTCACTCACAATAATATTGTCATCAGATACAATTGCTATCAGGTTAGTGTTTTGTGAGCTTTCATCATGTCCCTTTATGGAACTTTTAAATGTTGATTATCATTTATCACTGCTGCTACTTTATGCAGAGTATTGATGTTTGTACTGAAGGAAGTCCAAAAGTCTTATCGATGCAGGCAAGACACTTGATATGACAAATTTCAAGTGGAAACGAACAAATATTATGCTTGTTCATCGCTTGATGTCTACCCTGACTATTCTTTCATTTGAAACTCGCTAATAACAAGTTTTTACTCTGCTGTTAAAACTGATGTTGCTAATTCGGTTCATAAAATTATTGTCGTTATAATTTGGCGATGTAATACTTTGCCATAAGCCAATATCAAATTATGAAGCATTGCTATAACTTCCAACGTGGTGCTAGAGCATTATATATGAATGTACTTAGTTAAAGGCCATCCAAAGATACACATCTGCAAGGAAACTGCACAATGTCAATACGAATATGAAAGATAATTGGATAAATAACTTTGAAATCTGATCTTTTTCTGATGATAACACAACTTACGCTGATTTCCATAATGAACAGAGAATAGAAAAAGTGTTGTTGCGGCCATGACTTGAATAACAAACCAAATTCACAAGGTCGGTACTGGACTATTGGTAATATATATTCTTTTGGCAGGGATTTAGAAATACTTCACATCTCTTTTTAGTGGATTTTGTGATAGGAGTGAGAGTTGAGAGTGAGCGGGTTGGAGGCTGTGGTTGATTTGTTCAGTTAGAATGTGAGCGGAATATTTTCCCTACTTAAGAAAAAGTGACAAATTGGATAAGGCAGTCATATTTTTTTGATCAGGTCATACAATATATTTTTTAGGATAGAAGGGTAAATGCATTAGTTTGTTGTTTTAATAGTTAATAACAGACGCGGTGGCGTATTAGTTGCATCCCCAACAACAACCATCATATTTTTGTTTTGTGGTAATGCATGACATTCAACTGTATGTTACAACATGGCAATGCCTCACGAGACATCGAATTTGCCTTCTTGGCTTGGGATCGTCATGGGCGGCGCACGCCTCCTCCGCCTTGATGGTCGTGGCGGATCGGCACGAACACGGGAGGAGGGGATCATGACGGAGAGCAAGCGGTTGGTGGGGGCACTCCTTCTTGGTGGTCCGTGGGAAAGTATGGTATGAAGGGAAGAGGGCTCCAGGACGAAAGTGAGGTGAGTCTCATCCGGTTATAAAGTAGAGGGCTCCAGCGAGAAATATTAGGCTATGGTGGGAAACTGAGCTGGAAGGAGAGAGGGTCCGACATGAGGGAAGGGTGCCTCATGGTGTGGGGTTTTGTGTTGTGTTGGGACCGCGTGTTGGAAATAACATGGCGGATAGTTCGGACAACGACATTGCTCCCCATATATGAGATGGATTTGGGGCAGCCTGTACTAAACCCGGGCAAACGTCGGGCCGGGCCGGGTTTCGGGCCGGGCTTGTAAAAGCCCGACCTTCATTTCTCAAGCCCGAGCCCAGCCCGAAGCCTGAAATACTCCCTGTTTTCAAGCCCGAGCCCGGCCCAAAATCAAGCCTGAAGCCCGAAAGCCCGGCCCGAATGCTGTTTTTTAGTACGCGCACGTGCAAGCCCGGCCCGAAGCCCGAAAGCCCGGCCTGAAATACAGAAAAATTGAAGCTCGAGCCCGGCCTGAATTATCTTTCAGGCTGCAAAACAAAGCCCGAGCCTGGCCTGAATGTCAAGCCCGACCTGGCCCGGCCCGGGTTTTTCGGGCCGGGTCGTCGGGCCGGGCTGCCCATGCCCGGGTTTAGCCCGGACTGTCCAGTCGGTTGAGTTTTGAGACCGTTGGGCGCCCGTTTGAAGTCCGAACATGCCCGGACGTACGAGGAAGAAATGAGCTTCGACCATAGAGGTGACCTTAATCATTTATTTGATTCATTTATATACATTATAGCCCGTAGCAACGCACGGGCATTCTACTAGTAACTACTAGCACACGAAAACATCTATTATGCACACCCCTAAAAATAAGGGAATCGTTCGGCAACGGCGCACCGGCCGAAGCTTCGGCCGGTCGCGACCACGCGCAAACGCGCCAGCGACTCGCCTAGCGACACGTAGGATTGGAGGGGCCCGCCCATGTGCGTCTTCTCCCTCTTGCCTTTTCTCTTCTTCCTCTCGGTCATCTCTCTCTTCTCTCTCCCCGTTGCCGTGGTCAACCCATCGCCCACGCCGGAGGCCTCCCAGGGGCGCCGCCGTCATGAGAATTAGCCGATCTGGCTGCCCTCGACCAGACCTGCGCGGATCCGCATGCATCGGAGCTCTGCCTACCTCGCCGGACCCGACCACGCTGGAGCTGCAACTAGCCATGGCAGACTACACCCCGCGGCGAAATTTTGCTGGAACCGGTTGTAACAAATTCACTCACCGGTGGTAGCAAAAATCTACTACGGTTGCAGCAAAACGGCATCAACGTCATCGCCGGGTCGCAGCTGAGATAAGAGGTTTGAAGCTTTTTTCAATGCGGTTGTAACTTTTATAACTGTCGATTGCAACTTTTCGTTTTTCGGCCATGGCTTCGATTCCACGGTTGAAACTTTTTTTATAGTCGGATGAAGCTTTTTTCGTCGCTAGATGAAGCTTTTTCTGTCACCGGTTGTAACTTTTCTTGGTCATCCATGGCTCCAGTCGTATACTAGTTGAAGCTTTTTTCGTAGCCGGTTGAAGCTTTTTCTATCGCTAGTTGTAGCTTTTTTTGTCGTTGGTTGTAGCACTGGGCATCTTCCCCAGTGCTCGATTTTTTGTTTGCAAGATGCACACCGGGGATGAGCGGCGGCGAGCATGCCGGCGAGCTTCAGTCGTTGCAACCGGAGCTACAACGGTCTCAACAAGAGCTTCAACCGCGGGGTGGGGCTGTTGCACGGGGTAAAGCAACAACGGCGAGCGGCTA
>NC_041391.1:15205167-15212553 GCF_002162155.2 Triticum dicoccoides | reverse complement strand
GGCGAGCGGCTACGGCGAGCGGCGCGAGCACGGAGACGAGGACGACCGGGGGCGGGGGAGGGGGGGAGGGGAGAGGGGAGGGGTTGCGCAACGCTTGGAGCGGCGGGGGCGGTAGGAGGCGCGGCGCCGTGGTGCGAGGTAGAAGACGATAGGGCGAACTTGTTCAGCTGGATCGAACGGCCCACTCGCTTAGATCCAACGGCCGCGGTGCGACCGGCCCAACAATTGGGCCGGCGCACCGGCGCAAATCGTTGCCCTAAAAATAATCTATTATTCATACCGGTAAAAAAATCTATATTCATAAGAAAAAATGTTTTCTTCGACAAAAATCATCAACCGGGGCGAATTTTCTGCCATCAGGGCGTCGCTAGAATGTGACCAGGGCGTCGCTAGAATGTGACATACAACAAAAAGAAAGCTCCAAATTCAGCAAAAGACACACAGTTCACGGTCATGACCTTCATTGTGGCCGCACGTACGTTTCCAACAGGTCGATCAGTCGATTGCGCCCCACGTGCTTGTGTGGGACCAAGCACCGCTCAGCGATCTTACCCTCATCTCCCCCGTCTTCTTCAACACCCAACCACACATGACTTCCTCTTCCACCTTCCTCTCCCCCTGCCCCTTGCCATTTGCGGCCACAAGCCGGCCGCCGCGCCATGAATCTAATTAACTGCTCGGACAGCCTATCCTCTTTCTCCCTCCCCACCTCCCCCACCTTTTTTGGATTGACGGACGTAGCTTTTTCACTAGCTGGTTGCATCTTTTTTGAATTGTTTTCTTCCAACCCCCAATCGCTTTGTTTTTGCCGGAAATCGGCATCATTGTTTTGCTACGACCGGCCATGACTTTTGCTGGAACTGGATCTGCGATTGCTGCAACCGGCAAGACGACGTGCCCACTGGAGCTGGAACTGTAGCACGCTCACCGGTGATGTGGTTTTTGTTGGAACCAGCATAATTTTTTGCTGGAACCGGCTAGTTACTTTGCTCAATCAGCGGGGTTTTGCTTCTATGTATATTTGCTGGAATCAGTGTCAAATTTTGCTGGAACCGGCTATTCCTATGCTACAAGGGGATTTTTTCGGATTTATTGCTGCTATGGTTGTTTGCTGGAACCAGTGTCAAAATCTGCTGGAACCGCCTTTCTGTTTTGCTTCAACTGACCTCCTGAGATTTTTTGTTCGCTGAGTTCTTGCACTGGAAGTCTGGAACACAACGGTGCTAGAAGATGACGATGGCGAGCGAGAGCCTATGACTCGAGAGATGCTGCAGCCATGGCATCCACGCGCTGGAACTGACTAGCGTTAGAGCTGCATCGACATGTTTTTTGTTGCAAAATGGCCGCCACCGCTCGCCGACGGTGCTTTGAGTCTGGAGGGGATCTGGTCGGTGATTTGACGGTGCTCGCCGCCACCGCTCACCGGGCGGATCTGGCAGTGCTTCAAGCCGGTGACGTTTTTTTTTTGCTCAACACGAGGGGATCTGGTCGTTGGAGTCGCCAGATCGGATAGCTGCCAGTCGTCCGGCCGAAAGTTTCCTCCTCCGCCGGCGCCTATCACTGGCCTAAAATTTTGCACATTAAATCTTTCCATAAGGAGAAGTTTCCTCCTACAAAGCCCCATAAGCGCAGCTCATCATCGAACTCAAATACAGGTGTCTGTACTTTGAATACTTGATTGGTATCTGCATAAACTGAACTTTGAATACTTGATGTCTGTACAAATTTCGTTTCTTCCTTTTTACAGATGCTAGCAACCAGATGATGTTCACGAATGTTAACGAATCAACATGGTCTTAGCTGTTCCTCCGACGGAAACGATGAAACCCGCCACGCAACAGAGCAGGTTTCACACATAGTTTCTAACCATCTTCAGATAGGGTTCAAAAAAGGCCAGCCATTGCACGATCATCTCATCTTCCTCGCCTACCAGACTGCTGCCAACTTCCCCAGCTAGCGACCACTTGATTGTACGGCGACACTGATCTTCCCCCGCAGTCTTAATAGAGCGTCGAGTAATCTCGCGCCACCGCCATGGCTGAAACCATGTCTCTCCTCCAGCGATCATGTAAGCTTGCGTCTGCAGCGGTATAATCCAGCCTGACTGCAGCGGTGCCTTCAGCCCCTTGCGTTTGTACTGCCAGATCTCAGAGCATCCTCAGAATCAATACTATGAACGATATATTGCTGCATCATCCTCAAGTCTTAGGAAGAGTGCATATTTAACTTGTTCCCATCCTAAATATCAATTACCACTCCGCACTTGTACTGCAGAAAAATGGTATGCAGCCACCACAGCCAGGAAATCGCAGAAAAAAGGGAATAAACTTCAGCGCATACCTAGTCAAAGGAGGTGTCCACTTGTCATGAGGAAGTGCAAGTGCAGATCAATCTAAGCAGATTGGATACCCCGCTAAATGGAGGGTGAATAACAACATAGCTTTATTCGTACCAGTTAGCTTGCTCAACTTCATCCATAACTGCCCTCTGCTTGCTTCCACGCACAAAATTCCTACACATAAAAAGCTCTATTAAGACTGTTCCCGTTAAAGGAAAGCTCTGGTAAGACCAAAAGAAAGGGCAAACTAAATATTAGTCTGAGTAGATCACCATCAATTAGATAGCGGCTTTAAATTCCACATCTAATTGCTTACATGGCATATATATGGATGGAAAACAGAGACATATGTTTTTTTACATTCGATTATCAACTCCAGAAAAAAAGTGACGGCATGCATGGTTGACTCAATAAAACTGTACAGGTGAAGATGAGAACACATAATTCACATACTACATAGCGCCTCGATATTTGCGGCTTTCTATTAAAATAATAAGAAATTGCAGCAGCTGGTGCTAAATTCAACTGTCGATTGAACAGCAGCTTCTTTGCCCAAATATTTTCAATAACCCATTCTTCGGCAACAGTGCTCATAGAGGTGGAGTAAAAGCAAAGACCATTTGATAACACCAGAAATCTCCCAGTGTACAAAGGAAAGTTTAGAGCACAAGTTTTTATCCCAGAGTAAGCGAAAAAGAAAATGTTCTAATGTGAAAGTAAATTATCATCCAAATATCAGGTTCACAAGGATTGCACAACTTGCAAAATTCAGAAGGAGAAAGGCATCATCAACTCTTGAATAAATACTTGTGACTGAAGGAAGTCTCAGGCATCATCAACTAACACAGCCTTCAGAATCATGTGTAGTATAGCAAATCCCCAGCCACCATGCTTGGTCGATCTCCTGAAAGAAGAAGAAAGAACTAAGCATCTATATCTAGTTTCATCACTTCTTCTCAAGAAAGTAAGAAAGCCACATCAATCTACAGCATTCAGTAAATCAGTCAGTATGCTTGCCCAGCCAATTCTTACTCAAGGAAACTACCTTAAAAAGAATCATACTCACTTGGCAAGTCACTTCGTTCCTTAATAGACCCCTTCCCCTCGCCTTCATTGCATTAATATTATCTCTATAATTCCCACAGGCTAAACTAGGCACTAGAGAAGAGACACACAACTGATCTTCATTTCAAATCAGAGCTCTTCGCCAATAATAGCATGTGCCCATCTCCTTTGTGTTACTGCAAGCACACAGCTGAGATCTCATTTATTCCAATTTCTACAGCCTAACATATGTTCAGGAATAAACATATGTTCACCATCCTCTCCTCACACATCTTGATTCTTAATTTGAGGTAGACAAGCATGTCTACAATTTCTGTGTTTGCAATTCTCCAAGATTCTATAACTATAGTAACTATCTGACAGCTAGTACTTGCATTCCTAGACCGAGAATTTAACTAAAAAGAGTGCAGGAAGAGATGACATTCAGTATAACTGAGACAAAAAAAATACTGCATTCCCTTAAATGTTAAGACCAAGCTTGGTTAAGATATCATTTCTGGGACCATCTCTTGGCTAAGGTAACAGTCTTCGACATCTTCATTCTCTTTTCTCCAATTCCAGTCTACATGTCTTCAGACGAGTCTGTAACCAACACAACTAAAGCAAATACAAAAAGAGTACCTAAAAATGCAAAATATAAAACAGAGGATGGTACATAAGATCCACCTTACTATCCCTAAAAAGATTTCCTGAGAATCAATATAAATAGTGCTAATATGGAATAAAATTAGCCAACAGGTATGGCAGAGAATAACATGGTAATGCCATGACCCTTTTTAAGATTACCTTAACATAAGTTCCTTCATAGTGTATGAAATACCCTCTGTTTTTCGGCACCATACCATACAAGCATCAATTCGTGTATCCGGTACAAATACAAGGGCTTTTGAAATATCCGTTACGTAGTGCTAAATGTGTAGGCTGTCAACAAAATGCTACTTAGTAGCCAACTACTGAAGTATTCAGTTTTGACACAAAATATCAGCGAGATCCAAGAATATAAGAGAAAAATAAATGAAAAAAACTGATACGAACTATTAGTAAACAATGACCTGCTTTCACAACAGTTAATATCATATAAACAAAGCTACGGCAGGAAGAATGACGAGTTTCAGCTTTAGAGGAAGCAACCAACAGACTAGATCAAAACTGCAACCTCAGCAATGACTAACACGTTAATTCCAGATTTGTTCCCACCAAAAAAGATGTTTAACGAATTTTGGGGCTTCATATCATCTTCATGACAAAAATGAGAACCTTTTTTCATGGAAAGATAGATTGACTCAGGATTGCATTGAAAGCTGAAATGGCAATTGAGAACATAAACATATAGGGTGTGCAGAATACTCTTCATTAATATATTTGAAAGCATTTGCAGAATGCCCTGACGTCACACTCTCTTAGTTCTAGTATGCATGACAATATGACATCACGATGGACAGGTTAATTGAAGTGCAATTCTTTCTTTTCTACCGAATGATGTAATGGACATACAACAGTACCCTAAAATCAAATTATCAGTTTCATCCAGGACTGGCGACGCTGAATTAACATGTACCGGACATACTATAGCAGATAACCAACATCTAGTTAGGCAAAGAACACTGAGACGAAAATTACCAGCTCACTACACGTAGACATACGTAATTACCAATTCTCATAGCCCGTTACTGGTCATGCAAATCTCAAATTAGAAAGCACTTCCCCTACAAGTGGCAGCATAGTCTTTGGCAAGGTGGGGGCAGCTTGCTTGTATGGGCATACAAACCTTTCCATGAAAATCTTCCCAGTCACCAAGGCTACTAAATAGTAGTTCCACTCACGTTCATGCTTCTTGGTTCATGTAAATCTGAATCTACCCGGCACTTGCCCTTTGCAAGCAGCCGCATAGTCTTCAGCAAGGTATGGTGCAGCTTCCTTGTGAGGGCATATGAAGTTCTCCAAGAACTTTTTCTCGGTCCATTTAACAATTGTACAGTAGCTTGGGCCATGCTTGAGCAATCCATTTTCCTTAAGAAATCTCATAACATAGTACCGTGGGCTGAGCCGCCCCTCAAGGCTACGACTGAGAATAGTCGGCTGATGAGCAATGTATGTCGGTTCCAACCCCACCTCACAGATCAGGAACTCTGACAGGCGCTGCAGCACGTCATTTGACCTCCTCAGCAGAAACGGACCCTTGGACACAGCAATGCCAACCTCGGCGTCTGACCACCTAAGTGTCTTCTTCAAGTAGTCCAGTTTGGCAGCGATCTTGTCCTCGCTGAAGCATGAGACGGCGTACAGCGCTTGCCTGAACATTCCAGAGCCACGGGGCACACCTATACCTTCGGCGCACGCGACCATCGCCACGAAACGCTCTGGTTTGGAGCCAAGTATCATCGGTGCCTGGATGAAGAGCTTGGCAATATCACAAGCACCTAGCCCGCACTCTGCTAGGAGCTTGACTTTGGGCTTGACAACCCTCTCGAGGTCAGAGTCGAGGAAGCCGGGGCCGTATTTGAGCGGCCGGACCATGTTGTCGATGGAGCCGAAGAGCGGCAGGTAGTACTCTAGCTTGGAGACGACGCATCTCTGGCGGAAGCTGTCGGGGACGAGCAAGACGAAGCGCACAATATCAGAAGGGGATAGACCGAGGCCGGTGAGCCCGGCGAGGACGGGGGACAGGGTTCTCTCCACGCCGGCGCAGAGGAACCGCGGGTCCTTGGCGACGACGGCTGCTACATCAGCGCCGGAGAGGCCGAGGCCGGCGAGGAAGGCGAGGACGGCGTCGGGCTTGGAGGGGGACTTGAGGTGGGAGAGCTTGGCGGAGGCCTTGAGTGCGTGGGCACGGCTGAGGCCGCAGGTGGAGACGAGGTACTCCTCCACGGCGAAGCTAGGGTTCGGTGAAATGCGGGGGGCAGCGGCGGCGGAGAGGAGGCGGCGGAGAGAGGGGAGTGGGGAGGTGGAAGGAGACGGCGCGGCGGAGAGGAGACGAGAGAGGACGCGCTGCCGGAGGTGGAGCATGGCGCCGCGACGGCGACGGTGACGGCGGCGGCGGCGGCGGGGAATTCGAGTGGCGTCGGTTGTGGGGTGCGGCGTGTTCGTGTCTCCGGTGGTGTGCTGTGCTGTGCTGGACAGACCAATAGGATAGCTCAACAGCCGTGCCAAAGTATACTTGTTTCCTTCTCCTTATTGAACGATAACGCTGATAAAAAAGCATGCGTCTCCAATCTAATTTTTTTCAGTTTGTCCGTTTTTCTTCGGGGTTTTTTCATTCTTCATTTTCTTTTTTTCCTTATTTCTTTTTCTTTCCTTTTCTTAATTTGCAGACCTTTTAAAACGAAAAACTATATAGACCACCTGGAGGACCGCAGCTCCACGTCCGCCGCCTTCTCTGCACGCCACGTGCCTCATGGCCAGCAACACTAGGTTTTTCCAACTGACCCGTTGTTGCAATCTCTCTCGTCGCAACAACGTCTGTTGCAGGATCTGGATCCTTGAGAGAAGTCGCCTCTCGTGTTTCTCCCAAGCTCTCGTCGTTGCCTCTCCGCACGGCTCCAACTACCTCAAGCTCCATCGAGTCCTCGTCTCCCTGTGCTGCTCTGACTGTAGCCACCGGGAGTTCGGGCTGGCCAGAAGGCTCCCTGTGAGAGCACATTATTTTTCTCGACATCCTTCAAATGGCCAAATTTTTTTCCACCGGTTTCTATGACAAATTTAAGGCACCATGCAAAGTTGTTTGAGTTTTCAACAATTCTTGCATTTTCTAGAGTTTACCCGGTGAAAAATAGTCGATAAATATCCGAACGTGACGCAACTTGTATACTGTGTTAGAATTCGTTCAAACCAGATATGGATGCCCACTATGGGCATGCCCAGCTAATGGAAAAGTTGGGGTTATTTCATGCATGTCCAAAAATAGACCATGTTCAACGAAGGATTTCGGGTAGACTAGAAGGGTCCGTTTGAGAGCAGGGGCGGAGCCAAGGGGGACGAGCAGG
>NC_041391.1:15177153-15204998 GCF_002162155.2 Triticum dicoccoides | reverse complement strand
CCCCTATACTCGAATCCTGGCTCCGCCACTATTTGAGAGTGTATTTATTTCAACGAAGGATTTCGGGTAGGCTAGAAGGGTCCTTTTGCAAAGTTGTTTCATTTAAAGGATGTCAAAAAGTAGACCATTTGCAACCAAAGGTGTTTGGTTAGGGCTAGAAGGGACCTTTTGAAAGCACATTCTTTTTCGACATCCGTCCAATGGCCCCAAATTTTTTACAACAACTTATATTATTAATTCAAGGCATCCTGCCAAATTGTTCGGATTTTTGACAAGTTTTGCATTTTATAGAGTTCTCTCGTGAAAAAGGGCCGATAAATGGCCGGACATGCCGCAACGTGCAAATAGTGTCGAAAATCGTTCAAACCTGGCATGGATGCCTCATATATCCATGTCAGACTGCTGCAAGAAGTTGGGTTTTTATCCATGTCAAAAAAATAACAGTTGAGAGGAGTGTGATAAACTAGGCCAGATGGGTGCGCATCCGTGCACATTTAGTTTTTTTTTCTAATTATAAAGTTCAAAAGGGAGAAAAATGAATCAACCAAAAAAGAAAAGAAAAAAAACTAGAAAATAAAAAATAGACTTAGGCCTTGCTTTAACTAGGCGATGACATCGCTCCCGTCGGGTGCCTTTTGGGCCGACCCAAGCGTTCGCCGACTTAAAAAAAGTTCATCAATTTTGAAAGGAAATGTTGGCGATTTGAAACAAAATCGCGGCCTTTGACAATTGTTCGTAAAAGTTTAAAAGAATTTGTAGATTTGGAAAAAAGTTCATGGATTTGAAAACAAAGATTGTAAACTTAAGAAAATATTCACAAATTTTAAAAGTTCACGGATTTTAGTAAAGGTTCACAAATTAAAAATAGTTCATGAATTTTAATAAAGTAAAGAGAAAAAATAGAAGGAAAAGACGACAATTAGTAACCCAAAAAATAAAACCACAATTTTTAAAAACTTTTCATGTTTTGAAAGATGTTTGGAAATTGTTCATGTTTTGAAATTTTGTTCAAATTTCAAAATATGTTTTCTCAACTTTGTTCATACCCTTTATTATGAAGGGGTAGGGAGTAATCTCAGCCATTGATGTGTTCAGGGGGGTTGTACCGAAGCAGAAGTGATTTTTGAAAGCATTTTAGAGCGTCAATTTAATTTATTTATTTCTGCCATGACTCTGTGAATGTCACTACATGATGGAACTTTACAAATTCTCTTTCTACCAGGGGAATTTGCAAGCACAGGAAACATTCAACAATGTTTGGCATAAATAAACAACTTTTTTTTAATGGATTTTCTCGCCATTTCTTCGAATGGACAGTTCACGGTGCTCACAAGTAGAAGAGTGTTTTCACTTCAGAATAATCATAATGGAAGTAACGTAGGTATCATAGTGAAAAAAAGATGATGTGAAAAATAATCTGGGGTTCATTTACAAGACACGACGCGCGCGCATGGCGTGAGGCAGGCAACGGGAACCACTTCTTTTGTCAAGCTCCAATAGCATCTGAAAGAGGAACCCTTATAAAAAGGTCCAACTCCTTTTCCAAATCTCGGGCGGTACCAGACTTACACCACTTCCCTCTTATCATTACACCTACATAGTCACCTAGAGATTTTTATGAAATTGTTGCACCCCACATTGCAAACACAAGTGTGGGACGAGAGCTCGGTTGGTTTCTCCACGTGTGAATGGTTACTGGACAAACATCAGATGATTCACCACAGGCACCATGAGATGCAACTTGAGCTGAGCACAAACTCGACTATTCATAAACAGACATATGACCACCACTCTACTGATGGAAATCATCAATTGGGAACCAATGATGATGTTGAGAAAAATACAATCAAAGCAGGAAAAAAACACACAATCTCGAATCCTAGCCAATCGTAAAACTCCAACCCTAGCCAATCACGGCAACCTAGTTCAATTTCAGAAATGGCCCCAGTTCAACAGACCAGCAGCAACGGGAGCTCTCCGTGTCCTACTCCTCTGCAACCTCGTCTGCCTCTGCCGGCGCGACGGCGGCCTCGGTCTGCCCCGGGCTAAAGAAGTTGGCGGGCAACACCAGCGTCGGGCCGTCATCGCTCCCGTCGTGTTTGCGCAGGTACGCCAGGCCCAGCGAGTACCCCAGGGCCCGGGCCACAGGGACCGCCACCGCGTTGCCGACTTGCGTGTACCTGCCAGCACCAGTCAGGATTCATTTCATGACCAACAGATGTTCAGTTTCAGTCTTGAGTTACGAGGAAAGCACGACTAGCAGAGCAGTTCGTAAACTTGCCGCTCCTTGATGGGACCGTCCAGGCGGTAGTAATCCGGGAATCCCTGCAGCCTCGCGTTCTCGCGGACGGTCAGAACCCGGGCCTGGCCCGGGTGTAATATTCTCTGCACGCGGCGACACGAAACACGTTTAGAGATTCTAGACCTGACACGGTCGAAACCGAACAAAAGGGTTGCGTGCTTCCTAAATGGCCAGATCAGGAACACTGAGGTGGCTTGTGACAAAGCTGACCTGGCTGTGTGGCCTTGCAGCGGTCACCACTGTAGGAACCGTCTCATCCCACCACAGCCGTCCAAACGGCCTGTAAATGCATCGCGGCACGTATCTTGAGAGCGGCACCAACGACCTAGCATAGTTTCAGAAAAGAAAACGGTCAACATATATAAGGCACTAACCTGAGAGACTTGCCGCTCCTGAACTTGATTGCATATTCGGGGACCTGGCCATTCAGACATGCAATCTTCAGCAACTGTGACTAGACTAGAAAAGTCCTGATGGTATTGGGCGGTGCAATGCGTACCAATGGATTGCCGGACTCGAGGTAAACTCGTGGAATCTCAGGGTCAAACTCAGCGACGTTGTTTGGCCCTACTCTTACACCTTCCAGGTCACGGAAGTTGGCTCCCTAAGCGAGAAATTCAAAATTTTCACAAAGGGAAAAAGGAGTGATCACGCGAGAAACATTTGGAAAAATTCAGCCACCGACCTTCTTAAATGGTATTTGCTTAACGCGCTCATAATCATCTTTATTCAACTTCAGAGGACAGTGATCCATTAGCTTGCCTTCTCCAGGACCGGTTTTATCACCGAATGAGTAGTCCAACATTTCTAGAACATTGGAACAACATTAATAAAAAATAATAGTTTAAATGCATAAACTGAACTGAAATGTGAAATACAAAAGGAAAGGACTTTCCGCAAACAAAAAGGATGAGCACATATTCGTCTTATCAAAAGAGCTATATAGTTACCTTTACGGCTAAGACGAATGTAGCGCTGAAATTCTGTCTTTGGTTTCACAAGGTATTCAAGTACGTCATCAGCTTGATCGTTACCAACCTGCATAACAGATGTAAGACTATATGTGGAAAATATGGCATATAAAAGTCAAGTAAATACATGCCTTCGGTAAATCTGAGATCGCATCTTCAAGAACCAAGGCATTCTTCAAGGTTGGATTTTGAGTTTCGTCATATGCCACAATGCTTTGCTGCAACAAAAAAATAAGCTCGTCAGCATATTTTCACTTCTCATAGGATATCATTACGGTCTTAATTTTATTATGGTTTTGCTTACCGTGAATGCATTCGGCGCCCCGCCTCGTATAACAACATTATGCGTGGGGAGAGGATGTTTTGGTAGCACCTGCATATCCAAATACAACTGATCAATCATCTCAGAAATAAATTTGTAACAAAAACTGAAAGTGACAAAGAATATTAAAACAAACCATTGTAGTGAGGGCACCCCATAGGAAGGTGCGCATGCGGAACTGTGGAAGCCCGTAACAACCTGCTAACATAATACCCAGCCGAGACTGGTAGTTCATAGCCACCAACCGGCTCACCGCATACCTACCTAGATATCCTTCGGCAAATTGCAGTATATCCACCACATTTTCCATCAAAACGAACTTCGGCCGCAAATAGGAAACAATGTTCATAAAAGTGACCAGCTGCCTATTCTTATCATCATTTAGTGGGTCGTCACGGTTTCTGAACCGATTTAACCCGCTTATCCCTTGACAAGGCGGGCCCCCACACAAGACATCAACATCACCCTTTAAAAATAACAGAACAACTAAACAACATCAGGAATCTGATATGCAGGTAGAAAATTACGGAGAAAGAATAGCAAGTACTCACAGGCAATGGTAATACTTTTCGCATGTGGCCTTCTTGAACAAACTCCTTTATTTTTAAAGGGCAATGGCTGAACACTAAAAAAGATCAATGAACTGTACATAGATCTTTTTCAGTAACTGCAATGGAAATAGACATTATTATGTAATAGGAATATGTCAAATTAGATACAAACCTAAGGTTTTCAATGGGCTCCCAGGTATCCTCTTCGGGACCATATCCCTTCCATTGCACCTGTCCAAGAAAATATCACACCAACCTAAATAACAGAAGTATGAGCACTAGAAATGAGCTAGATAGACAGTGTAGTACTTTGAAATAAATGCAACTTTTCCGATCAATGCCACCATAGCAGATATCAGTGAGTTTTTGTACGACATATTCGTCCTTTTCGAGTTCACCCTCTTCCTCCTCATCGTCCATCGGAGGAGGTGCCTCAGCATTATTACCATGGACATATTGGTCACATAGAACTGCCCATTCTTTTAAAAGAGATAGAAAATCATCCGCCTTCTCGTTCCGCACCTATATTCAGACATCACAAGAAAAATTCTAGTCGACATAGAACAAGAGGATTTGTACCAGCCAAAAAGAATTAAAGATTCATGAGCCAACCTCGGTCTTGGGATGGTTGGACTTCAAGCTTTTGCACGCGTGGCTGTTAAAATCAACAGCCCACCTCTACAAATAAAAAAAAAGAAATTATAGAAATAATGAAGGGTAATCGACAAATTATTCTCCAAATAAATATAAGGCTAAGTAATACCGTCTCAAGTTTCAATCCAGCTAGTGCAGCGCCCAAGCACAATCCAGTAGACATGCCACCGCAACCAGAATAAAGGTCAAGTAGTGTTGCGGTTGCCACAGAGGTGTCAGCCTCCGAATCAGCATCCGAAGAAATCCCTGACATTTCATTTATATCTACACGCAAAACACATCTTCAGTTATAATACTGAACTGGCAAGATTATTCAACAGATTATATTAAAATTACTGAACACGCTGATGCGCTCATGTCCTAATTGACCAAGATTATAGGTGATATCTACCAAAGATAAGTTAACTAATAGATGAAAATTCCTAGGCCCATGCTGCCCCTTAGTTAATTATATCTTTTTCTACCAAAAATATTCTTGCATGTTTGAACACAGGTTACATGCACAGAACAAATATGTCATCCTTATGTCTACCGAACCTATCCATAGAATTAACATTCCAAACACAGAAAGCATGGACATAAGACAATGCGATTGGATTAAACTTAACCTAGAATCCTAGATTATGATCAACATGGACGGATGGGATTTGTTTTTACATATTCTCTAAAATGTTTATCTCCCAGGAGTTAATTTACATGACTAAACAGAGTTACAACAAAATTTAGCAACAATATTGGAAATATTTAAACATTAAGTAGGATAATAATTAGTTTGCATAATTGAACAGAGTTATAGGTTAGAAGCAACAATTGCCATTTATGATATTTACTGACTGTTTTACCAAACGAGTTACATCCTAATTTCTATTGAACGTATCAGGTTGAATTAACATTTTGAAGGAAGAAAGCACGGGCATAAGACAACGAGCTTGGATTTTAACTTAAACCAGATTATGATCAACATGGTCTGATGGGAAAATAATTGCACATGTTGGTTAAAATGCTCAACTCTTAGGAGTTAATTCACAGAGTTACAACAAATTTTAGCAACAGTATTGGACATATTTATGGCATTAAATAGGTCAATAAAAATCCTGCATAACTGAAAAGAGTACAAAGGTCACAGCAGCAATTACCATTTGTGATATTTTCAAAGGTAGAGTAGGGCACAGTGTACGACATGTCATAGTACAGATCGCTGTCAGCCGCTAGTCGGGCTTTTGCTTCCAGATCAAGCTAAAACGTGGAGTTCAACAAAGTGAGAACCATTTCATTAAGGAGGGGAGGGGACACACAGTTCTGAACAAGAGCAGTAACCTTGGGATCGACTTGCAGTACTTTAACCTTGGACACAATACAGTCAAGCGGGTTGTCGTTCCTCTCGTCAGAGAGGAAGACCCGCTTGGGATCATGACTATGATCACCAACCAATTCCGCGGTCGAGATCACCGTGTCCTCCGATCGGAAGAACCAGCGGCAGTTGAAGTACTTGACGCGGTCTGTTCCCTCAAAAAGTTCGGTGATCCTACCAATGAAATGAGGCCTTCCTTCCTCAGCCTAAACAGGAATGATGATAAAGGAATCAGGAATGAAAAAACCTATGCAAACATCTGACAGATAGCAAGGATTTTTTTTTACATCGGCAGAAACCATATTCACGGAGAAAGGTGTCGTATGGATGCAGTTGGGTACTCCCTCCGATCCGTTTTATCTGTCGCTAGAAAAGAAGTGAGATGGTACTCCTTCTGGTTCATTTTGTACAAACTGCGGCATTAAGGCGAGCGAGTATTTCACAGCAGGAAGCATGATGGCAATCACATTAGGCGCATGAACGGGGCATTACGAAGTAATTCGCAGCAGCATGCATAACCGCTTTGGCATGAGCTGTTGAAAGGAAGCATTATGATGACAGCCTAATAACTAGCAACAAAAAGGTCACATGAGTTGTGGGTGCAGAACACTAGCATGAAAAAGTCGAAAAGATAGTTCACAGCAGCAGCCATATGCAGAGTCACATGGGCCCAATTGGGTGCTAGAGGAAATGCATCTACGAGACAGATTTTCTACAGAGAAGTAGAGTAGTCATGGTGATTAACAACGATGATAGGGTCATCGATTCCACGGCAGAAGCAAATGACAGAGTGATGCTAGCCATGGCAGCCTAAGTAACAATGATGATGAAAGGAGCAACCATTCCTTCCTCAGCAGCAAGCATAACTGGAAACATGTAGTGAAAGATACTACTCCATTGAGGAACAGACATGCTGATAACCAGAGCAGAGGAAGGCGATTACTGTACCACCACATACGCGTCGTCGCCGAGGTTATAGACGGTTCCTTCCACCTTGGCTGCCCGGTAATGGCAGCGCGCCTCCACCTCCTCCTCCTCCCCCTCCCCGTTCCTGCCCAGACAAACGCAGATGCAGAAATCCCTAAGCATTGAGCACAGTATCCACACACCACACACACACACACACACTGACACACAAGGGGAGGGGGCGTGAGCTACCTGCGCTGGTGGTGGTAGCGGTTGGGGAACTTGGCCCGAGCTTCGTCGGCGGGGATGGGGTCCCCGACGAGCTCGGGGCCGCCGTCCTCCCTGGGCGGACGCCCCCTCGTCGCGCGCTCGGTCACGACGCGCGGCGGCTCGTCGGCAGACCTCCGCTTGCGGGTGGGCGAGGCCCCCGCCGGCGCCGGCGCCATTGCGGGCTGTGGAGATCGGGGGAAAGAGGAGAGCGGCCGGCCGGATCAGTGCCGGCGTCTCCGCATCCGGCGCAGCAATGTCGGGGATGTTTTTTTTTTTTGAGCAGTATGTCGATGGAGTGGACTCCGCTCAGTGCGAGCCCATTACAGTTTAGTTTTTTTAGGGCATTACCGTTAAGTGGGGCAGTTCGGGTGGAAGCAAGCAAATCCTACCCACCCTTATAAAAAAGATGAAACTCATGGGCACTAGCACCCATAGTTTATTGATATAGGAGAAGCATCCCTTGTGAGAAACCAGAAATTCGTCCCCGACGTGGCTCGAACCCTGGTTGCTGGAGACGCCACTGCGCTCTCTTGCCACTAGGCTACAGCCTAGTTCTCCCTACCCACCCTTATGGCTGTAATTGGACTAGAGCAATCATATTGTCACTCTTTCGCCCGCACGAACATTGTCAATAATGCTTTTTGAAAGTGTCTTGAGTCACATATCCAAAAAGATGGGGAGTCTTGATCGATGGACGTACTTGGACCAGGGATGATACCTAGAAGTGCAGGCCGCCGAATCACTATATATTCACCATGGTGTCGATGAAAGATTTCACCTTCACACAAAATCAGACCAACAAAAAAAAGCTTAACACAACAATATAAACTCACCAGATCCGAATAATCGAATCTGCGAGGACAGAAAACACTCTAACCTCATGGTACCGTCAAAAGAACGAGAGAATATTTATTCTCACAAAACTATGATGATCACAACACATTGACGAAGACCATGTAGATCTTGAAGATTCGAAGTCCCCCACCTCTCAGCGACAAGATGGCAGCCGGAGCGAGGGGACACAATTTTTTTAAATGGCGGCGACGGCGGCTGCACGAGAAACCCTCATCCTAACCCATAACTCTAAATTAAAGGAATGACATGATGGAAGTAGAGCAGTATGTCGAGACTGTTGTACACACAAAAAGTGGCATGATCGATGTCAGAGCAAGTCGCGGAACATATCTAACATGAAAAAGAAATTAACATAGCACACAACTACCAAAACACAAATAGTTAGTGCAGTTATATGCGCATTTCTGACAGATACTCCCTCCTTTCTAGTGTTAGAAACACTCTTATATTACGGAACGGAGGGAGTAGCAAATGCACAACTCTTTTCAAAATATTAACCCAAAACCTATATGAATCCCAAGTGATAAGTGTCACACGAAGCATCACAGTTCAAACGCCTTCATTATCATTCATTTTGGCATATCAAACAGATGACATCAGCGGAATCTTTTTAATTTTTTGGACTTAAAATTGATTTACCTTTTAAATAAAAAAATTGTTTAAAAATTCATTTTTATCATTAAATCTGCCTCGACGAGATCTTTAAAACTAGATCCCACATTGATATGTTTCAACGCTTTTTTGGGGTCAAAAGTTGCCATGATGTTACACTGAAGTTGACATAGTATTTACACTAAAGTTGTCATGACATGTTTCATCTATTTTTTTTCTTCAAGATTTAAAGCTACAATTGTATTTCAACTACTTTTCACGGCAAATTTTATTAATTGACCATGCATTTTTTAGAAATTAACCATGACAAATTTAATTCATGGATCATAGCAATTTTTTAGTAATTCATAAGGCAATTTTAGTTTATAGATCATGGCAATTTTAATATTTTGACCATGGCAATTATAGTATTTTGACCATTGAAATTATTTTTTGTATGAACCATGGCAAATTGTAGGGCATGTATCATGGCAAATTTAAGTAATTCACCATGGAAATTTTAGTTTCTGGTCATGACAACTTTTAGTCATTGACTAGGCATTTTTAAGTAATTGACGATGGATTTCTTTTTAATTATGGAGCATGTCAAAATTATTTCATGGATCATGACAAGTTTTAGTAATTCACCATGTCAAGTTTAGTTTCTTAATTCCCTTTTTTAGTACATGTCAAAATTTACTTTAAATATAGAAAAAAAAGTAGTTGAAACATATCATGACAACTTCTGTGTAAACACCACGGCATGTGCAATAGACATGGCAATTTTTGACCGCCATATCATCGAAACATATCGATATGGGACCTAGTTTTGAAGTTCTCGTGGCGACGGACTTAATGATGAAAACGGATTTCCAATCCAACTTTTCATTTAAGAGAGAAAAAAATTTTAAAGTTTGAAAAACCCAAAAGATTCCCGTTGACACAATCTGTTTTCATCCTTATTTGCATGCATGTGTGAAGAAACAAAAAGACTGGCGTGTCACAATGGGTGGCTAGAAGGGACCTCTTTCAGTTGACACATGTGGCACTTATCAGGGTTCATATGAATTTGGTTAAACTATTCCATTGTTGCAAATGCCTTTAAGACCCGTTCAAGTCAAGTGGATGTCTTGTGAAACTGAGCTACCATGTTTTATCCTTCCGAATTGAAACAGGGCATAAAAATACTGACTCTACGCAATCCCCGACACCCAAACTCGTGGTAATATATATGCCAAATTGGTAGACAAAAAATTGAAGCGCGGTGTAAACAGCTAAGCACACAGTGTGCAAATACACAGAAACAGAACCAAATGCAATGAAAATAAGACGTTGCATCAACAAAAAAGGTGGATACTATGGAGGAAAATGCAAATACCGTTGCAAAATGTGGGTCAATGTGGCAAAAGTTCTACTAAAAGAAGTACGGCGAAGAGAGTATTTAACCAAAAACTATCACAATTCGCGGAAACGTGACAGAAAACTACCACTTTACGATTTTGTCCCGAAAACTATCACTTTTTTATTAATCCGTGACAAAAAACTACCAAGTGTGAAAACTGCTCGCTTTGCCTGGGTTAAACGCGAATCTGACTGCCCAACCCCACACGTAAACAAGCTAAAAATGCAATCGGGTCCCTAGTTTTTCTTCAAAAAAGCAATCGGGTCCTCCCCATGTCGCTCTCCTTCCCCTCCACCTGCCGCGCCGCGGCAGCTCCTCGCCGCCCCACGTCTCGCTCTTCCGCACAGCCACCGGCCGCGCCGCGCCGCTCCTCACGATGGACTGCCACGCCAAGTCCATCGACACGTCGTCCACGCCAACAGCCTCGGTCGCGGCGGCAGAGGGCCTCGGCTTCTCCTCCTCGCTGCGTTCCTTCTTGGCCTCGGGCTTGGCCTCCGCCGCGGCGCCTCCCACCGTGGCCGTGCCCTCGCCGGCGAGCTTCTTCCGCACGCGGGGGCGGTCAACCGGCCTCTTGGCCGTTCTCGCTTCCTGCGGCCGGCTCGTCGAGACGGGCGCCGGCGGATGCTTGCTTATCTAGGGACGACCACCCGCCGCCGGGCCTCGACAACGACGTGGACTCGCCGCAGCAGCAGCCGTTCCCGTCCGCCGGCGGCAAACGGCTGGGGAAGGAGGAGGCCGGCGACGAGGAGGAGGAGGCGGAGGACCCGATTGCTTTTTTGAAGAAAAACTAGGGACCCGATTGCATTTTTAGCCCGTTTATGTGTGGGGTCGGGCAGTCAGATTCGCGTTTAACACAAGCAAAGCGAGCAATTTTCACAGTTGGTAGTTTTTTGTCATAGATTAATAAAAAAGTGGTAGTTTTCGGGACAAAATCATAAAGTGGTAGTTTTCTGTCACGTTTCCGTGAATTGTGGTAGTTTTTGGTTAAATACTCCGGCGAAGACCTACTTGCCAGGGACAAATTTGTATGGTAAACTCCTAGATGATGGTCACTTGTACGGCTGTCGTTCGAAGTATCTACCATGTAGAACTCCTAGACGATGGTCACTTGCCAGGGGCGTAACGGGCACAACGGCTGGCGGCCGACTGTCCTTGGACTCGCCAGTCTCCTCCTCTAGGTCCTCCATCTCTTCTGTTCCACCATCGAGCACCTTAGTGAGATCCTAGAGCAAAGTTGGTGATCTGGCCGAGGTGGGCAGTCGAGTCGGCAAGGTGGTGGCACCAGAGGCAAACATCTGTGCTGGCGCAAAAAATTAGTATGAAATACAGTGGACAAGCAGACACCCTTGGGTGCCATTAAAAATGGAACAAGTAGGGTGTACGTGCCAAAAATTTGGGCAAAACATGGCAATTTGCACCCACGTAAGGTAATTTACTACTAGAAAAACCTTTTTTGTGGATGTACATGCCATTATTTTACTACTCCAAAGAAGAAGTGGTGGTAGTTATCCGGAGGCAAGAATGACGCGTTTGGTAAGCTGCATTAGATCCAGCTAGGCCCGCGCGGGATGAATTCGCCCCGTTTGGTTGCCTGAGCTACATATGTTTCCTGGCCCGCATGAACCTCGAAGCACCTCTAGGCCTGGCTCTGGAGGAAAGGACGAACTGGCCGTTTTTTGCGAACCAGACTCGATCGAGCAATGCGTGGCGAGCGCCCGCACGCTTGGGGAAGCAGGGGAGATGGTGCGGCGTCGTAACTCCCCAAGCTCCCTCCCGCCACCTCCATCACCAGTTAACAAGCAATCCCTCTCTCTCCCCTCACAACACGTCCGGTTTCTCTAATGACAACGCACCATCTCTCCACGACCCACCCACTCCCGTCATCGCCTACAACAATCCCATCTAGGAGAGGCGGGTTGCTGGCCTTTCCTCCTCAAGCCGGGATCTTGACACGGCCCTCCGGGCACCGTCCCAGTTGTGCAGCATGCCTCCTCCCCGGGCCAATGCAGTCGCGCCGCCGCTTGCTCCGGCTCCGCCACCAGTACGGGACGTCATCGTCTTGGGGTCCACGCCAGTGGGGATTCAATCCCTGCCGCCTCCATCCTTTGCTGGCCCGGCGTATGATGGTATTTTACCACCATTCAAGGGTTTTCTCCCATACGTCCGGTGCAAGGGGAGGGAACAACGATCATCTTCGAGCCGGCGTGCGACGAGGATCACAGCCGCAGCCCTCGGAATGGCCGGCTCTTCTTTGTCGTCGGCGACGGCACCCCTGTTCCCATTAGGGTTTTCTCCATAGCTGGCGTACGCTCCACCGGCAAACCCCCACCGTAAGCTTCCAATCTCCCCCTTGCTCATGAATTTGTAGTTAGGGTTCTTAGGGTAATTCAAGTAGTGTTAGATTAGTTTGTTGATAATGGATTCGGTCGTATTCGATTCGGTTAGTCCAGATTCGATCCTAATCCACTGCTTTTGGGTGTTGTTCTTGTTGTTTGTTGACAGTGGATTAGATTGGATGCTATATGACAAAATGTTACTACCTAGGGTAGATTAGATTGTTCACTCCACAATGTTGCCGCAATATTACTGCCTAGGGTAGATTAGATTGTTCACTCCACAATGTTGCCACAATGTTCTTGCTGTTAGTGTTGTTGTTCCTGCTGTTAGTGAAATTCTTGTTGTTGTTCTTGCTATTATTAGCGATGTTGTTAGTGTTGTTATTGCTGCTATTCTTGTTGATGTTAGTGCCTAGGCTACGCGATTGCCTGATCAGCATAGGACACTGCATGTGCATGATCATCATAGGATAAGACAAATCTGAATGCCAAAAAATTAGTAGGACCAACTTGATTGCATGATCAGCGTGTTCACTTGGTATCATCTGATAGCACTGATTATTACTAACTATGACCACTTGTAGCACTGATCATTGCTAGCTATGATCATTGGCAGCACTGATCAGTGTTAGCATTGGTCATTGCTAGTTGTGATCAATGTCAGCGCTGATCACTATTAGCACTGATCATTGCTAGCTCTGATCATTGGCATTTGCACTAGTGCACTGCTATGACGTGATCATAGGATAGGACGACTGAAGTGCAAATGCCAATTATCATCTCTTGTTGGTTGCTAACTGTTGTCCACCTCACTGACAAGATAATGAAGATGGAGTGGGACATAGCCGGCAGAGGAGCGTAGGTCATCGTCAACGCAGAGGGTGCGGAGGACCTCATCCCCACAAACCGGTGGCTGAAGAGGGCGGTGGTTCCTGGCAGGGTGAAGTATTGAGCCAGCAGCTCGGCACTGGAAGGAGGCTAAGGACCGGCCACGAGGAGGATGCACGGGAACCTATCAAGTTCTATGTGCAAATCCAAGACCAGGAGGACATCGTCATGCTGGTCAAATCCTGCTATAATCAAATCATGGTGCTGGCGCTATTGAAAATGACTCTCCCTTTTGCCTCAGTAATACGTTGGACGGTGTCCTAATATTACATATTCGAGCACAGTATATGATCACATAAGTAAGATCCTTTTTCTTTATTCATGGCGTTATTGAGCCATATAGAGATCGCCATGTTGATAAGCTTGTGAGGGAAAAAAATTTCACTTAAGGACCTGCATATTTAGTTTTGATTTTGTTTATTCATGTCCGCCGGCTCTTTACACAATTACAAAGGGAACACGCAGGAAAGCGTCAACTTGATTCGTGTTCTAACTCAACATCACAGCTCGGATCTGACATAGGATCTGATGATCTTTTAACCATCCGTATGTGTAGGATTATTGGGAAGTAACCGAACAAAGTTTTAGTGAGAGGGACAAAACCCCCTAAGTGGAATGATTCTCACTACTGGGAAAGGGCTTAGAGCAACTTTAGCAGACCCCTTATACTCGCGAACTGCAAACGCGGTATAAGGGCAGGAAAGCTGCGGTTTGAGGGCCCATTTCAATTGCGGCCGAACAGAAACTGTATTTGGATCCGTAAAATTCAAAACAAAATCATTCGCGGGCGAAACTGAAGAACACATAGCATATTCATAGTTTGATCATGGGTACATAGAGCGATTATCACTACATATACTACTCCCTCCATTTTTATATACAAGGCACAAACTCAAATTACAGGTACCAAGATAAAATTCAATACATGTTTTGCAACCCAACTTTTTTTTCTTGTTTACTGGGATCACTAATATACCACATGCATGCAAGAAAACTAAATGGAGGAAGCAGCTAAGTGTCATTATGACTGCATGCATGCTATTATTAAACAAGTTACTAGTACGAGGAAAAACCATTAATTTTTGCCTCGATTATTGTTGGTGGCCTTGTATAAATGTAAAATGTATATTCCATAGTGGTCTTGTATAAGTAAATTGAGGGAGTACAATGCCACACTGTCGTACCCTAACTTAGCAAAATCTGAGCTCACTGGAGCTCTCCGGGTGCGGCGGCGACCCTAAGGCAGCGGCGCTCACTTGTCGTCATCGGAGTCGGAGGAGACAAGATCGATGTATTTCTTGTCCTGCTCCTCCTGCTCACGGCCGCATGCGGCCAGCTTCTCGTGGAGCTCGCGGTCGGCGGCGAGCGCCTGCTCCAAGAGGAGTTCGCCGAGGTAGTCATCCCGCCGGCGACGCGCGTCCTCCTCCTCCTGCTCGTGCGCAATACGCTCGGTGAGCGCCGCCTTGAAGACGTCTGCATCAGGCTCGACGAGGTAGTCCTCCGGCCCGATGACGCCGCGGCTGCGCCGGAGCTTCTCCCCCGACTCAATCTTGATGGCGAGGAAGTCATCGGACTCCCTCTCCCTCTTCATCGTCAACAGCCCTACGCCACAAGAGCTCCCCACACCGGAGCGTCTCGCATGGCAGCATTCGTATTCCTCCGTCTCGCGGCGGAGGAGCGACTTCGGCGGCTGGAGGCCCACACTGGTGTACTTCCATGCCACACGCTTCCTCGCGCCGTCCGCCCGGACACAACGCTGGCGCTCGGGGTCGTCCCCCCGCCGGAGGTGCGGCCGGAGCTCCACGTTCGGCCCCACATGGTGGCGTTCGACGGCGGGATATGGCTCACCAGCAGCGAGTAATAGAAAGGGGATCGGGGGAATCGCGGTAGCGGAGGGATAGGTTTTCAACCCGTATTGGCGCTACAAACCTGCAGATATACCGCACTGGGGGGCGGGGGCATTTTGCAGGCTGCTACCTCTTGAGCACTGCGTTGGATTTCCCCGAAGAGGAGAGGATGATGCAGTAAAGTAGCATAAGTATTCTCTAGTTTTTGAGAACCAAGGTATCATCCAGTAGGAGATCACGCACGAGTCCCTCGTACCTGCACAAAACGATAGCTACTCGCAACCAACGCGATTAGGGATTGTCAATCCCTTCACGATCACTTACGAGGGTGAGATCTGATAGAGATGATAAATAATATTTTTGGTATTTTGATATAGAGATGCAAAGTGAAAAGTAAAAGGCAAAGTAAAAACAAAGCAAGTATTAAAGTAATGGAGATTGATATGATGTGAATAGACCCCGGGGCCATAGGTTTCACTAGTGGCTTCTCTCAAGAGCATAAGTATTCTACAGTGGGTGAACAAATTATTGTTGAGCAATTGATAGAATTAAGCATAGTTATGAGTATATCTAGGTATGATCATGTGTATAGGCATCACGTTCGAGACAAGTAAACCGAAACGATTCTGCATCTACTACTATTACTCCACTCATCGACCGCTATCCAGCATGCATCTAGAGTATTAAGTTAAAAACAGAGTAACGCCTTAAGCAAGATGACATGATGTAGAGGGATAACTTCATGCAATATGATAAAAATCCCATCTTGTTATCCTCGATGGCAACAATACAATACGTGCCTTGCTGCCCCTACTGTCACTAGGAAAGGACACCGCAAGATTGAACCCAAAGCTAAGCACTTCTCCCATTGCAAGAACTACCAATCTAGTTGGCCAAACCAAACGGATAATTCGAAGAGACTTGCAAAGATAACTCAATCATACATAAAAGAATTCAGAGAAGATTCAAATATTATTCATAGATAAGCTGGATCATAAACCCACAATTCATCGGTCTCAACAAACTCACCGTAAAAAGAAGATTACATCGAATAAATCTCCACAAGAGAGGGGGAGAACATTGTATTGAGATCCAAAAAGAGAGAAGAAGCCATCTAGCTACTAACTATGGACCCGAAGGTCTGAGGTAAACTACTCACACTTTATCGGAGAGGCTATGGTGTTGATGTAGAAGCCCTCCGTGGTGGATGCCCCCTCCGACGGAGCTCCGGAACAGGCCCCAAGATGGGATCTCGTGGATACAGAAGGTTGCGGCGGTGGAATTAGGTTTTTGGATCCATATTTGATCTGTCGGGGGTACGTAGGTATATATAGGAGGAAGGAGTATGTCGGTGGAGCAACAGGGGGCCCACGAGGTAGGGGCGCGTGCACAGGGGGCCCCATCCTCGTGACCGCCTCGATTGTTCCTTGGAGCAGGGTCCAAGTCTCTTGGATCACGTTCGGTGAGAAAATCACATTCCTGAAGGTTTCATTCCGTTTGGACTCCGTTTGATATTCTGTTTCTTCGAAACACTGAAATAGGCAAAAAACAGCAATTCTGGGCTGGGCCTCCGGTTAATAGGTTAGTCCCAAAAATAATATAAAAGTGGAAAATAAAGCCCAATATAGTCCAAAACAGTAGATAAAATAGCATGGAGCAATCAAAAATTATAGATACGTTGGAGACGTATCACAGGCCACCCTAAAAAGTTTTACGGGTCGGACGAGTATACGGGCTCTGTTCTAGCAAAAAAATGGGCAGAGACCATATACTCGTTGGAATTTTGCGAGTCCATGTATTTTGCGGGGTCTGCTAGAATTGGTCTTATAAGTGAACCCAAATGAGTGACGGCACAGGCGGGGCACCCGCCACAACTATTTTTGAGAACAAGCAGTGGCGGGTGCTAAAAGGAGCCCGACACGGCTACACAGATAACAGTGGCGGGCACGGCAGGTGACCCGCCACAGCTATGCAATTTCTAATTCCTTCATGGGTGTGATGACCCACAAGTATAGGGGATCTATCGTAGTCCTTTCGATAAGTAAGAGTGTCGAACCCAACGAGGAGCAGAAGGAAATGACAAGCGGTTTTCAGTAAGGTATTCTCTGCAAGAACTGAAATTATCGGTAACATATAGTTTTGTGATAAGGTAATTTGTAACGGGTAACAAGTAACAAAAGTAAACAAGGTGCAACAAGGTGCCCCAATCCTTTTTGTATCAAAGGACAAGCCTGGATGTCGTGGAATTGTCACGGCAGATGTCCTAATGTAAGGACTTAGTCGCGAGGCCAACGCATCTATGTGGTAGCTTGAAGGGATTGAGCGGAATCGAAAGACGCAACACACAAGACGAGGATTTAGACAGCTTCGGGCCCCGGGAAACATTATCCGGTAATAACCCTACATGCTGTTTGTGGCTAGGTCTCATTATGATTATGAGGGAGTCACCGTAAGCCGGCTCTCCTCCTTGTGTCTAGCCCTAGATCTTGTTTCTTGTTCCTTCTCCCCCTTTGGGGAGCCCCGCCCCTCCTTATATAAGTTAGAGGGGCGGGTTACATGTGGAGTCCTAGTAGGACTAGGACTAGTCTATCTTCTCTTACAAGTTGATTACAAGTCCGGGTCTTGCTTCCTCTTAAAGGAAATATTCGTCATCCCTTTCCTCTTAAGCCGGCCCACCTTTATATGAGCCGGCACCGCTGGGCCTTGGTCCTTGTCGTCCGTCTGAAGCACCCGTCGGGTCACACATGAGTCTTCAGGCTCGTGAGTCATTACACTAGTGAGCCGCCGGACACGTGAGTCGCCAATCCTCTGGCGGTTGCCAATGAAACATCAAGTCCGGCCGGGTCATACCGCGGGTATATCCCCGACATTAGCCCCCAGTTTAATCTGGATTTATCCATGTTAAACTAACCCTGCAAAATAACTCAAGAACAATTTGACAGGTTGTGCTCCGGGTTAAATATTCTGTAAGCCGACACTTGATCATCCTTAAGTCGTTGACATTTTCTCTTGGAAAATCCGGGTCAACAGGCCAGCTTTATAATCCATTTGCTAACATTGGCTCTTTGTAAAGAAATATTATAAGATATGATCCATTCGAGTCGGCCTTCAATTCTCTGATTTGACAAAAATATTGGTCTTGAAATATTCAACTGATATTCAGCCGGCTTAAAGATGTAGATCTTGCCGATTTATGATTGCCAAAATTGTCGGGTTATAAACAAATGATGCCGGATCATGTAATTGTTGCTGATGCCGGGTTAATATTATGATGACGTCGGGTCATAAACTTTGCAGATTTCTCTGATAATAATATAATACCTGATTTGCTCAAAACTGAGAATTTGAAGTTATTCCTCCCTTATATGCATATCACCTGTAGCCCCCAAGTACCGGGTTGTCATGCTTGCAGCAGCCTGGGACTTGTAATTGCCTTATGCTCACAAAAATTTCAACCAGTGTAGCCCCCAAGGGCCGGGTCATTATGCAATAATGAACAGGGACTTTGTAAATATGATCATGTAAACTTGAGCAACAACGTGTAGCCCCCAAGGGCCGGCTCAATAAGATATTACTGAGCTGGGACTTTGTATATGATTCATTGATAATACCATCAAATGATGTAATCTCCACCATGGGGCTTGAACCCACGTCCACAAGGTTAAGAGCTTTGTACTCTACCAATTGATTAGTGGATCTTTCAATATAATGGATTAAGGCTTGTGTATCTTGAATTTCTGACAGGAGCAATTGGTAGCCTCGAAGGGCTGGCTCATTTAAAATGTGATGAGTTGGGTCTTCAATAAGTTGAGCAAAAAACGACTTTGTATTAGCCCCCAAGGGCCATGGTGCATGCTGGCAGTGATATGGGACTTGTATATTCGATGTAATCTCGATTTGAACAATGTAGCCCCCAAGTGCCGGGTCGTAAGCCTGCAGCGACTCGGGACTATTTCCTCCATTGTAAAATAAATCATGCCCATTGATTAAAATAATAGCCGTTGCACTAAAGCGACTTTGAAAACCTCAATCATAAAACTGGTGATTGATAATCACAATAGAAATCCAGCCATGTTGGCTATTCAAGATTTGAATAATATAATCCGTTATGAAAACCTCAATCATTCAATATCATCATGAAAATCCAGCCAGTTTTGGCTATTAAAGATTTGAAAACATCATCGGTTGACAAATAAATCCGGAGTTTAAATACCTAGCGGCTCTTGGCCGATGACGACTTAATGCGCATTCATTGTAAGCCGGAATTTTTGTAACCCGGTGGCCTATAGCCCTTGAGAAAATCAATAATTTATAACCCTTATGAGACACCAATTTCAATGATGAGCTTGGACTGAAGCATTTATATAAGTCATAGTTCTGCAAATCCTGCATAGAGTTTAAACCACAAATGCCCTGGCGACTTAACATCAAGAGCCAGGGTGGGTAACCACCCAAATGTAGTCTTACCCTGCACACAAGTAGATCACGAGACCCCTTGGCGGTTTGCCGCAGGGCGGGTCATAATACCTCACATATAACCACTGTGATATTGAATTTGTACTGCCGGTTTACATGACCTGTGCAGTAAGGGTGATAACCCAATCCTTAGAAGCCAATGCTTCCACATAGATGATGATTGTCATAAGTTGGCGACTTATAGTCAAAAGTCAAGCCGGGTTAAGCATAAAACACTTATATACATTTGAGATATAATCCAAAAAAGGTCTCAAGTCAAACCCAAAATTATTCGTAAAAAAGACTTAAAAAATTTAAGGCTTCTGATTCGTATATGATCAGAAAACCGTTTCAAAGGGGTTGAGCTAAGATTCGAATACGATCATATAGCCCCCAGTGGCTTTGGCGATGCCGATCAAGTGGGTATCGACAGCTATGTTCTCTTTGGTTCGAATACGACCTATGTTTGAACAGGAAGCCCCCAAGTGACCATGAGAGTTGTTTAACGACGCTGATTCGAATACGATCCACGTCGGACCCAAAAGAGGTTAAGCTATGATTCGGATACGATCAAGAAACCCCCTAGTGAGTTTGGCGGTGTGCCGATCAAAAGGGTTTCAACAGTTATGTTCTCTTTGGTTCAAATATGACCTATGTTTGAACAGGAAGCCCCCAAGTGACCATATATTAGCATTGCACCGATCAAGAGGGTACCGACAGCTATGCTCGATGAGCAGGAAGCCCCCAAGTGACCATAATAAGATAAGCCGTAAGGCAGGATACCTATGTTTGAACCGTGCATCATGGCAACAAGTTCTTTTTGGCAACCTTTAATTTTTCTTAGAACTCGAACTTGCGAGAGATTAATTCTTTTTTGAACCGGAACTTAAACCGGTTTTGAAAGCTTCAAAAAATTTGTGAGGGAAAAATTTACCTTCGGCCGGATTTTGAACTGGTTTTGAAAGCTTCAATACTTTGTGGGAGAAAGATGTCTCTTGAACCGGATTTTAAACCAGAATCCTTATTTTGAGCCGGAAATCTTCTGATAGCCTTTAAATTTTCATCGATCTAGCAGTAATCTCCGAGTCCGGGTTACTTTTCCCTTTAATAACCCGGAGGCTGTGAACGCTATTGAAACCGGCTAATTTTGCCGAGTCATACCATTGTAGCCCCCGAGTCTCAAGACGACTCATGGATTTGGCTTGAGATTCTCCATATTTGACCATAGCAGAAGGTGTATATCATTGGTGTTGATAGCGCAATGTGAATCCACAGAAGGTTGAGGTGACTGCAGCGGGTTATAAATGATCCCGTATGAGCCGTGTTAGTAACTCGGCCAATGGTTCCTTCCAACTGGCTGTTTGAAGTTAACCAAACTGTAGTGGCGGCGACTTGTGCACCTGCCCATTGAACCATCCAGTGCAGACGGCGGCTGATAATATATGATAATTTGCCTCTAATTTGTTGGAAGAAAATCGGGTTTCCCAAGTAGTGACTTGCTCATACTCAATAAACAGCTCATCCAGACAAGTGCGGCCCGGTGTATCGATGTAGACCAGGCCGCAAGAGACGGACGGTAAAGACGACCATAACATCAGAGGCGGCATAGGCAGATGAACCGGCCGTGGCGTTGTAAGCCGGTGCGGGATTTCATTGAGTAACGACGACCACCTGTGTCAAAAGATGTTGGCGTGCCTCCATCTCCGCGGTATAATATCACTTTTTGTCATAAACAATTGCTCTGCATAAACAATATTGCAGACCAAGGCAAAGATAAGCTTGTTCTTTGACAAAAAACAACATGTTCTAATAAATAAACTTGGATGGATATCACCTGATTTGTTTGAACAACGGACGATCCGTTTATCGCGCCAGATACTCTGATTTGTTGATATACATATCGGAGTCAACCACAATATTTAAAGGACAGAGCGGACGCATGAGTCGGCCGCGGCATTGTAAGCCGGTGCGGACAGACGGGTCGGCCGTGGGCGCGGACGGTTGAGCCGGCGCGATTATGGTTGAATGAACCGGCTACAGGCGCGGTCCCGGTGAGTTGATGTAGACCGGACCGCTGAGGCGGCGATTTGCACACATCTATTAAGCCATTTGGTATAGTGCGGATATAAACGCGACCTCCAATGACAGCGCGCAGGGACCGGATCATACTTTAATCACGAGGTAATTGACCTGTGTATACAATAACATACCTCGAAAAAAATCTTTTGACGATATTTAATTATACCAAAAAAGAGTTTTAGAAAAATAGAACCTGATTGTTACGGCCGCGGCGGCTTGCAATAGCGGCTCAAGGTCGGTCGGCGCAGGGCGCAGCCGTTGACCACACCGGTGGTGACCGCACCGGCGCGATGGCAAAGATGTGTACCGCGGGGGCGGTTTGAGGCGGTCTGCGAAGGTGACTTAGCATGGCGGTGAGGGCACGGCCTGCAAGGGATGCCTCGGCGATGTCTCGAAGCCATACTTGGCGACTCAACCAAGGCACAAGGTGAGGCCGCAGCCTCAACAGTAAAAGCGGCTAGCGGTTTGGAAGCAGGCAAACAATGGCGTTCTGTGGCAGAGGCAGTCGGCGACTTGGCATGCTGGCGAGTCTAATGCCATCCAGAAATTGTGCGTATATGCACCATCTTCCATGTGACTGATGCTTTATGTGGAGTAATGGCAGAAAGCGCTAGTACTCCATGATTGAATTAGCTAGTAGTGGATTGATATTACTGATCCGTCTCATAGTGGCGCACTATGCTTGGGCCACAACTTTTTCCTTTTGCACAGAGGACGGTGAACCGCCGGCGGCAGCAAAGTGAGTCGGAGATGAGGTCACCCTGGCGACTTGTGACGGAGTGAAACCGGCAATAGCTCAGCGTAGTGGTGAAGCAGAGCCGGCCTGCAGCAGACGCATCAGCAGCCCCCAACAGCCGTGGCGAGCCATCGGCGTCTTAAGACAGGTAGACCGCAGCGCTCAGAGACGAACCCGGCTCAAAACGGATCACGGCGACTCAGTAAGCGCGGCCGGCGATGGGCACCAGCCGTGCAAGGTCACGGCCGCAGCAGAGGAGAGCCTGCGAGGTGAGCCGGCGCGAAGGGCGAGCGGCGGCTGAGAATACTGCGAGGGCAAGCCGGCCTGGAAAACATCAATTGGTACTCATGTCAATCCACTGTTTCTTTGATTCACTTTTTAGCCAAGCAGTACTTTTGGTCTCCCGCTGTGCTTTGGAAACCATGCAAGTACTATTGCTAGAGGTACGTCTTCCTTCAATATACGGGGTTGCTTTGGCAGCATGCACCATCACATAATTAGGCTGCTATCCAACTTGTTTTTGTCTTTTTGGACTTGTACCAACATCGAGTAGAATGATAAACTTGTTCCTTTTCTCTTGATGTAATGATAAACTTGTCTCAAGAGATATAGTAGCTGATCCGAACGCGAGGCACTCCTTCCTTTTCTCTTGATGTAATGATAAACTTGTTGTTAGTACTCCTTCAGTCCACGCGCACGCACAGTCCTCGAGTGCTCCGCAATCCTCTGCTTCTTTTCTTGATTTTTTTTAAACCTGTACAAATACACTGCTTGCCTCGGAACTTGATACATCAGCAGACTATGTGTGGAGGCGTGGAGCAGCGAACGCAACTCGATGGATTGGACACCATGACTATAACGTAGATTTCCTGTCAGTCTCGGTGCAACCTGTGATTGACAAGATCGCCGAAACCGCCACCACCATGGACTCGTCGACACACCACGGTGCTTGCCGCGGCCACACAAAACACAACCCTAGATTTCTCTTGAACTCAATCTCCTATCTGCTTTTCCGACTGCTTGTCACCTTGCGCAGACGGATTCAAGTAACGGCCATAGCGCATAGATCAACCCTTGTTTGCCGTGTACGCTGTCATTGAAACTTTTTCCGATTTGGACAGAGGAACTTGAAGTTGATATAAATATTTTTGTGCCGGTTCTTCTTCAACCGGTCTGTCGCGAGCTTCTCGATCTCTGAGGAAGATCCCTTCAAGAACTCAACACCATCGTGCGCAGGCCCCACGGTGGGCGCCAACTGTCGTGGAATTGTTACGGCAGATGTCCTAATGTAAGGACTTAGTCACGAGGCCAACGCATCTATGTGGTAGCTTAAAGGGGTTGAGCAGAATCGAGAGACGCAACACACAAGACGAGGATTTAGACAGCTTCGGGCCCCGGGAAACATCATCCGGTAATAACCCTACATGCTGTTTGTGGCTAGGTCTCATTATGATCATGAGGGAGTCACCGTAAGCCGGCTCTCCTCCTTGTGTCTAGCCCTAGATCTTGTTTCTTGTTCCTTCTCCCCCTTTGGGGAGCCCCGCCCCTCCTTATATAAGTTAGAGGGATGGGTTACATGTGGAGTCCTAGTAGGACTAGGACTAGTCTATCTTCTCTTACAAGTTGATTACAAGTCCGGATCTTGCTTCCTCTTAAAGGAAATATTCGTCATCCCTTTCCTCTTAAGCCGGCCCACCTTTATATGAGCCGGCACCACTGGGCCTTGGGCCTTGTCGTCCGTCTGAAGCACCCGCCGGGTCACCCATGAGTCTTCAGGCTCGTGAGTCGTCACACAAGTGAGCCGCCGGACACGTGAGTCGCCAATCCTCTGGTGGTTACCAATGAAACATCAAGTCCGGCCGGGTCATATATCCAGCTGGGTCATACCGCGGGGTATATCCCCGACACTGGACGAACTCTTATATAAAGCAAAGCGCTCCCGAGGATACATGAGAATTACTGTCAAGCTAGTTTTCATCATGCTCATATGATTCACGTTCGTTACTTTGATTATTTGATATGTGGGTGGATCGGTACTTGGGTGCTGCCCTTCCTTAGACAAGCCTCCCATTTAGGATTAACCCCTCTCGCAAGCATCCGCAACTACGAAAGAAGAATTAAGGTAAACCTAACCATAGCATGAAACATATGGATCCAAATCAGCCCCTTACGAAGCAACGCATACACTAGTAGAAAAACACCAATTAGTCCCGGTTCGTAAGGGCCTTTAGTCCCGATTCATGAACCGGGACTAATGGGTCGTTACAAATACCCCCACCCATTAGTCCCGGTTCAAACATGAACTGGGACAGATGTGCCTCCACGTGGCCGGTCCGTCGAGCCCAGTCAGGGGGGCCTTTGGTCCCGGTTGGTGGCACCAACCGGGACCAAAAATCCATGTTTTTTTACAAAAGTGGTTGCTTTAGGGGTTTTGGGGGTTATTTTTAGGTTGTTATTAGCCAACTAATAGAGAGAAGTGTCCTCTCTTATATCTTCGTCCTTGGTTTATCAACGCTGCTGCTATGTTCATTTCACCCGCTGATATAACATGCTCATGCATGCTCGCATCATACATCATCATATATAATAACAAGTCCTACTAATCATGCATCATCATACAACTTCTACTCGTTATTAATAATAAGTCATACGATCATCATCCTCATAGTCATCGAACCCAACCCTACGTAATTGTTCTTAGCACATGATCATCAGTATCAGGTAGGACCTAAACACCCTTAAGGTAAAATAGCATAAAACAATATAGACCCTGACTCTCCATTATGAAGAATGGTGATCATCCTGTCTCCAATTCTTGCCCTTCGCTGCTTTTTGCTTCCAAGAAGCTTCTTACGACTTTCCATACATTTTTTCCATTCTTTGATTGTTATGTCTCCACTTCTTTGAGAAACCCGGTATGGACAGTTGAGATTCGTAGGACGACCTGGTTGTATGTTCAAAACATGAAGGCTACCATGTGTATACATCAGATGAGGCACACAATCATTCGGGATTATCTGTTGAAAAATATAGTAATAACTTCGTAGTTAGCAATGATGTACTAGTTTTAGAAGTGTGCAAAAAGATGCACGGATATTGTAATAGTAAAAAATAATCTTACCAGGGTACCTCCATGGTAGTTACCATAGTTTAACACGTGCACTAGTGGCACGTATTGACCATAATGTTGAGGAGTTTGATTGTAGATATTGTAATTCTCAAGATCAGTATAAAATGCTACTAGATGATTTTTCTCCTGATAAGTTAATTCGGAGCCTTCGGTGTAGTAGGTTATGTCTACCATTTTCCACACATTCTTTGAAGAATGACAATAAGCTGTCAATGGAGATAAGTTGTCAACTATTTTGAAATAAATAATATAAATTACTTAATAACTATGTTAAGCTCACATGGGGGAAGAATTGGAGGTGTATCCACAAAGTGCTTCCCAATTTTTGCAACCAAAATGGGTTACACTCTGAGCATTGTACAGCTTTACTTGAAAATCCACACCATGATGGGTACTTAGGATAATTTTTTTGGTTTCGAAACTTTCATGGTCTTCAAAACCCATCCTCTCCAAGACATAGCGTCTTGCAAAGCATGGGATAAGCTAGTCAAATTGGAAAAGATGAAAAATATTGTCATGATTAAAATAGTCGAATTGACATAATTAAATTAAATAGTTGAAGTCATGAATAAATATCGTCGGTTGCGTACCGTATGAACATCGAAGGTCTCCTCGAGCTTAATGCTGAAGCCACGATCTTCGTCCAGCTCAATGAACCTGTTGCATATACCTCGGTCATCGTGGCACCAGTCGCACTCCCCCGGGCGGTTTTCGTCGTCCGAGTACGACATTTCCGGCCTATGTTCATAATTCAAATATTAAACTAGATTATTAATCACGGCTTGACTATCGATGATGTACGTAGCTCCTCCTTTCATTCCCGAGTGCATTATTACACCAAATTGTCTAGCACACGGGAATGAAGGAGAACTTATCCAATATGAGCATTCAATAAGCAAAACCAAATCATAAAATAAGCAAAACCAAATCATAAAATAAAGTAGTATTCAAATTAGCATGCATTCAATAATTATAAGCAAAAGTACATCATCTCTTGGTGTTCGTACATCGTCGAATATTATCACTAATATAGCATCAGTAATACAACTAGAACAGTAGCGCCCGACGGGGATCGACGCGGGCGGTGGTCACCCAAAGATAAGGAACCATCACAGGATCATAGCTCCAGTGAGATCCCCGAAGAACCTGCCGGGTATTGTCGAACCTGCCCTCCAATGCAACCATGTAGCGACGGACGTGCTCGTCCTCCTTGCTGACACGGTGACGTACCACCTCCGCGGTGTCCGGAAGCCTCGGCACCGTCACTGGCCCACGCGTCCGCCACCAAACAAGGATTGGGTCAACAACGGGCTGCCTCCTCACCAACCTACGTCCCCCGGAAGGTAGCACCTCCAAATACCAGCCCGGCGGAGCCCAGTCCCGAACATGGCCCTGATCAAGCAAGCCTCCACCGCCGAGTCGACGACAACGAGGATGCGGGATAGGCATCGCCGACGTCGATGCGGGAACTACTTCTATATATAGTTAAATAAAGTAGTTTTATTAATTAAATCAACTATCTAATTCAACTTCTAATTAAGCACCTACTATAAATAAATAAAGTACTACTTACTAAAAACAAACTACTTCTATATATAGTAAAATAAATTACACAATATATATATGAAGTACTTATTATATGAACAACTACTAATGAATTACACAATATATATATGAAGTACTTCTATATATAGTAAAATAAATTACACAATAAATTACACACTATCTAGTTCAACTACTAATGAAGTACTTACTAAAATCAACTAGCTAGTTCAACTATATATATATGAAGTACTTATTAAAAATATGAACTACATATTAATTAAACAATCTAAATTACACAATATGAACTACATATCTAAATTACACCACATCTAATCTAACAAAAAGATCTACACATCTAATCTAACAAAAAAATCTACTAACAGAAAAAAATCTAACATAATATGAACAAATTAATTACACAATCTAAATTACACAATATGAACTACATATCTAAATTACTACAAATCTAATCTAACAAAAAAATCTATGAACTATACAAAAAAATCTAAAAAAAATCTAACAAAAATAAAAGAAAGTTGCTCACGGCCAGCGACGGCGAGGTGCGGCAGGGCGGGCAGCGATGTCGGGGCGGGGCGGCGACGTACGGCATCGGGGCGGCGAGGGCAGCGGGGCGGGGCGGCGACGTACGGCGTC
>NC_041391.1:15163618-15177143 GCF_002162155.2 Triticum dicoccoides | reverse complement strand
TTGGTCCCGGTTGGTGCCACCAACTGGTACCAAAGAGGGGCATTGGTATCGGTTGTTGCCACAAATCGGGACCAATGGACCCGTCTAAATTTTTATTTTCTGCAGCTGTTTTTTAGTTGATTTTTTCTGCAGCTGTTTTTTTAGTCCCACCTCACCAAGCGAGAGGCACTCGCAGTTGTTTATGAGCCCTGAGTGCAGAGACGATGAAGAAGAGACTCAATGCTCACCTGCACGTTGGTTAGCTTCAAGCCTTGAGGAATAGGGTAGACTGCATAAAGCTATGTGCAGTGCAGTTGACACTATTCTGAAAGGCTTGAAGCAAATTAACGAGCATTGCGCCTCTTTTTTATTTTTAATGACTTATTACAACTCAGAAATAAAAAGAAAAAAAATAAATATAGCAGAAAAGAAAAAAAACTATATAAAAAACTACTCAGAAATAAATAGAAGCAAAAATAGTTGTGATTAACTTTACTAAAAAAATGAGCATAAATGCTTATTTTTAATGACTTATTACAATTCAGAAATAAATAGAAGAAAAAATAGTTGTGATTAACTTTACTAAAAAATGAGCATAGATGCTTATTTTTAATGACTTATTACAACTCAGAAATAATAATAAAAAAATATAGCAGAAAAGAAAAAAACTATATAAAAAACTACTCAGAAATAAATAGAAGCAAAAATAGTTGTGATTAACTTTACTAAAAAAATGAGCATAGATGCTCATTTTTAATGACTTATTACAATTCAAAAATAAATAGAAGAAAAAATAGTTGTGATTAACTTTACTAAAAAATGAGCATAGATGCTTATTTTTAATGACTTATTACAACTCACAAATAAAAAGAAAAAAAAATAAATATAGCAGAAAAGAAAAAAAACTATATAAAAAACTACTTAGAAATGAGCATAGATGCGCTTATAGAGAAAATTTAACCTAAATTCATAATAAATTTCTACTAACTTCAGAGAAATTCGGTATGAATTTAGGTTAAATTCCCTGTATAAGGGCATCTATTTTCATTTTGAGAGGAGCTCAACAAGGAAGAGAGGGAGGGGCTTATAAACCGGTCTGATTCCCCTTCGGTTGGCGAGGTGGGACTAAACTGTGACCGCAACGAGGACCAACCCTTTAGTCCCGGTTGGTGGCATGAACCGGGACTAAAGGGCAGCCTTTGGTCCCGGTTCATGCCACCAACCGGGACCAATGGTGGTGGGCCAGGAGCGAGGACCATTCGTCCCGGTTCGTCCCTCCAACCGGGACCAAAAGGTCCAGACGAACCGGGACAAGTGGCCCACGTGGCCTGGCCGGCCCCCGGGGCTCACGAACCGGGTCCAATGCCCCCATTGGTCCCGGTTCTGGTTTGAACCGGGACTAATGGGCTGGACCGGCCTGGACCATTGGCCCCTTTTCTACTAGTGATAAACTAGGGTTTAAGCTTCTGTCACTCTAGCAACCCATCATCAACTTATTACTTCCCAATGCCTTCCCCTAGGCCCAAATCATGGTGAAGTGTCATATAGTCGACGTTCACATAACATCACTAGAGGAGAGACAACATACATCTCATCAAAATATCGAACGAATACCAAATTCACATGATTACTTATAACTAGTCATCAACCCGTGCGTTTGCACGGGCTAGCCTATTTTAAATAGGTGTATGTGGGTTGAACATCTTAGCATTTGTTACATGCGATATTTGTTTGAAATGCAAATGTAAACTTATTTTATAATGAATAACTACAAATGATAGCATGCAACAATTCATATTGTTTCGTGTGTGATATAAAGGATCTATTTTAGGCTAAACAAAAGAAAGGATCTATTTCTCAATCAATTTCTAATGGGACAATTTACAAATAAGTTGGTTTTATCATTAAGTACTATCTTTCCCTCCTTTAAATTGTGCGATTCAATTTGTGTGTTTGGTAAATATATTGTCTATATCCCGGTGGCACTAATATAGCATGACATGTGTGCCACTCCTGAATGTCTCTTTTGAGTTTGATTTAACAAAGGAGTGAAAGCGCATTCTAAAGCTTCATAACCAAACATTTTCTTTGTTGTATGTTAACAGAAACTGCATCATTCTTTTTAGTTCGACACATTAATATTTTTGTGTAAGCTAGTAATGAAAATTATTTTGTAATCCGATGTTAGTATGAACATTTACACATTAAGAATAAAGTCAGGATTCTCTCAAATTTAGAAGCGGGGTTAGATTTAGTTTTTGTGACTATTTAAATCATGGGAACAAAAGACAAAATTTAGAAGCGGGGTTACAATATTCGTATGAAATACAACAAAGAAAAAGTAATAGACATACATGTACAGTTTTCTTTTGATCAAAAATATGACATTGGTGTGTTTTTGCCGACTTAGTGACACATGCATCATATTCTGCGTATACATAAAAAAATCTAAAAAATGGAAAACTTCTCATCAAGCTTAACTTATTTTTATACAACATATACTATAAGAATAAGCTATAGGACTTTATAAGATATAAATAAAAATTCCTAAGTTTGAACCTATATTACGATATATTATGCGTCAAGCCGGAGTACATCATAAGAGAAGTATTAGAAATGGCCATAATCTCAAATATAAAATTTGAAGTTGCTAGCGTGTGCATATTTATATTGTTCCTTCTAGTTTCTCCTATCTCTTTTGCTGGAAGATAACATTCACATTTTGGCATGTATATGTGCAGATAAAGCAAGTGGAATATTTGTCAGAAACAACATAGAAAACTTAGAACGCAAGACATGTTCTACTTCTAATGAATACATGCATGCATGGTTTCATATCCTTTAGTCAAGAAATCAACCACGTCAATCAACTGTAATTAGTTGTACCTTTTTAGCTAGTTTACTTCCCATGCCTGTAGTAATAGTAACTAAAAAAAATCCAAAAAGATTTCTCGTTCTTATTTTGCTTGTTGGGAGCTTTCCCGTGTAAATAGTTTTATTTATTTTATTTTCTTTGAGGGTCAAGAGGAGAAGACCACGCTGAAAATGTTGAGTGGCTCTCATATACATTATTGTTGATCTAACAAAGAGTCCTTATTACCTTGTCTTCTCCCTTGAATTGAATGCCTGCAGATTCCAGCTTAGTCCAATGCACGTGCACTGTTATTATTATCCACGCTGTTCGATCGTGCAAGTGAAAGGCAATAATTACGATATATGATGGACTGATTGAGATGAGAGAAGCTGGTATGAACTCAACCTCTCTTGTTTTTGTAAATATGATTAGTTCATCGTCCCTGATTCAGCCTATTATGAAAAAACATATTTGCAATGACAATTAGAGATTATAGTTGCTTATGTCATGCTTAATTAGCTAGGAGTATATAATGGTTTACCTTGCGTGCCAACATGCTATTAAAATGGTTGTGATGTGGTATGGTAGGGTGGTATCCTCCTTTGAATGATTCGAGTGACTTGACTTGGCACATGTTCACGCATGTAGTTGAAACAAAATCAACATAGTCTCCATGATATTTATGTTCATGGTAGATTATATCATACTCATGCTTGCACTCAGTGTTGATTAATTTTAATGCATGTTCATGACTATTGTCGCTCTCTAGTTGGTCTCTTCCCAGTCTTTTTTTAGCCTTCACTTGTACTAAGTGGGAATACTGCTTGTGCATCCAAAATCCATAAACCCCAAAGTTATTCCATATGAGTCCACCATACCTTTCTATATGCGGTATCTACCTGCCATTCCAAGTAATTTTGTATGTGCCAAACTCCAAACCTTCAAATGAAATTCTGTTTTGTATGCTCGAACAACTCATGTATCAACTAGGGCTGTCTGTATCTTCCATGCTAGGCGGGTTATTCTCAAGAGGAGTGGACTCCGCTCCTCACTCATGAGAGAATGGCTGGTCACCGGGATGCCCAGTCTCATGCTCAAATCAAATCAAAATAATTGTAAACAAAACTCCCCCAGGATTGTTGTTAGTTGGAGGCACCCGTTATTTCGGGCAAGCCATGGATTGATGATTGTTGGTGGTGGAGGAGTATAAACTTTACCATTCTGTTTGGGAACTGCCTATAATGTGTGTAGCATGGAAGATATCGAGATCTCTTGGTTGTTATGTTGACAATGAAAGTATGCGGCCCAAAATATTATTTATCTCTATTTCAAATCGAGTTCTGGCACCTCTACAAATCCCTGCTTCCCTCTGCGAAGAGCCTATCTATTTACTTTTATGTTGAGTCATCACCCTCTTATTAAAAATCACTAGTTGGAAGCACCGCTGTCATTTGCATGCATTATTATTAATTTATATTGAGTATGACTATGACTGGATCTCTTTTACCATGAAATACAATGTCTAGTCAGTCCTTGATCTTCAGGGATGCTCTGCATTTATGTTTTGCGGTCTCAGAAAGGGCTAGCGAGATACCATCTTGTTATATCATATTATGATTGTTTTGAGAAAGTGTTGTCATCCGAGTTTTATTATTATTGCTCGCTAGTTGATTATGCCATTGATATGAGTAAACATGAGACCTAAGTGTTATTGTGAATATGGTTAGTTGATAATCTTTACGGAAAACTTGAATGTTGGCTTTACATATTTGCAACAACAAGAGCAAACAGAGTTTGTAAAAGTTTTTCTTTATCACTTTCAGTTTATCAATTGAATTGCTTGAGGATAAGCAAAGGTTTAAGCTTGGGGGAGTCGATACGTCTCCATCGTATCTACTTTTTCAAATACTTTTTCCCTTGTTTTGGACTCTAACTTACATGATTTGGATGGAACTAACGCGGACTAACGCTGTTTTCAGCAGAATTGACATGGTGTTATTTTTGTGCAAAAATAAAAGTTCTCAGAATGACTTGAAACTCCACGGAAATTACTTTTGTTACTAATAAAAAATAGTGGCAAAAGAATCACGGCCAAGGGGCCCACACCCTGTCCATGAGGGTGGGGGGCACGCCCTACCCCCATGGGCATGCCTCCCTGCCTCGTGGGCCCCCTGGTGCTCCACTGACCTTAACTCCAACTCTATATATTCACGTTCGGGGAGAAAAAAATCAGAGAGAAGGATTCATCACATTTTACGATACAGAGCCGCCGCCAAGCCCTAATCTCTCTTGGGAGGCTGATCTGGAGTTTGTTCGGGGCTCCAGAGAGAGGTATTCGTCGTCGTCGTCATCATCAATCATCCTCCATCACCAATTTCATGATGCTCACCGTCGTGCGTGAGTAATTCCATCGCAGACTTGCTGGACGGTGATGGGTTGGATGAGATTTACCATGTAATCGAGTTAATTTTGTTAGGGTTTGATCCCTAGTATCCATTATGTTCTAAGATTGATGTTGCTATGACTTTGCTATGTTTAATGCTTGTCATTAGGGCCCGAGTGCCATGATTTCAGATCTGAACCTATTATGTTTTCATGAATATATGTGAGTTTTTGATCCTATCTTGCAAGTCAATAGTCACCTACTATGTGTTATGATCCGGTAACCCCGAAGTGACAATAACCGGGACCACTCCCGGTGATGACCGTAGTTTGAGGAGTTCATGTATTCACTAAGTGTTAATGCTTTGGTCCGGTACTCTATTAAAAGGAGGCCTTAATATCCCATAGTTTCCAATAGGACCCCGCTGCCATGGGAGGGTAGGACAAAAGACGTCATGCAAGTTCTTTTCCGTAAGCACGTATGACTATATTTGGAATACATGCCTACATTACATTGATGAATTGGAGCTAGTTCTATGTCACCCTATGTTATAACTATTGCATGAGGAATCGCATCCGACATAATTATCCATCACTGATCCAATGCCTACGAGCTTTTCAAATATTGATCTTTGCTTAATTACTTTAGCGTTGTCACTGTTACAATTACTACAAAATTACTACTGTTACTTTTGCCACTATTACCGTTATTTCCATACTACTTTGCTACTAAATACTTTGTTGTAGATATTAAGTTATCCAGGTGTGGTTGAATTGACAACTCAACTACTAATACTTGAGAATATTCTTTGGCTCCCCTTGTATCGAATCAATAAATTTGGGTTGAATACTCTACCCTCGAAAACTGTTGCGATCCCCTATACTTGTGGGTTATCAATCACCTTTCCTTTTTACAGTTTTTTCTTTGGCAAGCACTTTGTGTTGGAGCGATCCGGATATATATATATCCACTTGGATGTAGGTTTTCATAAATTATTATTGTTGACATTACCCTTGAGGTAAAAGGTTGGAAGGCAAAACTAGAAGCCCCTATCTTTCTCAGGAATACAAGTGTTTATGAAACTACTGTTGTTGGTTTAGCCAAACATCTCACAGTTTCCAAAACTATAGTTTTGCAGAAACCATAGTATTCTGATTGAGCTAAGCTAGCCGTGTATCTCCACCTGTGGGAGTCAAGGTGTGTATGCTCCTTGTCTTTTTCATTTTTTAGATTAGATTGAATAACAAGAATTGCCAATCAACTTTAAAAAAGATTAATTACCAATCTGCACGCACAAGACATATATCTTTCTCATCATTTAAAACAGTAACCATTGATACTCCACGTATGCATTTTCTGAGAATTACTCCATATATGTAGGCTGGTAGCGATGTTCACAAATCACCACAGAGAAAGTAAAGATCTTGAGAGGATTCCGTTTGTTTGCTCTATGTATTGTCTTTCGAAGCGCAGGAAAAAACACACCAAAAAATTCTAGTTTATTCTACTGCCTTTTGTAGTAAAAGAAAATGGAAATCACAAAAAAAATGTTTGTTTCTCTGCCTTTTGTAGTAATGGAGAAGGAATGTCACAAAAAAATGTTTGTTTTTAGGGTCGAGCAGTCTGTTGGTTTGTTGCTCACTCAGAAATGTTTTTGGTTTTGGGGGGTTCGACGCGTACATTGTGCATCAGCATACACTGCTAGCTGCCCTTGGAGATCAACACTAATGAATAAGAAATCCTGGTTATTCTTTCATCTAGGATGCTTATGCCGTCTCGAAATTGTCAACCTGACTCGTAGAATGATCTTTTTATTTAGGATTCATGGTTATTTTTTCTTTTTCTAGTTATTGTGCATTACTATGAGTTCATTGTATTAAGATTCCTTACAACTTTAGGCACCTGAGCTATTTACAGAAGGAGGGGACCCGACCTTCTTCACGGCTCGCGGCGGTGTTTCCCGTTGATTCGTTCGTGCAACAAGAGGGGACCCGCCCTTCTTCACGTCTCGTGCAACAAGTAAGGACCAGCCTATGGCTATTACTATTGATTCGTGTGCATGTGCTAAAAAGTAAGAAAATACCCTACTGGATTTGGGCGCTGACGAGCACTAACAAGTTTTCACTTTCCCGACGTGGCCGCAGGGGTGATCGACACGGACTACCGCTGCCCGGTGGGCGTCGTGCTCTTCAGCCACTCGGAGGTGGACTTCGCCGTGAAGCCCGGCAACCGTGTCACAAAGATGATCGTCCAGGTGATCGCGACGCTGGAGGTTGCCGAGGTGGAGGACCTCAATACCATCATTTGGGGGAGGGAGGATTCGGGTCCACCAGCGTCTGAACTCCGAGCCTTGGTAGATACATCTAAAGAAGTGGTATGTTTAGGCTGCTGGTGGAACACTAGGAAAGGTACCCACCTTCGGTTGTGTGCGTTTACTGTTAAATGGAATCACGTGATCTCCTGCAGTTGAGATGTTCAATGTTATATCCATGAATGGTGCAAGTGTTAAGATGGTCCTGTGACCTTAATTTATGTTTCATTGGACGTGTCTCTGATCTTCATCCATGAATACTGCATCTAATTTTTATTTTTTTTAATTCTTAATTTATTAGTAGTAGCGTGGGGGGGGGGGTATTTAAGATACTAGTAGCGTGTGGTATAATAGATGCGCTACTACTATTTTGTTATTAGTAGCGCGGGTTTCAAATAGTAGTAGCGTGCGTGGCATCCGTGCTACTACTAACTTTTTAGTAGTAGCGCGGGCGCCATCCATGTTACTACTAACTTTTAGCTGTAGCGCGATACTAGTAGCCAATTTACCCGCGCTGCTAGTAGCCTTTTTCCTAATAGCGTGGGGCACCACAATGATCATCTAACCATGTGTGAACTAGTATGCAGAGTTGTAGGCGTTGTGTGCAACTTGCCATCATCGTTAGTGGATGACCTGACACTGTTGAGTGTTAGGTGCCGAATACTTCTGCTTGATGCGATGCGTCGCACCATCCTCCTTTGGTTCAAAGTACGAGCCAAGGTCGGGTCACATTCGTCTGACCGATGAGACACTGCCCTAAATGGCTCACGATGCTTGCCTTATTCATTGTCATGATGGCCTATCTTCGTAGGCATGTGGCGGACTATGAGGTATATCATGTGCATACATTTGATGCTCGGTCGGTGGAGTGTTTCGCAAGCCCCCTTGCCATTCCGACACATGCCCTGGATGGTCATTAGCTACCTGGCTATCCTTTCCGGCAACCATGGCCATAATACCCATGTAATTGTGTACGTCTTCAGGTGAAAAACATCGGTCAAAGGAAAATAATTCAACCTTCTAGTTTTAATCTGATATGGTCTTTTCCAAAGGAGCCTCATTACCAAAGTAGGGCCCATTCCCATTACTACATCGATCACATGTATTTTGTACTTCATCCTAAATCAACACAAACACAAAACATGACGTACGGTTTTATCTCTTACGAGAGGCCAAACATGGATTAAAACATGTGCCTCTGTTACCATTAGAGATACGTCAGGGACACAAGGATTTAACGTGGAAACCCCTCCAACACGAAGGGGAAAAGTACCATGAGCACCGGCTAGCAAATCTTCACTATGTCGGGGGAGGTTACAAATGCTGGCATTTACAACTGATCAACTTATCCTGTGCGGCGGCTTATCCCGTGCGCTTACAAATGACATGTGACCTAGGTCGATACTGATCTGTATTGCTTCGCTCCGCTTCGGCCCAAGCCTACTGGCGGTGGGCCTCGATACTGATCCGTATTGCTTCGGTCCGCTTCGGCCCAAGCCTACTAGCGGTGGGCCTCGATTCGCTCGCTCGTAAGAAGTTAGCCTTTATCTTTATACTTGAATTTGGATGACAACATAACAGTTACCATCCTGTCAAGACACTTAGTTCGGGACCCCCTAGCCGAGATCTGCCAGATTTGACTCGGTCACCTCGACACGTGCGGTCACGGGCAGATGGTACACCGACACGGGCTGAGTGGTCTCATGGGTCGTCAAGGGAAGGAATAGGAAGGGGAAAGCAGCATCAGGTGACACGATGGCCCACGATGATTGAAAATGATGGCCTAGTTCCTTAGAGGTTGATGGGGACACTCGGTGGGTGGTTGGCACAAGAGGGTAACAGATGGGGCAAGCGGGCGACATTAGATGAGGTGTCTGGCCCCTGCTCGCACCCCCTATCTCCGCCCCTGGTGGCGCACTTCAATCTTTGTTGGTGTTTCCTTCCCGCTAGTCCGCTCAAGGCTGTACTATATCCGTAGCATATAATTTATTATAAATTGTTTGGGAACGCTCTATCTACTGTTGATTTATCCATGAATCTTATAAATGAACGGCAACAATCTGTTTGAGATATACAATGGACAAAAAGACGACCTTGAATTTTATGCATCTTCTAGGACGATGATGCCCTTGGGTGCCACTAAAAATGGAAGAAACGATCAATTTATATCCATGTAAGGTACTTTATTAGAAGAAACATTTTGATGGATATACATGCCATTATTTTTTATAGATATTAGAGCAGCTCCAACGGGCCGACCCAAACGGACGACACTTTTGTCCGTTTGGGTCGGCTGCCTGCCCGGTGTCCGCCCTTTTTTAGATTTGGCTCAGCAGTGCGCCCAATACATCGACTCATTTCATGACCGCGCGCACATAGATCATGCCAGCGGCCATGTCGTCGCCCTGGTTTTGGCGCTCCAGCGCGCGGGAAAGGTTCGCGCATGCGGGAAGAAACCGGCTTAGCGCGCGCTGGTTTTGGCGCGCCGCGGCCGGCGCTCATTATTAAGAAGGCGCTCCCTCCATGCTCTGTCCGTCGCCCACTCGTCTCGCCCCCTCTCACTAGCCTCGCCGCCTCTGCGCCACCATGTCGATTCGCCACCTGGGCGCTTCGGATTTTCGCGGAGTCCGCGAGCGCCGCTCCAGCGCCTTCTCCTCCTAGATCTGGTTTGACGAGAAACACCTCATTCTCGGCACCTTCGACACCGCAGAGGAGGCGGCCCGCGCGTACGAAGCGGCGACGTGGCGCCTTCGGCGGCCTCGTCGGGAGATGAAATTTTTGGATGTGTCGACGAGCCAGCGGGCGCAGGATCTCGCGCCTCTCCCGCGGCTTTTCACCGACGAGGATCGTCGCGACAACCGGAGGCGGCGGCGTCGCCTCGCCATCGCCGAGATGGACGTGGAAGCCATGACGGTGTGGCGCGGACGCTTCCTGCAGGACATCGTCAACGAGCGCCAGTTCTACAAGCAAAGGAGGACGGAGAGGGAGGCGAGGAGGACGGAGCGAGCCGCCTATCGGGAGGATAAGCGTGCGCGGAAGCAGGCCGCTCAATTCAACATGAAGCTAGGAGAAGCGTCGTCCTGGGACTCCAAGGACGAGCGGCATGCTGACGCTTACATTCAAATATCGGAGGAGGACATTACCGAGTCGGAGTTGGAAAACGCCGAGTAGTTGATCTTTTCTTTTATCTGTCTATGCTAGAACTATCTATGTATCCTTTTTCTATCAGAAAAAATGACCGACGGCGTTGGCGACGAAGCAGGCGGGCAAGGGAGTGCTGTTAGATGGGGAGAGGCCAATGTGCCCACGACCAGCCGGCCCGGGGAGGAGAGTGGCGAGCGCGCGCGCACGTCTTGTGTCCGCGCCGATGCAAATCCGGCTCAAAAATGGGCCGGAAATGGATCGCCAGGCGGACGAAAAGCGGACGCGCGTCCGTTTGGATCGGCGCATCGGGCCGACTTTTCTGTCCGCGCCGACCCAAACGGACGGCGTCGGACGAAATGGGTGGCCCCATTGAAATTGCTCTTACCCACAACATTTTTTTTTGAGGGAATGGATATACATGAGATTATTTTACTACTAGTAGTTGTTCTCGGCAAGACTCTGGAAGAAGTGGTAAAGTCTGTGGAAGAAGTGGTAAAGTCCATCCAGATGGAGGCAAACAGTCAGGAGACAAGATAACGCGGCCGCCGCTCTAGCTATTTCCCTTTCCGGCTTCCCAACCCTAGAGCTCCGGCGACGGTCGACCCGACATCCCCGAGGTATACTACCGATCCCCGATCCGAGGAGGAGGCGATGCCGCCAGGACGAGGCCGGCGTGGCCGCACGGAGCAGCACCGCCCGCCGGAGACCGGCCGCCGCGACGAGGGTGCTCCGTCCCGTCCCACGCCGCCGTTCCCCGCCTTCGCTTCTCAGGTCCGCTCCACATCCCCTCCTCTGATCTTTCATCGGTCCATGGAAGGGAATCGGGAGCCTGATTGAATGGGCCGTCCGTCTCTTGAATTTGCAGGGGAGGAGGACGAGGAGGAGGCCGAGGCAGCCGCCGCCGGCGAGCCTCCCCTTCGCCGAGATCCTGTCGCGGGTGCCCTACCGGTCGCTCTGCCGCTTCCGGTGCGTGTCCAAGGCGTGGCGACTCCTCTGCTCCCACCCGGCCATCCAAAGGAGGGTGCCGCAGACCCTCTCCGGATTCTTCCACACCCACCACTCGGACGGCGGCCTCCGTTTCAGCAATCTGTCCGGGGGAGGCGCCCCTCTGGTCGACGCTTCGCTCCCTTTCCTCCGCAGGAGGTACGCGAGCGTCAAGCTCGAGCAATGCAGCAGCAGCCTTCTCCTCTGCAGATGCCGGGAATCGGAGGACGACGAGGAATGCGATTACGTCGTGTGCAATCCTATGACCGGGCAGTGGACCGTGCTGCCTCCTATAGTATGGCAGGACGAAGAGGATGGTGAACCTGCGTATTTCAGAGTGGTGCAGCCCTTCCTGGGTATCGACCCGGCCGTTCCGTCCCGCTTTGTGGTGTTTTCGCCCCTGGTTGAGGTGTGCAACGATGTGGCGATATACTCGTCGGAAACCGGGCGATGGAGTCGGAACAATGAGTGGGGAGATAACAGCGAGTATCCTGCTTTTTCTGCAGAATGTGCCTTCCTGAATGGTATGATGCATTTTCTGCATTTGGTGATCGAGGAACCTATAATAGCCGTAGTGGACGTAGAGGGGGATGTTTGTGGGGAAATTGCTTTGCCGGAAGGAATGGAAGAAGCCAGTTCTGGTTATAGTTCAATTGGGTACTCTCAGGGGAAATTGCATGCCTGGTATATGCTTCCTCATTATTATGAACTCTTTGTGTGGGTACTTGAGGATTATGCTAGTGAAAAGTGGACCCTAAAACATACCGTTGATGTTCCAGAACTGTTTGGAAGGGAATCCACCGAAGAGGATTGTGACGAAGAGGACAAGACCTATAAGTACGAGATGTTTGCAATTCATCCAGAGCATAATGTGATTTTCCTTACTGACTGGAAGGAGGTGAATCTCTCGTATGATATGGATAGCAAGGAAGTGCATCTTATGTGCACTTCTGGAGATTTCCTGGGTGGCCTACCTTATATTCCCTCTTTTGCGGATTTGGTTGTCTGATGATCGCTGAAAGTCGCTGCTGCTTTATGCACTTAACGTGGTGGCGCTAACGCCTTTGTAAAAATCAGTTGGGTGTGTGTGCGCCTAATCTTCTAGTTCTGTGGCACAGGTTTGGATATGTCGTCCTGTCGTTCCAAATTGTGCTTTTCAGGTGCGTAGATATTTTGTAAGCGATAGGCGGTCCAGTGTGTAATACTTAGTTGTATGAATGACATAGTCCCCTATATATTTGCTTTAATGTAGTACTAACTGCTGTGGCACTTGTTATCTGTTCGTGTGGGCTGAATGTAAGCTTATATTACCATGTTTAGTATCCTTTAAATTTTCTGTTCTTTATTTCTATCTAAGCTGAATATTGATGACACAGTTTTTTTTTGAGCATTTGTTAATTTAAAATGGTGGCATCTTTTACAGTAATAGGATGTTGCCTGCTGTTCTCTTCTATATATATGTTGCTGCATATACAGAGTCTAAAGAGATGTTAGTTTCATTGCCATTGATGATGTCAAACAATATGAAGCTCTTTTGTATAGATTGCACAACATGCAGCTTATCATATCTAATGAACATCATTATTTCTTTATTTTGTTCAGGAGAGAACAAAATAATTCTGTTTGTTGCGAAGACTAATTAAGCGCTCTTAAGTTTGCCGTTCGTTGCCTACTACTTATGCACTGGCGTGTTCCTATTCTTGTGTTTTCCTTGAGTTGTCCATCAGACCATGACCAATATTTTCCTACTAGAATTCTGACTATATTTGTTGGATTTCTAGGCCGTTGTCAAACAATATGGAGTTCTTTTATATAGATTGCACAATATGGAGGTTACCATATCTAATGAACATACTTATTTCTTCATTTT
>NC_041391.1:15162109-15163020 GCF_002162155.2 Triticum dicoccoides | reverse complement strand
GACGCGGGAGGGACTTGCAATTTATATTTTGATGACCCATCTAGAATTAAGCTAGGCATTAAGAAAAAAACAATTACTCACTCCGATCGAAACATGAATTCTTCTATCTGATATAGCATCATATGTAAGTTCCAAACAACCTTCTCAGTAATCCATGTTACCTATCTATTTTATTTTATTTTTGAAATTTCAACCGGGGTGGGGTGGGGTGGGGGGGATTCCCCACCTGAATTTGTATTTAGTTGCCTATATAAGGCTTTGCAGCCCATTGCAAGATAGGTTCAGGTGATTACCCATCTAATTAACTAATCTGATGTAGATATGAGCAAGAGGTTTGCCGTCTAGGCTGAGATACTACTAATTATTATTTAAATGAATTCGGCATGAGTGATAGTTGTTCATATCTTCTTCAATTTTGCCCACAATCAAGAATGTAGGAGTGGTTAAATTTCTTGTATTACTACTACTGCTGACTTTGCTATTTGTAACCTTCCACAGATAGAAGAAAACACTCAATCTGAGAGAGGTGGTGAGAAATAGCCATGCATGGTCTCTCCTATCCTTTCTGTCAAAATAGTAGCCTTGTCGATCAAATGCATAAAAAGAAAACATGCAAGTGATCAGGCTTGGTTAGTTAGGCCCTGTGTGATAGCGGAAAACGTCTTACCTCTCTCGACGAACGTGGTTCATGTTATAAAGGAGGGGGCGTGACCACCCGACGATCGTTACAGAGAGATTCTCCAGGAGAGATTACTTGGGAAAGAGGAGATAGAAATAGTTACAATTGTGATATATTTGAATAGCCTAACAACCAAGTCTATCTCTATCTAACTATATGCCGAACACCTCCTGGTCAAGATCTTCTAACGTGACACGCATGCAACGTGTTTAACACCCCCCCTTAATCACAA
>NC_041391.1:15160057-15161909 GCF_002162155.2 Triticum dicoccoides | reverse complement strand
TTCATTAAGTTGAGATTATGCTTGAAGTCTTCAAAACTTCTTGTAGACAAAGGCTTTGTGAATCCATCTGCAAGTTGATCCTTGGAATGCACAAAGCGAATATCAAGTTGTTTTTAAGCAACTCTTTCTCTCACAAAATGAAAATCTATCTCTAAATGCTTTGTCCTGGCATGAAACACCGGATTTGCAGAGAGATATGTAGCACCAAGGTTGTCACACCATAAGCAGGGAGCTTGTTTACTTTGTACACCAAGTTCCTTCAGCATGGACTGAACCCATATTATTTCAGTTGTGGCATATGCCAACGCCTTGTATGCTGCCTCTGTACTCGATCTGGATACAGTAGCCTCTTTACGTGCACACCATGATATCAAATTTGGTCCAAAGAATACTGCAAAACCACCAGTAGATCGTCTGTCATCAAGACAACCTGCCCAATCAGAGTCAGAGCACTAACAAGAGTAAAAGGTGATTTGCTGAAGTTCAGTCCTAAGCTCAGAGTATGCTTCACATATTGAACTATACATTTTGCAGCTGTCAAGTGAACATTGGTAGGTGCATGAAGAAACTGGCAGACTTTTTTAACAGCAAAGGATATATCAGGTTTGGTAAGTGTGAGATACTGAAGAGCTCCTACCAGACTCCTGTATTTTGTGTTGTCCTCTTGATTCAAGGACTCACCTTCTGCAAGAGATAATTTTTCGGAGCTGGATAACGGAGTAGATGAAGGTTTACATCCCTGTAACCCGGCCTTCTTAACCAAATCGGTGGCATACTTTTCTTGAGAGAGGAGAAGTCCATCTTTGTGCTTCTTCACCTCAATCCCAAGAAAATAATGCAAGTCACCAAGATCCTTTAGAGCAAAATTTGCACTTAAATCCTTAAGAAGTCCTCTGATTGCTTCATCAGATGAGCTGGTTACAATAATATCATCAACATATATGAGAACAAATATGCATGTGTTGGACTTGTTGTAGATGAACAATGATGTGTCAGACTTAGAAGGAACAAAACCAAGTGACCATGCTCTTGGAGCCTGTTTTAACCAATATAGTGCCTTATCAAGCTTGCACACATAAGAAGGAGCATTCTTACTCTCAAACCCAGGAGGTTGTTTCATGTACACTTCCTGTTCCAGAACACCATGGAGAAATACGTTCTGAACATCAAACTGTCTGAGACTCCATCCTCTAGAAACAACAATAGACAGGACAAGACGAATGGTGGTAGCCTTTACCACTGGACTGAAAATGTCCTCATAGTCTATGCCATATCTTTGTTTAAAACCTTTTGCTACCAGCCTAGCCTTATAACGATCAATAGTTCCATCAGCTTTTCTTTTAATCCTGAAAACCCACTTGCAATTGATCAAATTTTACCTTGTTGTGGGGGAACCAAGTGCCATGTTTTGTTTCTCTTCAATGCCATGTACTCTTCATTCATAGCTTTCTTCCACCTCTCATCACACAATGCCGCTTCAAGGGTGTTAGGTTCATCTGGTTCACCTGTGGAACAAACCATGCCGTACTTGGTTATATGCTTGTAGTTGACAGGTTGAATTACTCCTTGTTGTAGACGTGTGCGACATGGCTGCTAAGCAATCATCTCTGTTGCCACAGAAGATCTTGCAGGTCTCAAATAATTGGCCGCACCAGAATCCGAGGAGGATCCAGCAGCAGCAGTGCCACCCAGCATCGTCGGATCTTCTGCGGCTGAAGGGTGATGCGGAGCGCCTGGAGTAGCTGCAGAAGATCCCAGGGTGCGGACCTGCGGCTCATCATCGTGTGATGATGGCACATCCACTTGGGTTTTCGCGCCGGTTGGACCCGTGCCAGGTCCCGCGCCCTCCCTG
>NC_041391.1:15148701-15158385 GCF_002162155.2 Triticum dicoccoides | reverse complement strand
GAGCCGCCACCTCGTCCACGAGACGCCATGTTGGCTGAAGACTTAAAGCCTCCGTTGCCGGACCCGTGGTACTGGGCCATGCGCTGGTCGAAGTTGGAGAGCATGGCGAAGAGCTCGTCGAGCGTGACAGGGGTGATACGAGCGTCGAGGGCAGATACCAGAGGTTGGTAATCGGCATCTAGCCCGTGGATGATGTAGGAGACCAGCTCGTCATCTTGAATCGCCCTTCCCACCACGGCTAGCTCATCTGCATATCCCCGCATAGCAGCAAAGTAAGAAGCAACCGAGAGATTACCCTTCTGCGCGTTGATGAGGGAGGTGCGTATGTTGTTGATGCGGCTCGCCGAGTGCGACGAGAACATGGCAGCAAGCATCGTCCAGAGCGTGCTCGCCGTGGTGACCGTGGTAACCGTGACCAAGACCTCCTTTGTGAGGTTGGCCAGCAGGAAGCCAAGGACCTGCTGATCCTCCCGGACACATAGAGGGTGGAGAGGGTTGGGCGATGAAGTTTCCTTGCCCTTTGGTGGTGATGAGGAGCTTCGCCGGCTCCGGTGTGGTGCCGTCGACGTAGCCGTAGACGCCGGCGCCGCGCAGTTGAGGTGTGATCTGCGTACGCCATAGCACGTAGTTCGTGCGGGACAACTTCTCTGTGACCTGGCTGTTGAGGTTGGGAGAGAAGGCACCGGAGGCGGAGGAGGAAGACATGGCTAGGCTAGATGGATTCGACAGAAGTTTCAGATGGGAAAAGGAAGGCTTTGACTACCGTGTGTGATAGCGGAAAACGTCTTACCTCTCTCGAGGGACGTGGTTCATGTTATAAAGGAGGGGGCGCGACCACCCGACGATCGTTACAGAGAGATTCTCCAGGAGAGATTACTTGGGAAAGAGGAGATAGAGATAGTTACGATTGTGATATATTTGAATAGCCTAACAACCAAGTCTATCTCTATCTAACTATATGCCAAACACCTCCTGGTCAAGATCTTCTAACGTGACACGCATGCAACGTGTTTAAAAGGCCCATGTGTCCAAAAGGATAAACTGGTCCCTCGCTTCTACTGTACAAATTTGGTAATCTTTCTCGACTCTAGTTAGTATATTTTGAGCTGTTATTTTATTCGACCAGACAAATACCTTCCTATACATTCAATAAGTTTTCTGTAGCATGTTTTCTTTGGGTAGGATCGAGCTAGGATCGATTTTATTAATAGCATACTACCTGTGCAATACTGTGATTATAAGCCAAAACAAACTGTACAATCAAAATCCATATGATCAAACATTTCTACACTAAAGTGCAACCAATTACATTTTGTTTCCATTTGATCCAACTTGGATCAGGTTCCACTACCATTAAAGATAACGGAACAAAGGTCCACAACCAGGGTATCTCCATGGTAGTTACCGTAGTTCAACACGTGCACTAGTGGTACGTATTGACCATAATGTTGAGGAGTTTGATTGTAGATATTGTAATTCTCAAGATCAGTACAAAATGCGACCAGATGATTTTTCTCCTGATAAGTTAATTCGGAGCCTTTGGTGTAGTAGGTTCTATCTACCATCTTTCGCACATTCTTTGAAGAATGAAAATAAGCTGTCAATGGAGATAAGTTGTCAACTATTTTGAAATAAACAATATAAATTACTTAATAACTATGTTAAGCTCACATGGGGGAAGAATTGGAGGTGTATCCACAAAGACCCAAATCGAAGGTCTCTCTTGCTCGATTGTAGGATCACCAAGATCCATGGTGACAAGCATACCCTCATCAAGACCATACATCTTGCAAAGTGCTTCCCAATTTTTGCAACCAAAATGGGTTACACTCTGAGCATTGTACAGCTTTACTTGAAAATCCACACCATGATGGGTACTTAGGATAATTTTTTTGGTTTCGAAACTTTCATGGTCTTCAAAACCCATCCTCTCCAAGACATAGCGTCTTGCAAAGCATGGGATAAGCTAGTCGAATTGGAAAAGATGAAAAATATTGTCATGATTAAAATAGTTGAAGTCATGATTAATTATGAAAAAAAACTATTGTCATCGGTTGCGTACCGTATGAACATCGAAGGTCTCCTCGAGCTTAATGCTGAAGCCTTTGGGGGAACTACGAATAATAGTGAAACAATAATCCGAAGTCCCGTCCGTATGTCACGAAGAGAAAGAAAGTGTCCAGCCTTTGGGCGCGAGTCTCCGTGCACAACATCGAAAGGAGAGAGGTGGTTTGCTTATTTGCCAATCTCCAAAACAGTGAAGTGACATTTTGGACATAAGTGCTTCATTGACGCGATATGAGGATGATGATGATGACGACGATGACGACGCGATGCTTACGAGAAGCACACATGGCACACAAACGACACTAGTGGCAAGCGCAAGTGCGGGATTACCCCCGGCCAGTCAAAAACGGGCGGGAAAGCAAAGTTGCACGATTCGAATTTGCGGGGCCCGTAAACCCTAGAAGACGGCCTTTTTTGGCCACGATTTTAATCCGGATGAGTCCGAAGTCCCGAAGTCTATATAGTGGTAGGAAGACCCCTTGACGTGCAAAAATGCCGGGATCCCGAGAATCACAAGTCCGGCGGAACCCTATCTATTCGAGAGCTTTCCAACGCCACCTCAACGGCCTCTATCGGAGCCCGTATGCACCGGCTACGCCTCTCGCAAAAAGCCACGAAAGCATCGAACCTCCGGGTCGGTAGCCTGGGCTAGCAGGGTGGATGTCGTTTGAGTTTCTGTTTGTGTTTTATCCGTAGTCGGATGGTGATCTTATGTAAGATGATGTTGTATTCGTGTGGCATTGTATGCCTTTTGTATGTATCCCTATCTATTATGTAATGTTGATGTAATGATATCCACCTTGCAAAAGCGTTTCAATATGCGGGTCTATCCTTGGTGGAACCTTCGAGTTCCTTTTGAATAGGGTCGCATATTGGACGTGACAGTGTGTGGATGGAAGGGCCAAGGATTATCTGAGGCAGCAAGAGAAGTTCTAGTTAAATCCGTTCTCCAAGCGACTCCGACTTACACCATGAGTTGTTTTCACCTCTCGAAGAAGATGTGCTGGAAACTGACTTCGATCTCCTCTAAATTCTGGTGGGGTGCAATGAATGATGAAAGGAAGGTCCACTGGGAGCATGGCAGAAGATGTGCGCGAGCAAGCGTGACGGTGGCATGGGCTTTTGAGAACCAGCAGCTTTTAACCAAGCTTTGTTGGCTAAGCAAGCTTGGCGAATCCTTCAAGTGCCAACCTCGCTATGTGCTAGAGTGCTTAAATCACATTACTTCATGGATGGTACAATTCTTTCGGCAACATGTCCACCGGCTGGCTCATATATTTTTAGAAGCATATTGCATGGACGGGATCTGCTTAGGGACGGACTAATTTGGAGAGTGGATTCCGGTGCAAACATCAATATACACCATGGTGCTTGGATTCCAAGAAGGGGCAGCACAAGTCCACTCGGCCAGGTTTACATACGGAACGGCATGGAATGAGGAACTGCTACATCAAATGTTCACACCAGAGGATGCTGCTGATGTGAAGCAAATTGCGATAGGAGGCCCGAACACGGATGATTTTCTAGCGTGGAATTTTACAAAGAATGATATTTTCTCAGTCAAGTCTGCATATCACTTGAGGATATTTTTGAACAGAGCGATATCCGAACAGCCGGAGTCGTCCGGCTCTGTAAGAACACACAAAGGGTACTTGGCGTTATGGGAGACTAGCGTGCCGGCAAAGATAAAAATCCACATGTGGCGAATGATTCGAAACGGACTTGCTGTTGGGGCCGAACTACATCGCCGCCGCAGAATCAAACCGGGCGTGTTTTGTGTAGTGTGTGGCCGTGAGGAAACAATGATGCATCGATTCTGGGCGTGTCAACACTCGGTTCAGTTCTGGACGCTGTTGTGCTCAAAGCTGGGAGTGCATGTTGGAGCCCCGCCACCTTATACGTCCTCCCAACGCGAGCTTGCATCCTGGCTGCTGAGCTGGTTCGCCGGGGCATCGGGCGATGAAAAGGAAGCACTGCTGCAGGCGGCGTATAGACTATGGCTTGCGAGGAATGATGCAAGAGACGGCAAGAAGATTGCCCAGCCACATGAAATAGTAAGCACAGTTCAGGTGCAGCTCATGGAATGGAAACTAGCTCACGAGACGAGGGCGCCACTATCGGAGCCAAAGATCATCCAGCGTTGGGAGCCTCCCGAAGATGGATGGGTAAAGATCAACTCCGAGGGCGCGGTCTCGAGACATGGAGATAAAGGAGGAGCAGGAGCGGTCTTCAGGGATCACAACGGGGCTTTCAGGGCTGGGCTTTGCCAGTTTTTACCAAATGTTGTCGACCCGGAGATGGCAGATGTGCTGGCTTGCCGACGAGCAATTCAGGTGGCGATAGAGCTTCATGTTCAGCACTCATGTCGAGCTGGACTGTCAGGCTGTCGTACAGATGCTCAACAGCCCGGAAAGGAATCTGTCCGCTGTAGGACCTTGGGTGCAGGATATAAAGAGGATGCTCAACACGCTGGAGGACTCGAAGGTGACGTGGGTTCGACGTTTTGGGAATGTAGCCGCTCACAAGCTTGCTAGAGTAGGTGTAGGAGATAATCATTCAGAGATTTGGGTGGATTCACCACCAGACTTTATTTTGGATGTAATTGCAGACGATATCCCTAGTTTCGTTTAAATAAAGCGGCATAATTTCCCCCAAAAAAACAATAAACAGGACTACCACATGTACACGTTAACACACAAAGCAAACCCATGGCCGCAAAAATTCTGCCAGCCAGACCTCCCAGTTACAAAGACAAACGAATGACCAACCTCACTATGATCCCTCCGATTTCTTCCTCACAGCCCTCATTTGCCCACGTCCACAGCCGCCCTGCTCATATCCAAACCCTAAAATCCATGCAATCCAATGCAACATAGACGAACACAACGTACCAAATTGTAACACATAGACGATATATATAGCATAGCACACAAATCGCTGGCTTCTCGTTTTCAACTCCAGAAGTTAGCGCGTTCGGCTCAGCTCGGCCCGTGGAGTTGGAGGAGCCAGGAGCTGGTGGACTGCCGAACACACCCTTAATTGCATGGAAATACCACACTCCGACACGTTTGTAACGAATAAGTACCACTATTCATTTTTTTTTTGCAAGTCAGTACCACCTCTGAGGCTAATCGTTGCAAAACGGTCAAAGCGCCGTATAATGCTATATTGATGTTGTATCTGACAGGCGGGGCCCTCTGTCAGCTGCTGACATGGCATGTTTTTTTTTTACAAAAAAGACCCTTAGGCGTTGGCGCTGGCGAGTTTCGAACCCGCGTCGAGGCGCACGCAGGCCAGCGGCTGCTGCCCTAATCCACCAATGAGCACGCGTACGCTCTTCTATACTTTGGCCCGTTCTTTTCCCTAAAATAAAACATGTTCGTATATTAAAAAAATTGAATTAAATGTTATAAGATACTATAAAAATGTTTACGATATTGAAAAAATGTTTGTACAAAAGTGTATCATATATGAAACAAATGTTCATCGCATCATATATATATATATATATATATATATATATATATATATATATTGAACATTTTTCAATATACAATTATCTTATTTGAATATAAGATGAACATTTTAAAATATACGATGAACTCTTTCATATTATAAAAACGTTCATCTTACATACAGCGAACTTTTTTTTTAATATAAGATGTATATGTACATATAATTTTTTTCAATATACGATACACACACTGCGTACGGCCCAAAGAATATCCACTATATCTGAAAAAAAAAGATAAAAGAAGTCCGGAAGAAAAATATACGCAGAAAAATGGAACGGCTGATGAAAGTTTAAATAGGTCTATCTATGCGTTCTAAGTGACGTAAATTATGCTTTGGTGCAGTGGCAGCAAGCGCCTCAGGGCAACGGATCAGCCGAGGAATGAATCCACACGCACGCTTTCAATCTTAATTGTTTTTGCATTTTATAGAAAATAGGACGACAAGAAGCACAAAAGAGCGTACGCGTGAGACTCGGCACAATACTGACATGCACACAGGGTATGACTGGTTATATTTTCTGAAATTAAGAAAAATAATATATATTCTTCATGACAAAAAACAATATCTTTCAAGTTGGAATATTCATTTACTACTACTACAAAACAGGCCATAGGCAGCACAAGAATGACAAAAAGGAAAAAGAAATGTACTTCCGTCTTCAATGAAGGACGCGACACCACACGAGAGAGAACAAGGAGCTAAGGCCGAATGCGCCATGAGTGGCCGCCGGCGGCCACCGCGGTCGCCAAGAGAGCTGACGACCAAACCACCCCGGGAGCAACCACCGGCGACTCTGACGTGCTGCATAGGCGACCCACGTCCGCCTCACGATGCATTTCATCAAGGCGACCGACATGCTGCATAGGCGATCAGTACATGGCATCGTCCAGGCACCACGGACCATGCTAGGTAGAGAAAGCCAGGAACAAAACAGGAAGGACATAACAGCTGCCCATTGCAGATTTCATTAAGAGATCACAATCCGCTCCGTGTCGCCGCTCGGCAGACAAGAGGAACAGCCTACATTTGTAAAACTTCAGAAAAAAGACACATCTCAAATACTGTGAGTGTGAGGCAAATCCAAACTACAACAAGACATGCTCCGCTTCACAGTCAGGATTAGGCTCAGGAAAATAGGCTTTATCGACAAAATTGTATCTAACTAAGAGGAAACCACAAGCTATCAAAGAAGCACACATCATACCATGACAAGGTCGTACTATAAATCTATAATAACTGAGTTGAAGCCCTGACCTTCAATGAATTGTCGCCGGTCAACTATCAGCAGGCTCTGCTAACACCGCTATCGGACAAAGAAAATTGTCGTGAACCTCCCGTCAATAGTTCAAATGAACTGAAATTCATTTGACAATAGGCATTCACAAAATTTGTTCCAAGGTTCATGGATATAACTATTAAGTAGATACTTTGTTATTACAGGTAAAACAGAATCAAGTACCACCAGGACCTTCAATACAGTTTTAAGTTAAAAAAACCAATTTGGCCAAGGCATTAGCTGACACGTGCATAAAAAGCAGAGATACCATTAGCTCTGAACGAACAATACTTATAAAGGGTGCATATTTTAGCGTGTCTGATCACGAAGATAATACAAATTGGATACCAGAGGGGGAAAAAAAACTTATAGAGCCTGTCTGAATATTATGTGCAGATGGCATTTAGGATACTTGAAGCAAATTAGTGGTAACAGAAGCTATTATTCATACGGCCATGCACAACATGAGATTGCAGAGATAGCATGATAGGCCAAGCTATGGAAGTAATATCCAAGATATCAACATCCCCTACTTTCTATAATGAGTACCCAGCTTCAAACAAATATTCCAGCAGTATGCGACCATGTTAAGAAATCAAACTTTTAGTCACGAGAAAAAGAACTCACTGATTACTTTTGAAATTTAATATAATGTTCCTTTTATCAGGCAAATCTGAATCTAGTGCACAATTGCTTCTGCAAGCGGCAGCATAGAATTCAGCAGGGTGAGGCGGCCTTCTTGTAAGGCTATCAACAAATACTTTCTCCCTCACTATTATTCTGTTATAGTAGCTCAGCCATGACCTAGCGATCCATTTGCCTTAAGAAATTTACAACACAGAATCAGCATCTGAGCGGGCCCTCTAGGCTCTAATGGTACATTACCCGCTGATGAGCTGTGTATGCCGGTTCCACCCTGCTGATGGTGGCATAAAATAAACATACATCGAATAGAAATATATTTTCTAAGCAGAATCAAAACACTGAATGATGAACTGCAATTTCAGTACTATTACATACCATTATTGACAGACTTGCTGCCATAATATGCATGTAATTTTGTGAATAGATAAAGTATCATATGCATGCAGTCAATAGCAGAGAGATATGATAAGACGACATATCATCCCTGTTTTTCTTTTTACTATTACATACCATCCTTGTTGATTAAGTTCTGACATTAATGAGAGAGAGAACTGATAAGACAACTTCATTTGCTGATCATGCTTAGGCCCACTCCCACATTGGTTACGTTTTCAAATTTGAAATTTTTCTTAGCAAGGTCAACTACAAGATCTAGTAACAAAACTAATCAGCCTCGAAGAATAAGGGCCAAGAAATCAAAGATGTAAAGTAAACGTACACCCAATAGAAATATATTTTCCAAGCATAATCAAAATACTATACAATGAACAGCAATTCCAGTAGTAACTAACTGACATATGACAGAACAAAAAAGACAATGAAATGACAACTGAACATGCTAGATAAACTTGACATGAAAATATATCACACATCAAGCTTTCTTCTCCACCAAATGACGAAATCACCATATTGGGGTTCAGAAATCAAGTTATCAGTAATGTCAAGCATTGGCCACAACAAAACCAAAATTCAGTCATGAAAAGAACACCTAACCATGAATTACCAGCTTAATACGACGAGTGGAAATTCTGTTGTTGCACACGCAGCTACCAACTTTCATAGACTGTCCTTGGTTCATGTAAATCTGAATCTAGCAGGCACCTCCCCTGTGCAAGCGGCTGCATAGTCTTCAGCAATGTGTGGCGCAGCTTGCTTGTGGGGGCGTATGAACCTCTCCACAAATACCTTCTCGCTGACCAAGAGCATAGAATTGTAGTCTCTGGCATGACTCAGCAATCCATTTTCCTTAAGAAACCTCATAACATAGTACCGGGGCTTGAGACGGCGCTCCAAGCTAAGACCGAGTATTGCCGGACGGTGGGCAATGTACGCCGGTTCCAAGCCCACCTTAGAGATGAGGAACTCAGACTTGCGCTGCAGCATGTCATTCGACCACCTCAGCACAGTCGGCCACTTGCACAGAGCAATGCCGACATCGGCATCGGACCACCGCAATGTCTTCTTCAACTGTTCCACTTTGGCGGCAATCTTCTCCTCGCTGAAGCATGCGACAGCCTGCAGCGCTTGCCTAAACATCCCAGAGCCACGGGGCACACCAATACGCTCGGCGCACGCGACCATTGCAAGGGTGCGCTCCGGCCTGGCGGTGATGATCCTCGGCATTTGGATGAGCACCTTGGCAATGTCGCGAACACATAGCCCGCACTCCCGCAGGACCGCGACGTTGGGCTTGACCACCCGGTCGACGTCGACGGAGAGAAGGAACAAGCCGCGCTTGACCCCGGAGAGGAGGTCCTCGGAGGAGCCGAAGAGAGGCAGGTAGTAGCCCACCTTGGGCACGACGTTCTTGCGGCGGAATCGGTCGGGGGAGAGCGAGATGAGGCGCGCGACCTCAGGGCGCGACAGGCCGAGGCCGGTGAGCCCGGCGACGGCGGGGCCCAGGTTTCCCTCCACGCCGGCGCAGAGGAAGAGCGGGTCCCTGGCGACGAGGGCGGCCACGTCGGCGCCGGAGAGGCCGAGGCCGGCGAGGAAGGCGAGCACGGCGTCGGGCTTGGCGGGCGACTTGAGGTGGGAGAGCTTGGCGGAGGCCTTGAGCGCCTGCGTTCGGGTCAGCCCGCAGGTGGCGACGAGGTAGCGCTCCACTTCGAAGCCGGAGTCGGGGGAGGCGGCGGGCGCGGCGGCGGCGGATAGGAGGCGGTGGAGAGGGGGGAGTGGGGAGG
>NC_041391.1:15140183-15148428 GCF_002162155.2 Triticum dicoccoides | reverse complement strand
GGCGGGAGAGGAGAGGAGGTGGGAGAGGACGCAGCTCCGGAGGCGGAGCATGGCGCAGGCGGCGGTGCGGCGACGCCAGCGGCGGCGGTGGAATGGGGAACGATAGCGAGGCGGAGGAGGCTCGTGCAGAGTTGCGCGGACTTTAATCGGGCTGGGCTGGGCTTTAATCGGGCTCAAAAGATTTTCGTTTTCTTTCTCTTCTCATTTTGATTTTTTTCTTGTTCCTGATTTTTGAGTGCAAACAGTAATTATGTGAGAAATATATCTGAAATCGTAGACCTACGTACATTACTTGGCTAGCAATATATATATATATATATATATATATATATATGTGAGAAATATATATATATATATATATAGGCCTAAAACACCTGACGTATAGCAAACACTTGTACTTGTATCAATGGACAAAAAAACTCGCTATAATATGTCAGACACAGTATTTTTTAATGAAAAGTTGGGTATTTATTCCAGATTTGCAGGATTACAATCAGCAGCAACTAGCTCAACTATACACGGAGGAGGTTGGTTTAAGCCAACACACAGTGCTATCCCGGCTCCGTCCAAAGGAAAATTGATAAACAACATGTTAATGAGCTAATGAGTCACACCAAAGCTTTTTGTAAAAAATCGAGAGTTAGAGGCGTCTAAGCGATTTGTGCATAAAATTAGAATTTTTCTTTTACAAAATTTCATAGTTTTGCCCCAGACATTTTCGATATCATCCAGGGCAACACAAATCTTGATGGGTGTGTATGTGGTTCATTGGGTTGTATTCATTTCGTTGAATCTTGAACTACCCTTTGCACAGGCTCAGCTAAAACAACTGTTATTCCATCTAGGCACAGACATCGAGAATTTTCTTACTTATAATGCACTAAGTCAAATAATCTTAAAATATGTAAAAAAATCATTTAAAAAAATGGTGATATGATGTATTTCTTCGTGCAAAAATAATTTAACAGTTATTTACATCAGTCCCATGCCCGTTGGTTCTGCGGCTTCCCATGGTCGAGTAAAAATTTGCTAGGCAGGCGACTCACGCTTGTGGGCCTTGCGTCTAAGAGGCATGTGGATCTTGGTGCATGGGTAGGTTTTATATTTAGTGTTAGCAATTCCAAGAGAGAAGGAATGAGTGATTGTATGGGCAATAATTCTGGCCGTTGAGTGCTTCCACCCGCGCGCCCTATTGGGCTGGCCCATGAGTGGGGTGGAACGTTGCGTGTTTTTATTTGGTTTATTGGTTATTTTTTCTTCTATAACCTACTTTAAGATTTCCAAAAAATCAATATTTCAAAACAAAATTTAAATTTTAGAAAAAATTCCTTAAATAATAAAATGTTCATGTATTAAAAAATGTGCATCATTTTAAACAATGTGACACATATTGAAAAATATTCGTGAATTTGAACAAAAAATTGTAGAATTCAAAACATGTTCATGATTTTTTAAAGATGTTAACAAAAAAAATGATCATGAAATAAAATATCATGCATTTAAAAAATGTGTCGTCAAACCAGAAAATGTTCATGATATTTTTTAAAAAAAATCATGAATTGAAAAATATTCATTGATTCCGAAAATGTTTACCGACTCAAAAAAAGTCCACAAGTTGGAAAATGTTCATCCATTAGAAAACGGCCATTGACTCAAAAAAAGTTCATTGATTAATGACAACGTTCATAAGTTCCAAAAACAATCTTAGCAATAATTTAAAAGAATTCCACAAATTAGAAAATGTTCACGGTTTTATACAAAATGTTCATGATTTAAAAAGATGTTCACTATCTCAAAAAACGTTTTTGAATTGGAAAACAATGTTTACAAAAAATAAAAATAAAAAGGGAAAATTAAAGATAAAGCAAAAATGGAAATAAATTTAAATAAGAGAAGTACTTTAAAAAATAATAAAAAAATAAGAAATTGAAATAAAATTAAAAGAAGGGAAAAGTAAAAAAAAGAAAGATAAAAGGATGAAAAATTAGAATAAAGAACAAAGAAAAAAAGATAAAACCGGTCCATGAAGGTTCTAGAACCTTCCAAAACCGGGCGGGAAAAAACTAGACTGACTCGGCCCATACTGTGGACATGCGTGCTGGAGGGTATGCGCTAGGTCGTTAGACAACGACCTACGCGCCGAATAGGAACATATGTAACTATTGATGAAGCCTTGACCAAACGGCTCAACGGTCGTCCGAGTGGGGCCGCTGCACTAGGGCCTCCATCTGTGATCAATGGTGCAAGTCGGAGAGGAAGAAGACTCGTGTGGCTTCTCAGAAGTATATAAATGGGCCGGGCTGGGCTAAGCTCAGACTAGAGTGACTCGTTAAGTCATTTCTTTTTTGATTCTTGAAAAAACAATATTTTTTCTTCCTTTTTCTTTTTCACACTGCTGATTTCCATGTGAGCATAGCATGATAAGCTGATATTCATATGATAAATGTTAGGATTCCAAGTCGTATCAAAATGCTCGGTTGGGAATGTATATATGATTAAGCACTCGGCATCTCACTGGTCTCGACGTAGACACATAGGCATGCGCATTGCAGAAGTTTCAGATATCCATGACCATGGTCACCGCCCCATCCTTCTCGTTGATCTTCACCATGCCACGCCACGCCACACATTGCTCATGGTGCTGCTTGGCTTACGAGGTGGAACGACATGATCTTCACGAGGCCATTTGACATGGTACAGGAATATCGTGTCGTCGACACCAACAATCCCGACATGCCGGTGTCGGGGAACATGGTCATAGGAGCGGATCTCATCTCATTTCATCATGATGTGTACGTGTGTATGTTTTGGCATTGGTTGCAACATCACTAGTGCAGGATGCTGCTAACGCGACACTACGATCAGAGACCCTTCGAGAAACTATGTGCGATGCAATAATCGCAAACGATGGTGTCAGAGAACCGTCAAAAATGTCTAAAACATTTGCGATGACGGATGCATCAAACACGGTTCAGATTTTAGTTGCGTGTGCGATGCAGGGCATAAGGTTCAGTTCAATTAACTGTTTGCGATAAGGAGTAACAAAAAAAATGGGCAGCCAGATGAAGGCGTGTGCGATACACAGCATACGCTTCACTAGGATGAACTGTTTATGATTAGTCAACACAAAAGAAATGGTCAGCCAGATCAACCGCTGCCAAACCGAGGGAAATCACCCCTCGGGTGGTAGTTGAACCGGTACTTGGTCCAATAGTACCGCTCAATGAGGGAGCGGGACAACTGCCAAAGTACGCAGTACAACCGCCTGGCCGGGTAAACAGGTAAGACCAAAACAGTCATTACATTTGCAAACGAACTCTGATTTCGACGAACTAAAGCTTCATAGAAAGCTAACGACACTAGCTGTCAGGGCGGATGCTAGAGTCATGCTTTCGCCCTATGGATGATCCACCGTATGCCTATGGGTCCTCATCCCCACAAGCCCTTCACTGGTTCCGTCTTCCACCTGGCCGCCCATCTCTCGGGGGAGAAGGCCAAGTTCACGCAGCTGTTAGTACCAGCTGGCCATGGCAAACTATCTCCAAGCGGATGCTTATGTGGGTCGAAAAGCCTTAGCCCCCTAACTAGCGCGCCAGTAAAGTGTGTACTCAGGACACCAGGGATCAAGGATACCACGTATTTATGAGTTCAGCCCTTTTTCAGCCAAGGGCTAAAACACTTTGTCAAACCATGAGCGAGAGAACATACAAAGACACATGGATTTTATATAGGTTCAAATCGCCATGTCAGCGTAAAATCCCACTTCTTGTTGGTATTGATATGGAATGAAGGAGTACAAGTGCTTGTGGTGTTGTAATATGGTGGTCAGGGTATGACGAGTGATGGTCGGGGTCCTAGCTAGAGTGCCCGAGAACTCCTAACTCTACTCTTCTCGCCTTCCTCGGGGTAATGCTACTACTGTGTGTTATCCTTCGGATTGGTAGATGTATGTTGATGAGCTTGGCATTGGTTAGGCTATGTGTTTTGTCCTTGTCCTCTAGGCGACCTTGGTCCTCCCCTTATATAGGCCTGGGGTACCACAGTGGTCATCTAACCATGTGTGAATGAGTATGCAGAGTTGTAGGCGTTGTGTGCAACTTGTCATCATCGTTAGTGGATGACCTGACACTGTTGGGTGTTAGGTGCTCAAATACTTCTGCTTGATGCGATGCGTCACACCGTCCTCCTTTGGTTCAAAGTACGAGCCAAGGTCAGGTCACATCAGTCTGACCGATGAGACACTGCCCTAAATGGCTCAGGATGCTTGCCTTGGTCTTCGTCATGATGGCCTATCTTCCTAGGCCTGTGGTGGGCTACGAGGGATAGCCCGGGCGGACATTAATGCCCGGTTGGTGGAGTGTTTCGCAAGGTTCCCCTGCCATTGCGGCACTTGCCTTGGATGCTCGGGCTCCAGCTCCCGATTCCGTCACTGCTAGTGTCGTCAGCTACCCAACAATCCTTTCACGCAACTATGGCCATAATACTCATGCACCTGTGTATGTCTCCGGGTGAAAAACAACGATCAAAGGAAAATAATTTTCCCTTCTAGTTTTAATCTGACATGGTCTTTTCCAAAGGAGCCACATTACCAAAAAATAGGGATACCCCCATTCCCATTACTCCATCAATCACCTGTACTTTGTACTCCATCCGAAATCAATACAAACACAAGAAATGACATATGGTTTTATCTCTTAGGGGAGGCCGAACATGGATAAAAAACGGTGCCCCCATTACCATCGTGGCAAGACAATTAGCTCGGAACCCCCTACCAGAGATCTGCCGAATTTGACTCCGTCACCTAGGAACGTGCGGTCACAGGCAGATGCTACACTGACGCGGGCTATGTGGTCTCATCGGCCGTCATTGGAAGGAATAAAAAGGGGAAAGCTGCGTCAGGTGACACAATAGGCCACTACGATCGAAGATGGTGGCCTAGTGCCTTAGAGCATCTCCAGCCGTCCCCCCGAGATGGCCCCCATGCGCCTTTCTTTAGCACCGGCGAGTAAAAAATGTCCCAGCCGCAATTCCAGAACCTCATTTTGCGCCGGATCAGACGAAAGTTACGACCGGCGCAGGCAAGGCAAACCCAGAAAACTGGGGGGCAGCTGGGGCACCAACGCTATGTTTTAGCCGCGAAAGTCCCACTGCCAGCCTCTCTCTCCCTCTTTTCTTGGCTAGGCCCACCTGATGCATGCAAAAAAGACAATCGTTGTTCTCTCTCCCGCATGCACGCCGCCCTGCTCCTCCCTCCTCTGCTCTCTCTCCTCTCTCCCCCTGCTCCTCGCCCGGCGATCCTGGACTCCACCCGTCTCTCGTCGCTGGCCCCGCCCTGCATCTTCCTGGAGGAGCCACAAGCGGCCCCGGCCCGGAGCCACGCACCCGCGGGCGCAACCCTCGCATGGGCACGGCTGGAGGCCGGCCGAGCTGAGGACAAGGAGGCACGAAGCACGCGCAGTGCTGCGGCAAGAGCAACGCGGTCCCGGCGTCGAGGAGTCCCTGATCCAGTCCGGGGCGGTGAGGCCGCCGTAGACGCGCGAGAGCGTGTCCCCCAGGCGGGAGACGTAGCGGACGAGGCCGGCCGGGAGGATGCGGCCGGCCGGGCCCGGGGCGGCCAAGTCAATGGCGTGGAGGAGCAGGAGGAGGCGGCGGTGGAGTGGGGGTGGGATTGTGGGACGGGCAACGAGTAGATAAATATCTACCCCAGGCTTAAAGTTTTGGCCGGCAGCCCCCAAGCGGCGAAAAAAATGCCGTCCTGGGGGCTCAACGGCACTTGGTGGGTGGTTGGCACAAGAGGGTAGCAGATGGGTCGAGCGGGCCATTATTTTACTAGTTGTTCTCGGCAAGACTCTGGAAGAAGTGGTAAAGTCCGTGGAAGAAGTGGTAAAGTCCATCCAGATGGAGGCAAACAGTCAGGAGACAAGATAGCGCGGCCGCCGCTCTAGCTATTTCCCTTTCCGGCTTCCCAACCCTAGAGCTCCGGCGACGGTCGACCCGACATCCCCGAGGTATACTACCGATCCCCGATCCGAGGAGGAGGCGATGCCGCCAGGACGAGGCCGGCGTGGCCGCACGGAGCAGCACCGCCCGCCGGAGACCGGCCGCCGCGACGAGGGTGCTCCGTCCCGTCCCACGCCGCCGTTCCCCGCCTTCGCTTCTCAGGTCCGCTCCACATCCCCTCCTCTGATCTTTCATCGGTCCATGGAAGGGAATCGGGAGCCTGATTGAATGGGCCGTCCGTCTCTTGAATTTGCAGGGGAGGAGGACGAGGAGGAGGCCGAGGCAGCCGCCGCCGGCGAGCCTCCCCTTCGCCGAGATCCTGTCGCGGGTGCCCTACCGGTCGCTCTGCCGCTTCCGGTGCGTGTCCAAGGCGTGGCGACTCCTCTGCTCCCACCCGGCCATCCAAAGGAGGGTGCCGCAGACCCTCTCCGGATTCTTCCACACCCACCACTCGGACGGCGGCCTCCGTTTCAGCAATCTGTCCGGGGGAGGCGCCCCTCTGGTCGACGCTTCGCTCCCTTTCCTCCGCAGGAGGTACGCGAGCGTCAAGCTCGAGCAATGCAGCAGCAGCCTTCTCCTCTGCAGATGCCGGGAATCGGAGGACGACGAGGAATGCGATTACGTCGTGTGCAATCCTATGACCGGGCAGTGGACCGTGCTGCCTCCTATAGTATGGCAGGACGAAGAGGATGGTGAACCTGCGTATTTCAGAGTGGTGCAGCCCTTCCTGGGTATCGACCCGGCCGTTCCGTCCCGCTTTGTGGTGTTTTCGCCCCTGGTTGAGGTGTGCAACGATGTGGCGATATACTCGTCGGAAACCGGGCGATGGAGTCGGAACAATGAGTGGGGAGATAACAGCGAGTATCCTGCTTTTTCTGCAGAATGTGCCTTCCTGAATGGTATGATGCATTTTCTGCATTTGGTGATCGAGGAACCTATAATAGCCGTAGTGGACGTAGAGGGGGATGTTTGTGGGGAAATTGCTTTGCCGGAAGGAATGGAAGAAGCCAGTTCTGGTTATAGTTCAATTGGGTACTCTCAGGGGAAATTGCATGCCTGGTATATGCTTCCTCATTATTATGAACTCTTTGTGTGGGTACTTGAGGATTATGCTAGTGAAAAGTGGACCCTAAAACATACCGTTGATGTTCCAGAACTGTTTGGAAGGGAATCCACCGAAGAGGATTGTGACGAAGAGGACAAGACCTATAAGTACGAGATGTTTGCAATTCATCCAGAGCATAATGTGATTTTCCTTACTGACTGGAAGGAGGTGAATCTCTCGTATGATATGGATAGCAAGGAAGTGCATCTTATGTGCACTTCTGGAGATTTCCTGGGTGGCCTACCTTATATTCCCTCTTTTGCGGATTTGGTTGTCTGATGATCGCTGAAAGTCGCTGCTGCTTTATGCACTTAACGTGGTGGCGCTAACGCCTTTGTAAAAATCAGTTGGGTGTGTGTGCGCCTAATCTTCTAGTTCTGTGGCACAGGTTTGGATATGTCGTCCTGTCGTTCCAAATTGTGCTTTTCAGGTGCGTAGATATTTTGTAAGCGATAGGCGGTCCAGTGTGTAATACTTAGTTGTATGAATGACATAGTCCCCTATATATTTGCTTTAATGTAGTACTAACTGCTGTGGCACTTGTTATCTGTTCGTGTGGGCTGAATGTAAGCTTATATTACCATGTTTAGTATCCTTTAAATTTTCTGTTCTTTATTTCTATCTAAGCTGAATATTGATGACACAGTTTTTTTTTGAGCATTTGTTAATTTAAAATGGTGGCATCTTTTACAGTAATAGGATGTTGCCTGCTGTTCTCTTCTATATATATGTTGCTGCATATACAGAGTCTAAAGAGATGTTAGTTTCATTGCCATTGATGATGTCAAACAATATGAAGCTCTTTTGTATAGATTGCACAACATGCAGCTTATCATATCTAATGAACATCATTATTTCTTTATTTTGTTCAGGAGAGAACAAAATAATTCTGTTTGTTGCGAAGACTAATTAAGCGCTCTTAAGTTTGCCGTTCGTTGCCTACTACTTATGCACTGGCGTGTTCCTATTCTTGTGTTTTCCTTGAGTTGTCCATCAGACCATGACCAATATTTTCCTACTAGAATTCTGACTATATTTGTTGGATTTCTAGGCCGTTGTCAAACAATATGGAGTTCTTTTATATAGATTGCACAATATGGAGGTTACCATATCTAATGAACATACTTATTTCTTCATTTT
>NC_041391.1:15136636-15138488 GCF_002162155.2 Triticum dicoccoides | reverse complement strand
TTCATTAAGTTGAGATTATGCTTGAAGTCTTCAAAACTTCTTGTAGACAAAGGCTTTGTGAATCCATCTGCAAGTTGATCCTTGGAATGCACAAAGCGAATATCAAGTTGTTTTTAAGCAACTCTTTCTCTCACAAAATGAAAATCTATCTCTAAATGCTTTGTCCTGGCATGAAACACCGGATTTGCAGAGAGATATGTAGCACCAAGGTTGTCACACCATAAGCAGGGAGCTTGTTTACTTTGTACACCAAGTTCCTTCAGCATGGACTGAACCCATATTATTTCAGTTGTGGCATATGCCAACGCCTTGTATGCTGCCTCTGTACTCGATCTGGATACAGTAGCCTCTTTACGTGCACACCATGATATCAAATTTGGTCCAAAGAATACTGCAAAACCACCAGTAGATCGTCTGTCATCAAGACAACCTGCCCAATCAGAGTCAGAGCACTAACAAGAGTAAAAGGTGATTTGCTGAAGTTCAGTCCTAAGCTCAGAGTATGCTTCACATATTGAACTATACATTTTGCAGCTGTCAAGTGAACATTGGTAGGTGCATGAAGAAACTGGCAGACTTTTTTAACAGCAAAGGATATATCAGGTTTGGTAAGTGTGAGATACTGAAGAGCTCCTACCAGACTCCTGTATTTTGTGTTGTCCTCTTGATTCAAGGACTCACCTTCTGCAAGAGATAATTTTTCGGAGCTGGATAACGGAGTAGATGAAGGTTTACATCCCTGTAACCCGGCCTTCTTAACCAAATCGGTGGCATACTTTTCTTGAGAGAGGAGAAGTCCATCTTTGTGCTTCTTCACCTCAATCCCAAGAAAATAATGCAAGTCACCAAGATCCTTTAGAGCAAAATTTGCACTTAAATCCTTAAGAAGTCCTCTGATTGCTTCATCAGATGAGCTGGTTACAATAATATCATCAACATATATGAGAACAAATATGCATGTGTTGGACTTGTTGTAGATGAACAATGATGTGTCAGACTTAGAAGGAACAAAACCAAGTGACCATGCTCTTGGAGCCTGTTTTAACCAATATAGTGCCTTATCAAGCTTGCACACATAAGAAGGAGCATTCTTACTCTCAAACCCAGGAGGTTGTTTCATGTACACTTCCTGTTCCAGAACACCATGGAGAAATACGTTCTGAACATCAAACTGTCTGAGACTCCATCCTCTAGAAACAACAATAGACAGGACAAGACGAATGGTGGTAGCCTTTACCACTGGACTGAAAATGTCCTCATAGTCTATGCCATATCTTTGTTTAAAACCTTTTGCTACCAGCCTAGCCTTATAACGATCAATAGTTCCATCAGCTTTTCTTTTAATCCTGAAAACCCACTTGCAATTGATCAAATTTTACCTTGTTGTGGGGGAACCAAGTGCCATGTTTTGTTTCTCTTCAATGCCATGTACTCTTCATTCATAGCTTTCTTCCACCTCTCATCACACAATGCCGCTTCAAGGGTGTTAGGTTCATCTGGTTCACCTGTGGAACAAACCATGCCGTACTTGGTTATATGCTTGTAGTTGACAGGTTGAATTACTCCTTGTTGTAGACGTGTGCGACATGGCTGCTAAGCAATCATCTCTGTTGCCACAGAAGATCTTGCAGGTCTCAAATAATTGGCCGCACCAGAATCCGAGGAGGATCCAGCAGCAGCAGTGCCACCCAGCATCGTCGGATCTTCTGCGGCTGAAGGGTGATGCGGAGCGCCTGGAGTAGCTGCAGAAGATCCCAGGGTGCGGACCTGCGGCTCATCATCGTGTGATGATGGCACATCCACTTGGGTTTTCGCGCCGGTTGGACCCGTGCCAGGTCCCGCGCCCTCCCTG
>NC_041391.1:15102226-15136181 GCF_002162155.2 Triticum dicoccoides | reverse complement strand
ACAGCGCACCGTTGCGCCGCTTGTACATCACAGGTTGGGTGGTGTAGCGCGCGGCTCCTGGGCCACCCGGAGCCTGCCAGGTGGCAAGCGGTGATTGGCACGAAGCAGGAGACCCGCCGCAGCCAGCGGGCGAAGCCCGCGTGTCACCCGCGGGGCCGGCGCTGCGTGAATCTGGGGAGGCTGCGGCGCGCTCGCCTGCGCCTACACCGTCAGTGGGCGGCGATCCCAAGGCAGATCTGATTCGCTGTACCTGGGCGGATCCCGAGGAGGATCTGTCTCCTCTAGTGGGAAACATGAAATATGAGTCATTCGGATTTTTTTCAGCAACAATTTTCTCGCGATTTTCTCCTGTTTCCTCAACACTAAGCTCATGCAGATCATTAGATGAGTTAGTCAGTAATTGATCATCAATATTTTGTCCCCCTTGATCAAAACTAGTAAGATAAGGAGGCAAAAGAAGGATTTCTTTGCGAAGGAGTGCACCAGCATTAGGGTGGAGATCAGCGAATGGAAATTTTGTTTCATCGAATACAACGTCACCTGAGATGTAAACACGACCCATATGGAGACATCTAGACACTTGACACCTTTATGTTGGGCACTATATCCTAGGAAGACACATTATTTTGATCGAAACATGAGTTTGCGATCGTTGTAAGGACAGAGGTTTGGCCAACATGCACACCCAAATACACGAAAAGATTTATAGTCAGGTTTTGTGTGAAGAAGGCGTTCTACTGGAGTTTCATTATTAATGACACGACTGGGGAGCATGTTGATAATATGAACGGCAGTGAGGAATGCTTCATCCCAAAACTTGAGAGGCATGGAGGCTCCTGGCAAAAGAGCAAGGACGACCTCAACGATATGTTTGTGCTTACGTTCAGCTAAACCATTTTGCTGGTGAGCATGTGGGCATGATACGTGGTGAGAGATGCCAAGGTTTTGGAAGAAGGAGTTCAACTTTTCGTACACCCCCCCCCCAATCTGGTTGGACAACGATAATTTTGCTGTCAAACTTGCGTTCAAAAAGAGCTTGGAAGTTTTGGAAAAGTTGAAACACATCTGATCTTTGTTTGAGAAGATATATCCAAGATAATTTACTGTAGTCATCAATGGAACTCACATAATAAGTATGTCTACCAACAAAGTGAGGGCTGGACCCCAAACATCGGAAAAAATGAGTTGTAAAGGTTTGGTATAAACACTAGTAGAAATAGGATATGGCAATTGATGACTTTTAGCTCGTTGACATGAATCACAAATAGTTTCAACATGATGCTCACCAACAAACGGGAGCTTATTTTTCCTAAGAAATTTTTCAACTAAAGAAAAAGAGGCATGTCCTAAACGGTCGTGCCATCGTGTGGACATAAGCTTGATAGCACCACAAACTTGTTTATTGAATCTTCTAAACTCCGGAATCAACGGATAGAACCCTCGAACACATCTACCTCGATAGAGAATTTCCCTCGTTGTCTGATCCTTAATCAAAAAGAAATAAGGGTGAAACTCGAGAAAAACATGATTATCAATGGCAATTCGATGAACGGAAAGAAGATTTTTATGTGCACTAGGGACATGCAAAATTTTCTTAAGATGTAGTTTACGTCTAGGGGTACGAAAAATTGAGTGACCAACATGACGTATACTCATACCTTCTCTGCTAGCAGTGTGGATTTGATCCTTGCCGCGGTATTTCTCCTTCATGGTTACCTTCTCGAGCTCACTGGTGATGTGGTTTATGGCCCCGCTGTCGACGTACCAATTTGTGTCAACGCCATAGGACCCATCAGCCGCCGCAGCAACCTTGTCATCATCCTGGGAGTCATTATCATCCTCCTCGTACCTGTACCAGCAATCTTTTGTTGTGTGGCCAGGCTTCCCGCAGATCTGGCACCTTGGAGTGTCGAGGCGCGTCCTGTTGCCGCTGCCACGACCGCGACGATGGCCCCTACCTCCTGCGCGCTGAGGAGAGGAGCCGTGGTCGCTGATGTCGCCGCTGCCAGATTGCCCCACGTGAACGAGAGCCGCCACCTCGTCCACGAGACGCCATGTTGGCTGAAGACTTAAAGCCTCCGTTGCCGGACCCGTGGTACTGGGCCATGCGCTGGTCGAAGTTGGAGAGCATGGCGAAGAGCTCGTCGAGCGTGACAGGGGTGATACGAGCGTCGAGGGCAGATACCAGAGGTTGGTAATCGGCATCTAGCCCGTGGATGATGTAGGAGACCAGCTCGTCATCTTGAATCGCCCTTCCCACCACGGCTAGCTCATCTGCATATCCCCGCATAGCAGCAAAGTAAGAAGCAACCGAGAGATTACCCTTCTGCGCGTTGATGAGGGAGGTGCGTATGTTGTTGATGCGGCTCGCCGAGTGCGACGAGAACATGGCAGCAAGCATCGTCCAGAGCGTGCTCGCCGTGGTGACCGTGGTAACCGTGACCAAGACCTCCTTTGTGAGGTTGGCCAGCAGGAAGCCAAGGACCTGCTGATCCTCCCGGACACATAGAGGGTGGAGAGGGTTGGGCGATGAAGTTTCCTTGCCCTTTGGTGGTGATGAGGAGCTTCGCCGGCTCCGGTGTGGTGCCGTCGACGTAGCCGTAGACGCCGGCGCCGCGCAGTTGAGGTGTGATCTGTGTACGCCATAGCACGTAGTTCGTGCGGGACAACTTCTCTGTGACCTGGCTGTTGAGGTTGGGAGAGAAGGCACCGGAGGTGGAGGAGGAAGACATGGCTAGGCTAGATGGATTCGACAGAAGTTTCAGATGGGAAAAGGAAGGCTTTGACTACCGTGTGTGATAGCGGAAAACGTCTTACCTCTCTCGAGGGACGTGGTTCATGTTATAAAGGAGGGGGCGCGACCACCCGACGATCGTTACAGAGAGATTCTCCAGGAGAGATTACTTGGGAAAGAGGAGATAGAGATAGTTACGATTGTGATATATTTGAATAGCCTAACAACCAAGTCTATCTCTATCTAACTATATGCCAAACACCTCCTGGTCAAGATCTTCTAACGTGACACGCATGCAACGTGTTTAAAAGGCCCATGTGTCCAAAAGGATAAACTGGTCCCTCGCTTCTACTGTACAAATTTGGTAATCTTTCTCGACTCTAGTTAGTATATTTTGAGCTGTTATTTTATTCGACCAGACAAATACCTTCCTATACATTCAATAAGTTTTCTGTAGCATGTTTTCTTTGGGTAGGATCGAGCTAGGATCGATTTTATTAATAGCATAGTACCTGTGCAATACTGTGATTATAAGCCAAAACAAACTGTACAATCAAAATCCATATGATCAAACATTTCTACACTAAAGTGCAACCAATTACATTTTGTTTCCATTCGATCCAACTTGGATCAGGTTCCACTACCATTAAAGATAATGGAACAAAGGTCCACAACCAAAACGTAGCGGTAGAATGCAGAATGCGGAGAAAATAAAAGGGAGGCCCTACCCCTAGATGTTTCGACATCCAGACCCCATCTGAAGCCACCAATTACAAATATCTATGTTGGAAACAATACCCAGCGATAAAACATTTTGTTGCCCTCCATAGTCACACAACGCCTCCTAACATATAGTAAATGCCACACTGCAAATCAATGCATAAGGCTTACACCAGCCAAACCTAATGAGGTAAACAAACTAAATGGATGTATAAATGTTGTGCGGAATATTTCAACTCGTTTGTACCTTGTTTTTTTTGAAACGGAGGCAAAAGATATGGCTCATCCATTAATGGAGAAGAAGTTTAAAGATGTTACAAACAACACAGATATACAAAGTCTCAGTCTCCAGACATTAGTTTACCCGAATGCTTGGCACCCACATTACTCCAAAGAGCGGCCTTCTCCTCAATGATGGTGAGCAGAATTGGTGGTGGCATGGACTTGTGCCGAAACACCCATGAGTTGCGCTTGTTCCAGATGACCCAAGAGGGTAGCATCGTGAGGGAGGCCATGACATTCCAATTAGGGCGATGAGGCTCAGACATACCGATCCACCAAGCTTTGATGGAAGGGATGGTGCTCCATGATGAACGGTCAACGAGTGGAGATGGAGCCACTCTTTAACCATGCCTCAAATCCTAATGGTGAAGTGACACTTGAAGAACAAATGATCAACGGATTCGGGTCTCTCTTGCAAAGTGGACATATGCCACATTTTGGCCACTCCCGAACTCGACTTTGGATGGCCAACCATGTGAAAATTTTGACTTTCACAGGGCCCCAAAGCTTTCCACACCGCCAACTCCATGCACAAAGTAATGATGCCATGAAATTATGCTTTATAAGCGGAGCCCGCCAAGTAGTGCCCACTTACCGTATGCTTCCATGTGATGTCCTTTATGCCCATCGTGAGATGGACCTCCCGCAAGTTGGTCCAAAGGGAGACAATTTTGCGGATGTGCTTAGTAGTCCAATTCTCAGGAGCTTAATTTTGGAGAGCCAAGCTCCCTCTTTCTTGGCCTCGGCCACCTTCCACATCTTCCTAGTGGACGCCTTGTAAATCAAAAGTGCAATCTCCTTATGTCGCACCCGATTGAGCCAAGGGAGACCTAAAAAGGTGCCCGCTCCCAATTGCCAATGGTGATAGTGCAGGAGGCGTAGAAAAAGTTGAGATCTGCATCATCGCAAGGGTTTCCCATACGCACCCACATTTGTTGGGTTCCTTCCATTCAAACGAAAACCATGGCAATCGCAAATGCAGTGTATGAGCAAACTTGAAGTGGTTGAGTACCTCGAGGCCGCGAAGGGGGTAGGGCTGACAAACGATATGCCAGTTATTCTCATTTCTGTCACATCTAATAGAGCGACCAGTTATTCTCTCCACTACGCCCCCACTAGATCCCAAGTGAACATGCATAAAAAGGTTGGGCCATCGCCAATCAAACTAACCCATGCTATTCTCATTTCTGCCGCATCTAATAGGGCGGCCAGTTATTCTCATCACTACGGTCTGATCCTTGGTGCCAACCTATTAAGATTACAAGTATAAACCATGCACAATATATTCATTTGTTCAGTTGATTTTTGACAGGGCCACAGATGAATAGCTAGTTTATAACTGCTCTAATTCATTTTGACAGCATCTGTTTGTGCAAGATGGCACAGAGCCACAGAGGCAAGGTGGGACAAGCTATGCAAGTAATATCCAAGAGATCAACATCCCTTACGTTCTATATGTAAACGAATTCCCAGCTTCAAACAAACATTAAATTTTAGTCAGGGGAAAAAGAGCTCACTGACTGCTTCGAAAATTTAGTACATTGTTCTTATATCAGGCAAATCAGAATCTATTGCACAGTTGCCTTCTGCAAGCGGCAGCACAATATTCACCTGGGTTAGGCGGCCTTGTTGTATGGCATCGGAACTTGAGAACTTCACCACAAAATACCTTCACCATCATCATCATCATTCTGCTATAATAGCTCAGCCATGACTTAGCAATCCATTTGTTGTAAGAAACTTGACATCATATTGCCTGAGTGGACCCTCCAGGCTGTAACAGTACATTGCCTGCCGATGAGCTATATGTGCCTACCAAACCATATATTGTGAATCTTGTCAATCATAAGCTGTTAAAATTTGCAGCTATCAATCGTCAACTGTCGTCAATCACAGATATCTCCATGCGTTTTAATAGGAATTATGACTCATCTGTTGGAATTAACCACGCTGTTGTAGTTCCGGCTAGGACACAAATCATTCACCATTTTAGGTTTTTGCATGTCACCCGAGTGCTAGAGCGACGCGGAAGGCAAATCATTTTATGTCTATATTGCAATTTTAGTAAGTGATTTATTAAGTTTCTGATTTCCCCCTGTTATGTAATTTGTGCCGCTCATGTTTTCACATCTCTCAGCTTAGTTGAATTGCAACTTAGTATCAGTGTGTTCTTAGGCAGTCACCATAAAAATGTATCTTTTTTACGGTTTTATCAATTAATAATAGAATATATGGTATTTATTTTTTGGGTGCAAAATAATGTAAGATATTCTCATAACATCACACATCAGTGGTCAGCCTATAGATACCTCAAGGTAAAAAATTAGGACTCATCTGTTGGAATTAACCATGCTGTTGTAGTTCGGTTAGGACACAAATCAGTCACCGTTTTATGTTTTTGCATGCCACCCGAGTGCAAGAGCGACGCAGAGGGCAAAGCATTTTATGTTTATATTACAATTTTTAGCAAGTGATTAATTAAGTTTCTGATATCCCCCTGTTATGTAATTTATGCTGCTCATGTTCTCAATTTTAGAAAATGTATTTTTATGATTTTATCAATTAATAATAGAACATAAGATTTTATGGCATATGGTATCAATTAATAAGATAACATATAAGACATTCATAACATCGCAATTCAGCGATCAGCCTATATATACGTCAAGGTAAAAAAAACCTTGGCCAATTACTTCTAATATGTACAATATATAAATACATATGACAAAAGAACAAACAAGGCTAAGTATTCGTTCCCAATTTCTAGGATACACGGTGTGGTCGGCATCAGAGGGATGTCTAGGACAAAACATATAGATGAATGGAAGTGGTGGGGGTGCCCGAACTATAAACCTATGATGTCAAGTATAACTTATATATCTAAATCTTATACTATTTCATAAATTTATACATGAAATTTCACTTCTATTTATTGGTTCTGGCGAAAAGCCATGTAGTTAATTGACTACACACCCATAACATGGATTTGACACTGAATCCAAGCCGCAGGAGGATCAAGGCCAAAATAAGCATGACAGTGGCAATGACCAAGCCCTTTCTGGCTAGGAGCCAGTTCTTTGTCTTGGTTGCTACTTCTACTCCTCGCTGTGCTCTGCCCATCCATCTCATCATTCTGTCCAGACCTTCTGGAGATAATGAAGACATAGCTTGTTGAGCTTTGGCAGCATCCTCCTTGGAGAGCTTCACGCCGAACTTCTGACTCAAGTCTGCCATCACATCAGGACTCATGTTCTCCATCATGGACACAAACATCTGCCGCATAGCTGGGTCTTCCATGGATTTTCTCACGGCTTCTTGCATATCAGCTATAGAACTGGATGGCGACTGGTTATTTACTACAATTTCATCGTGGTTCTCCGCAACATTTTGCAAAGACGGAGGCTGGAAGGTTGGAAGTTCTTCTACAATCTCTTCAATAACAACTCCTTTTGGAAGTTCTTCTACAACCTCTTCAATAACAAATCCTTTTGGTATGTTTCGTTCAGCTGCAAGTTTTCCCTGTGTTTCTCTCAGTACCTCAGCAATGGTTTCATCATCGGGAGAGATTTCATGGGCTTTACTCAAGTCAGCGACGGCAGCCTGTAGGTTCCCCAGTCCTCTGTACGCTTGGCCCCTCCGGTAGTACGCCTTGACGATGTCATTGCTAGAATCATCACTACATAGAAGAACCTCCGAACCTCCGTTCACGCAATCCTCGAACCTGCCCGATTTCAGGTAACAAGACATGAGATTAAGGCTGCACTGCACTCTCAATGTGTGCGCGGCTACCGACGGCACGTTCTTCAAGCTATCCTTGGCGAGGTCGTACTTGGCAGCAGCCTCGGCGTACCGCCCATGGCCGTGAAGCTCGTTCCCCTGCTGCTTCAGGGCCTTGGCACCGGATATGGCGTGTGAGATCTGAGCGTCAGCTTGGGCCTTCATGGCGGCGAACTCCTCGGGCTTAGCGGTGGCGATCTTTTCGGCCATGGAAAGCATCTCCTCTGGGCTGGTTTGGTTCAGCTGCTGGGATGCTATTTTGAAGTCGTGAGGCGTCATGTTTATCATGCTCTCGGATGCTAGCTTCACCAGGTCGGGGTTGGACGCGAGCTGCCCCTGCATCCTGGCCAGGTCGTCCGGGGACATGCGCCGCATCTGCTCCTCCGCCAGCCGCATCATCTCCGGGTTCATCATGGCGCCGGCCGCCGGCCGCCGAGCAATCCCGATTGGATCGACGTCAAAATGATGCACTCGGAGCTCGCGGAGTTGGGAATTAGCTGCGCTCTCGTACGTCTGGCTTTTCTTTGGTGGCTGATTCGTAAGGTCTGTTGCCATATTTATTTACCGGCCGGGGTCGTGGAGAGGTGACCCGAGTCCAATCCAAGACGGATACCTACGTACGCAGTCCAAGCCGACACGGATAGGAGCACCGGTGTGTATCAGATGATTGCCTCGGAAATACGTGATCTTTTTCTTGACAAACTTTATTATATTAAAAAGTATGCATATGAAATATACAAAATGACCAACCTGGTTACAGGATTATGTCATAATCCTAGAAAGCTAAAAATAGTTTTTTTTCCCAAGATAACCAAAGGCCTTCTTAGATCTTGTAATTTTCAAGCAAAACCAAAGCCGGTACAATGGAAAGAGAACTGAACGCTGAACGAGCAGTAAAAAGGAAACTTTACACTAAAATCATAATAGTCAAAAAGCATGGCTCTCCTTCCTCAAAGTGCCACCGAAGAAGGATACGAAGTGTTCCTATCATTTAGCGACCACTAGGGCTACATCTTCCCTCCAAGTAACATCCTATGGATTCACCTCCCCACTAATTAGATGAACCCGAGCTACTTAAGCATCTACAACTAGGCGATGAGAAGAGATAGGGGAGGAGGAGGAGGAGGAGGTGTAGCCGTGCTCACCTCGGGCGCCGGCGGAGGTAGGCCGCAGGAGGAGGCAGAGCGACCGAGGGAGGGGGCGCGGCGTCGAGGTTGGGGCAGGGCGCGCGGACGGAGGCGGCGCGACATCGAGGTCGGGGTAAGGCGGCGACGGCTCCGGTGGGGCACGGGCGGCGAGGGGCAGGGGGCGGCGAGGGAGAGGGGGGAGTTCGATCGAGGAGCGTTGGGGAATTGGAGGAAGGAGGAACGCCCGCGTAGGGACAAGTTAAATGTAGCATAGCGCGTTCAATGAAAAACGCTATAGCCAAGTTAGCTATAGCGCGTTTGGCAATAAACGCTACTGCTATAGCTAAGTTAGCTATAGCGCGGTTACAAAAAACGCGCTACAACTAAGTTAGCTATAGCGCTCTTCCTAAAACGCGCTGCTGCTATAGTTTTCATTTTTCCTTTCTTTTTTTGCGGCATTTCAAAACAGTTTGCAACTTTGAAGGAATAAAAACAGAATAGATAGATATCTTGTATCATCAATAGATAGAAAGAGGTCAACCCTTATTATTGATAGAAAACCTTTCGATCTATCAGAACAGATCAGGCCATCTATCAATCGATTTGAATCATCTCGCTTTTCGTTCATTTCAGCCACGCCATAATAGCCGCCACAATAAGAAAGAAGCAAGCGAAACAGCTAGAAGCGCTCGCTTCGCCATAGAGCGTTGCCCCTTTATGTAGAGCTGCTTTTCTCTGCTGTAGTGGCTAATGGGTCGCAGTTATGACTCTGGTGTGTGCGAGGTCGGGGGATCGAACCATGTCGTTCTCGTTTGTTTCATATATTTTTTTGGGTCGAAAACAACGAACGGGCGCGTTGGTATCAATCGATTTGAATCATCTCGCTTTTCGTTCATTTCAGCCACGCCATAATAGCCGCCACAATAAAAAAGAAGCAAGCGAAACAGCTAGAAGCGCTCGCTTCGCCATAGAGCGTTGCCCCTTTATGTAGAGCTGCTTTTCTCTGCTGTAGTGGCTAATGGGTCGCAGTTATGACTCTGGTGTGTGCGAGGTCGGGGGATCGAACCATGTCGTTCTTGTTTGTTTCATATATTTTTTTGGGTCGAAAACAACGAACGGGCGCGTTGGTGGGCCGGCCCAGTCGCGCGTCGCCCTGTGCGTCGACTTTCTGCATGACGCAAAATGCGTCGTATAGGGACTCTCTCTGCTATGTGCTGGGGTCGCTGCTTCGTTTCTTCGGCCCATTATGTCCTTAATCGTTATTTGTTGGCCTGTTGTCCCCTGCGTCAATGTTTTGGCCTGATTTTCTCTTTTTCTTGTCCCCTGTTTAATTGTCCATGTGAGTTGTTCGATCACCTCTAAAAAAGTGTGAGTTGTTCGTTTGCCTTGAAAAGAGGTAAATACACCAGTGGTGCTTGAACTTGACATGGATGTTCACTTTGGTGCCTAAACTTGAAAAATACATCGAACTGGTTCTACAACTTGGCACGAACGGGCAAATACGGTGCTAACGCTGTCTGTAGACATAATATGCATCGATGTGGCAATGTATATGGCTGATGTGTCACTAACATGGTGTGGGGCCCATTCGTAGTTATGAAAATAAAAATGCTTAAGCACTATACTCTACGAGTAGTGGGCCGCCTCTCAGTAATTAGGAAAATTAACATATAAATCTGCACTACATGAATCGAACATGCTACCTGCGCCTTGGGCGATGCATGCGCCAGCCACTCCAACCAACATATTTTGTTGACAAAAAAAGTCCCCCAGATATTATGTACTTAAACAAAAAAAAACTCTTATGTACATAAATTGACTGCAGCCAGTGGCCATGTTGCATACATTATTTTAAAAGTAAAAAATATGTAAATAATAATCATAATAATAAAAGTTAGATTCGAATATTCATGTGTTATTATAATTACCTCATTATACACAAATATCAGTGTGCACACAAAATAAATATATAGAGGTATGCGATAAAAAAAACTTTATTTTAGAAATATTAACTAATTATGTGGAAAATACTATTTTAAATATAATATATGAGTGTTTCAAACTGTTTGAAAACAAACATTGAAAATACACAGCCATGGATAATATTTAACAATGATTTACGAATATTTTAAATATACAGTCATGAAATAACATATATGAATTATAACAATGTTTGTATAATATAAATCATTGATTTCTTTTAGATTACCGTTTTTCAATATTTGTACATTTATTCAAAGGCTTGAATAATTATTCACATATTTAAAATAATTAATTTAAAATATTTTTAAAAACTCATGTATTATATTTTAAAAATATTTTTCTAAATAATAAGTCAATATTTGTAAAACTTACATGAACATTTCTTTCTGTATGTTATTTTATCAAGGTCCTCTATATATTTACTTTTTTGCATGACGTAATTATTACTGACACATGAATATTTGAATTTAAATCTATTATTATGATTAGTAGTAATATGCTTGTCACATTTTTTTGAGAAAATAACGTGTGCAAAATGGGTCACTGGCTGCAGGAAATTGGAGGCACAAGACTTTAGTTAAAATACATATAAATTGAGTGGCCTTATTTTTTGTAATAAGTACATGTTTGGTATAGTGGCCAGCGCAACTAGCTGGCAGTCATCCGGTTGCTTGTTCGATTCCTGTTTGTTGCACTTTTTCATTCTTCATATTAATTTTTCTAATGTACTGACAGGTGGGCCCACTAGTCACAGAGTCGTATATAGTACTCAAGTAATAATTATGTTTTCTAGCTACAGTTGGGCCCCACACTATGTCAGTGCCACATCATCCATATACAGTGCCACGTGGATGCACTTTATGTCTACAAATGGGATTAGCACCGTATTTGCACGTTCGTGCCAAGTTTAAGAACCAGTTAGATGTATTTTTCAAGTTCAGGCATTAAAGTGAAAATCCGTGGCAAGTTAAAGCACCACCACTAGCGTATTTACCTCCCTTGAAAATATGTGAGTTGTTCATGATTTTCTAAAGAAACAAAAAATGTTATAGTTTTCCAGATTTATGATTTCTTTTGGTAAAAATCAGATTGACTATTTGCTAATTCTCGCCACATGATTAATTGTTGTACGGTTCATGCAAATTGTTCTGTCTGGGGTGCGTTCTGCCTTTTGTCCTTCATTTGTCGAGTTGAACATTTTTATACTAAATTGCAAAATCACATCTAGATGATTTTTTACGATGTCTCATTCAAGTTTTTCACCGTTCGATTTAGTTTTTGGGATTTTTATGCAAGTGCTCGATCCCTGTGTCGATGTTTTGTTTGTCGCGCATCCTTTTGTTGCCCAGTTTGATTTCACATTTTTTGGCCCATTATCACGGTGTGCTGGCAAGGCATTTCGCCGCGTTGTTTCTAGACCGCGACGTAGAATTGGAAGAGACAAGAAAAAGAGAAGCTCTATCGTTGTTGTTACCTTCCCTATTCATTTTGACACTGTCTGCCAATTTTTGATGATAAAATTTATCAATGATTCATCTAAGTTGTTATCCGTTGGGTCTTGCTGTTGTAATTTCGCGCAAATTCTTGATGTTGTGTCGTCGGCCGATATATTCCTCTATAGCGTTGTTCCCTTTTGTTCGTTTGTTGGCCCGTCCGTATTGTATGTATGTTTTTTTATCGAGTATTTTTTTGGTTGCCTTCTTATGTGGCCATTTCATCTGGCAAGTGTCGTAGAAGTCAAAGAAGCAAGTTATGCCACTTGTCCCAGTTGCAAGTCTACCCTCGACTCATAACCTGGGTCCATATTTTGTTTTTCATCCCGGTTGTAAGTAACTCTACTCACAGTTTGTAATTGTTCTAGTTTCAAATCCACCCTCTACTCACAACTGGTATCGCGGTTTTGCGTAGTTGTCCAGGTTGCAAGCTCACCATTGACTCGTAACTGGGCATGTGGTTTGTTTTTTATCCCAATTGCAAGTTCACCCTTCACTCGCAACCGAGCTCATAATTTGTAGTTGTCCCAATTGCAAGATCACCCTTGACTCGCAACTCATACCATAGTTTTGTATAGTTGTCTCAGTTACAAGTCCACCCTTAACTGGCAACTAGCTAGGACCATAGTTTGTTTTATCCTCACTGAAATCCTAACACTGACTTGTAATTGGGCCTATGTTTTGTCTTCCATCTTAGTTGCAAGTTCAACCTTGACTCGCAACTGGGATTGTAGTTTGTTTGATCTCAGTTGCAAGTCGACTCTTGACTCACAATTGGGCTCAAAGTTTCGTAGTTGTCCCTTTGCAAGTCCACCTTCGACAAGCAACTAGACTCATAGTTCTCCCTATTGCAAGCCCACCCTCAACTCGCAACTCATAGTTCTCCCTATTTCGTAGGCCACGTCACGCAAAGTGGGGCAGCGGCCGCAAGCGAAGGCGGGTGCCGGGGTGGAGCGGCCAGGGTAGCGCGAGCGGCTCAGGGAGCGGCTTGCAGGCGCGAGCGCATTGGAGCTGAGCTCCGGCCACGTCACCCTTGGCGAGCATAGCCACGAGCAAGCGCAAGCGTCAGTGGGCGGACGAGGGCACTACATGGGCGGGGCATGGCGGCAGCGCGTCCAGGAAGCAGCAACAGAGGCCGCGACGCGCGTGCGGCAGTAGCACCATGGGCGAGCGCGGGCATAGCTTGCGGGATTGGAGCTAGAATAAGGGCGCGAGGCAGGGAGCAGAGAGGAAACAAAGGGGCACTCATAGTGAAGCAGAGAGCAACTCGGGGAGGACGGCGAGGGCTGATGGCAGTGAGCCAGTTAATGGCGTCCGCCGGCCGAGGTTTGGCAAGATGGCCAATGGCGGCGATGCGGGGCAGTATTGCTCGAGGCGGACCTTGCATGCGGCATAGACGATGCCGGCAGAGCTCCCGAGCATGGAGTTGGCCGGCGGGGAGCAAGGTGGGCATGCGGACGTCGAGGTCCATGGTGACAGTGGCGAGGCCGAGCTCAGGATCGAAGGGAGCCGCACGAGGGGAGGGGGAAGATGGTCTAGGGTTTGTCCAGGGGAGGGGACGACCTTATCCACGTGATGCACCGTGGGATGGCCGCCAAAGCGGCATCACTGTCCAGGAAGGCGTGGATGGCCGCCACGGCCTCCCCCTCTTACCTGTAGCGTGGGGAGGGAGAGTATTTGAGGTGGGTTGGGCCTTCCTGCCCCCACATGGGCCTCCCTCACTCTTTTCATTCCTTCTTTCTTTCTTTTCGTTTTCTTTTTATTTATTTACTTCTTTTCTGTTTTGCCAAATATTAGCCAAGAGAAGTCTTCTGTAAATTATGGAGTTGCACCACATAAATACTTTGCAATATGGAGCACTGCCATAAAAATTGTTTTGAGGCAATATAATTTCATTTAAATTTTATATAAATGAAAATAGATTAATGGGGCTGTTTTGGGCACTATTTTAACTCCTAGTGGCATTTCCGGAATTTAGGTGATGTTTTTTCCTCACCATAATTACTTAGAAATTATTTGTAAAATTATGAACTATTTTGTTTGCATTTTTGAAGATGTAAAATTTTTAATTGAAATTTAAACTAAAGAATTTGAGTTTGGCTTGAAACAAAGTGAGGATTAGCAACTTAATTATGATGACATGGCATCACTAGGGTAGGATTACTGTAGCATGATTCTCGGGATGTTACAAATTCACCCTAGCGAGATACATGTCGGCTCCTTGTGGAACACACCACCCCGTGGACTACACTGCCCACTCCAGCCCCATGTAGAGACATGGCCTCATTGAAGACACTCACCTTCACTGGTTTACCGCCCCCACGTAGTTGAACTTGATCCTCACGTCATGACATATAGACGACATGTGCATGCTTCATCTTCAATGCCTCCTTGGAGAGATGAGCACTTGGACACGATGTCGCTGACATGATGACGACCAACCGGATGATGATCAACCTGCACGACTCCTTGACTCTAACTACCGGATGGCCATCTGGACGACTTTCTGGCACCGCACCACCGCTCCCATCAATGAACCTCCATCCGTTGCCTTGCCAACGATAGCCCGTCGTCTCCCTCCTTTTTTGTGTGTGTGTGTGTGGGAGGGAATCTCATTACTTAAGGTGGTGCATTGATACGTCTCCAACGTATCTATAATTTTTGATTGCTCCATGCTACTTTATCTACTGTTTTAGGCAATATTGGGCTTTATTATCCACTTTTATATTATTTTTGGGACTAACCTATTAACCGGAGACCCAGCCCAGATTTGTTGTTTTATGCCTATTTCAGTGTTTCGAGGAAAAGGAATATCAGACGGAGTCAAAACGGAACGAAATCAACTGGAGAAGTTATTTTTGGAAGGAAAGCAACCCAGGGAACTTGGAGTGCACGTCAGGGGAGATACGGGCTGCCCATGAGGGTGGGGGGCGCGCCCCCCTGGGCACGCCCCCTGCCTCGTTGGACCCCCGTAGCTCCTCCGACGTACCCCCTGCACCCATATATACCTACGTACCCAAAAACTTCCAGAACAGAACCTAGATCGGGAGTTCCGCCGCTGTAAGCCTCTGTAGCCACCAAAAACCAATCGGGATCCTGTTCCGGCACCCTGCCGGAGGGGGATCCCATCACCGGAGGCCATCTTCATCATCCCGACGCTATCCATGACGAGGAGGGAGTAGTTCACCCTCGGGTCTGAGGGTATGTACCAGTAGCTATGTGTTCGATCTCTCTCTCTCTCTCTCGTGTTCTCTCTTGTGTTCCCTCTATGGCACGATCTTGATGTATCCCGAGCTTTGCTATTGTAGTTGGATCTTATGATGTTTCTCCCCCTGTACTCTCTTGTGATGAATTGAGTTTCCCCTTTGAAGTTATCTTATCGGATTGAGTCTTTATGAGAACACTTGATGTATGTCTTGCCATGATTACCTGTGGTGACAATGGGATAACATGTGCCACTTGATGTACGTTTTGGTGATCAACTTGCATGTTTCGTGACAATGGGAACCTATGCATAGGGGTTGGCACACGTTCTTGACTCTCCGGTAGTAGCTTTGGGGCACTCGTTGAAGTACTTTTATGTTGGTTGGATGAATCTAAGATTGTGTGATGCATATCGTATAATCATGCCCATGGATACTTGAGGTGACAATGGAGTATCTAGGTGACATTAGGGTTTTGGTTGATTTGTGTCTTAAGGTGTTATTCTAGTATGAACTCTGATGGATTGAGCGAAAAGAATAGCTTCATGTTATTTTACTACGAACTCTTGAATAGATAGAACAAAAAGGATAACTTTGAGGTGGTTTCCTACCCTACCATAATCTCTACATTTGTTCTCCGCTATTAGTGTCTTTGGAGTGACTCTTTGTTGCATGTTGAGGGCTTGTTATATGATCTATCTATGTTATTATTGTTGAGAGAACTTGCACTAGTGAAAGTATGAACTCTAGGCCTTGTTTCCTATCATTGCAATACCATTTACGCTCACTTTTACTGCTTGCTACCTTGCTGTTTTTATAATTTCAGATTACAAATACCTTTATCTACTATCTATTTTGCACTTGTATCTTCATCTCTTCGCCGAACTAGTGCACCTATACAATTTGCCATTGTATTGGGTGTGTTGGGGACACAAGAGACTCTTTGTTATTTGGTTGCAGGGTTGTTTGAGAGAGACCATCTTCATCCTATGCCTCATACGGATTGATAAACCTTAGGTCATCCACTTGAGGGAAATTTGCTACTGTCCTACAAACCTGTGCACTTGCAGGCCCAACAATGTCTACAAGAAGAAGGTTGTGTAGTAGACATCAAGCTCTTTTCTGGCGCCATTGCCGGGGAGGCTAGGTAAAGCGTACTCACACTCCGTCACTAAGCTCTTTTTTTGGCATGGTGAGTGCTTGAAGGTATATCTTTAGATCTTGCAATCGAATCTTTTTGTTTCTTGTTTTAGCACTAGTTTATTTTATAAAAGAAAACTACAAAAAAATGGAGTTAAGTTTGTCTCATACGCTTCATCTTTTTAATATCTTTCATGAGTATGATAGAAAGGACAATTGTGCTCAAGTGCTAGAAGAAGAATTACATAGAATGCTTGGCATAAAATCTTTGAATGATGACCATGATTGCAATGTTGTTATTACGAATTCTTTGAATATCCATGATGCTAATGATGATTGCACTAGTTATGATGAAAATATCTCTTATGAGCATGTCAACTTTTGTGGAGTGCATGTTTGCATGAACACACCAAATAGACAAGATATTTATTGCAAGAGGCATAAGTACTTAGAAACCAAATTGTTGCAAGAAGAGCTAGCTGAATGTGCTGAAAGATTCAATATTTTTCGCGCTCCTTGTGAACTTTGCAATGAACATGGTCATTTAAAGCTCCAATGCTATTTGTTTCATGATCAAGTCGTGTCCAAATATTGTGATAATTTGATTACCCTTGAGCATCATAAAGAGCTTAGCCTTCTTTTGGGTTATGAAGAAATGAAATGTATAACTGAGGGTATTCCAAAATTCAGTCTTGATAAAATTCTTGATTTTGATCTAGAGAAAATTTATATGTATTGTGCGGTGAATTGCATTGAAAATCCTTATATTGCCAATTACATAAAGAAAAAAAAACAAATAGAGGATGAAGAGAATACTAATGAAAGGGAAGAGGCTTCCAATTCTCCTCCTATTATTTCTTATGATGAATCAGGTAACGAGGAGGAGCTTTCTATTCAACCAATCTCATCAATAAGGAGCTGAAAGAGGAAGGTTGAACCTACACATAATGTGAAGAAGAAAAAGAAAAGAAGGAGCAACAAAGGTAAAGAGGGATCCCTCACAAATGATGTTGCTCCTACTACTACTTGTGATAATGACAATTGCTATACTATTGGTGCTATCCATATTTTTAATGATGAGAGTGATTGTGCTTATGATATGGAAGGGCCCAAGCTTGGGGAAGCTATGTTTGATGAGGATGAAATATTTGAGAATATATTTGCTGGAATTAATGTTTGTCCCAAGCTTGGGGATGCTATGTTTAATGAAGATGATATTTTTAGCATCCCAAGTTTTGATATGCAAAGTTGTTATGATGATAGCATGCCTCCTACCTATGATGATTATATTGATGAAAGTGGGTTCGGAAGAGTGTCAACTTTAGGAAGTAGTGATCCCAATATTTTGGAGGATGTTTAATTTTATTGTGATGAATATGAAAGTGGATTTGGAAGAGTGTCAACTTTATTTAGTGATTCCACTATCTTGGGAGAGGTTCAATCGATTATGATGAGAACGAAGTTGCTAGTTATGATGACTATTGTGATGCAAATTATGCTATAAAAAGTAGTGATGATTATATCTATAAAACTTTTCATGATTATGATTACCCTTTCTCTGAACATTACTCTTTTAATGTGGAAACAATTTTTAGTGTTCAAGTCTCTTATGATACTCCCACCATTCCAAATGAGAAAAAAATTGCTTATGTGGAGAGTAGTAAATTTCCCATGCTTGTAGATCATGAAAAGAATGCTTTAGGTGCTGGTTATACTGTTGAATTCATTCATGATGCTACTGAAAATTATTATGAGAGTAACATATGCTTGTAGGATTTGCAATAATATCAAGTTTCCTCTCTATGTGTTAAATTTTTTGAAGCTATGCTTGTTTTGCCATCCTATGCTAGTTGATTATTGTTCTCATAAGTTGTTTGCTCACAAAATCCCTATGCATAGGAAGTGGGTTAGGCTTAAATGTGCTAGTCATACGCTTCATGATGCTCCCGTTATGTTTCAATTCTTATCTTTTATGTGAGCATCATTGTCATCATCATGCATAGCTAGAAAGGCATTAAAGAAAAGCACTTGTTGGGAGACAACCCAATATCTATCCTTACTGTTTTTGTGGGTACACATGATTATGCTACTGTAGTAATCATGTTTTATAGCTTTCGTTTCAATAAATTTCCAAGTAGAACCTTTGGGAAGACTTGGGTGAAGTTTATGTGATCTTGCTGTGAAAAACAGAAACTTTAGCGCTCACGAGAATGGTTGCCATTGTTTACTGGAGAGTGCTTTTAGGTTGATTCTTTTTGATGATGATTAATAGACAAATTCCTCAGGTCCAGCAATTTATTTCAGAATTTTTGGGGTTCCAGAATTATAAGTTTGATACAGATTACTACAGACTGTTCTGTTTTTGACAGATTCTGTTTTCATTGTGTTGTTTGCTTATTTTGATGCATCTATGGCTAGTATTAAGTGGTATGAACCATAGAGATGTTAGAATACAGTAGATATTACACCAATATGAATTTAGAATGAGTTCATTACAGTACCTAAGTGGTGGTTTTATTTTCTTATACTAACGGAGCTTAGGAGTTTTGTTTTGAGTTTTGTGTGGTTGAAGTTTTCAAGTTTTGGGTAAAGATTCGATGGACTATGGAATAAGGAGTGGAAAGAGCCTAAGCTTGGGGATGCCCAAGGCACCCCAAGGTAATATCCAAGGACAACCAAGAGCCTAAGCTTGGGGATGCCCCGGATGGCATCCCCTCTTTTGTCTACTTCCATCGGTAATTTACTTGGAGCTATATTTTTATTCGCCACATGATATGTGTTTTGCTTGGAGCGTCATTTTATTGTGTTAGTTTTTGCTTGATGTTAGTTAGAATAATGTTTTGAATCTTTAGTTTCAATAAAAAAAGTCAAGGATAGCCTTTGCCATGCTTATTTTGCTAGTATACATGTTGCTGTTTGAAAACAGAAAGTTTACCGCTGTTGCAAAAATTCCCTAGAAAAGTCAGAGAATGGTATAACGTTGAATCTTTTTGCATATTGAGCTCTGATAAATTTATTACAGTGGGAATTTTAGTTCATAATTTTTGGAGTCAGGGAAGTATTGATACTCTTGCATTCTTTACAGACTGTACTGTTTTGGCAGATTGCTGTTATGTTTGCATTGTTTGCGTATGTTTGCTTGTTTAATGATTCTATTTGAGGATAGGAGTATTAAATATGCAGAGGCATTTAGTATGCAATGTTGAATAATAATGTTAGTGATTTGTTACAGTAGAATATGATATGGTTTTGCATTGGTTTATACTAACCTATCTCACGAGTTCTTGTTGAGTTTGTTGTGAATGAAGCTTTTGATAAGAAATAGAAAAACCATGATATGAGAGGAATTAAGGAGACACAAAAGCTCAAGCTTGGGGATTCCCTAGGCACCCCAAGATAATATTTCAAGAAGTCTCAAGCATCTAAGCTTGGGGATGCCCCGGTAGGCATCCCACCTTTCTTCTTCAACAACTATCGGTTAGTATCGGTTGAGCCTAAGTTTTTGCTTCTTCACATGAGTTGTGCTATCCTTGCAATGTCATTTTATTTTGTTTTTCTTGCTGCTTGAATACAATAACAAGATCTGAAATTCTTAAATGAGAGAGAGCCTTCGCATAGTTGCATAATTATTCGACTACTCATTGATCATCGCTTATATCTTTCAGAGTAGTTTGTCATTTGCTCATAGTGCTTCACTTAGATCTTTTAGAGCACGGTGGTGAATTTGTTTTAAAGAAACTATTGATCTCTCATGATTCACTTAGATTATTTTGAGAGTCTTTAATAGCATGGTAATTTGCTTAAAGATAATATACTTGGTATTCAAGATATGTGAAACTTTCTTTTGAGTGCCTTGAATACTAAGATAAGTTTGATGCTTGATAATTGTTTTGAGATATGGAGGTGATAATATCAAAGCAATGCTAGTTGGGGTGATTATGAATTTAAAGAATGCTTGTGTTGGAGTTTGTGATTCCCGTAGCATGCACGTATGGTGAACCGCTTTGTGATGAAGTCGGAGCACAATTTTATTTATTGATTGTCTTCCTTATGAGTGGCAGTCGGGGACGAGCGATGGTCTTTTCCTACGAATCTATCCCCCTAGGAGTATGCGTTTGGTGCTTTGGTTTTTGATGACTTCTAAATTTTTGCAACAAGTGCATGAGTTCTTTTGATTAATGTTGAGTCCATGGATTATACGCACTCTCACCCTTCCACCATTGCTAGCCTCTCTAATACCGCGCACTTTTCGCCGGTATCATACACCCACCATATACCTTCCTCAAAACAGCCACCATACCTACCTATTATGGCATTTCCATAGCCATTCCGAGATATATTGCCATGCAACTTTCCACCATTCCGTTCATATGACACACATTACTTTTGTCATATTGCTTTTTGCATGAACATGTAGTTGACATTGTATTTGTGGCAAGGCCATCTTCATAATTCTCATACATGTCGCTCTTGATTCATTGCATATCCCGGTACACCGCCGGAGGCATTCATATAGAGTCATATCTTGTTCTAAGTATCGAGTTGTAATTGTTGAGTTGTAAGAAAAATAAAAGTGTGATGATCATCATTATTAGAGCATTGTCCCAGTGAGGAAAGGATGATGGAGACTACGATTCCCCCATAAGTCGGGATGAGACTCCGGATGAATTATATATAAAAAAATAAAAAAAAGAGTGGCCATAAAAAAAGGGGGGAAAAGGCCCAAATAAAAAAATATGTGAGAAAAAGAGAGAAGGGACAATGCTACTATCCTTTTTCCACACTTGTGCTTCAAAGTAGCACCATGATCTTCATGATAGAGAATCTCATATGTTATCACTTTCATATACTAGTGGGAATTTTTCATTATAGAACTTGGCTTGTATATTCCAATGATGGGCTTCCTCAAAAGTGCCCTAGGTCTTCGTGAGCAAGAAAGTTGGATGCACACCCACTTAGTTTCTTTTGTTGAGCTTTCATACACTTATAGCTCTAGTGCATCCGTTGCATGGCAATCCCTACTCACTCACATCGATATCTATTGATGGGCATCTCCATAGCCCATTGATACGCCTAGTTGATGTGAGACTATCTTCTCCTTTTTTGTTTTCTCCACAACCACCATTCTATTCCACCTATAGTTCTATGTCCATGGCTCACGCTCATGTAATGCGTGAAAGTTGAAAAAGTTTGAGATTTCTAAAGTATGAAACAATTACTTGGCTCGTCATCGGGGTTGTGCAGGATTAAATACTTTGTGTGATGAAGATAGAGCATAGCCAGACTATATGATTTTGTAGGGATAACTTTCTTTAACCATGCTATTTTGAGAAGACATGATTGCTTTAATTTGTATGCTTGAAGTATTATTACTTTTATGTCAATATGAACTTTTGTCTTGAATTTTTCGGATCTGAATATTCATACCACAATTAAGAAGATTTACATTGAAATTATGCCAAAGTATCACTCCGCATCAAAAATTCTTTTTTATCATTTACCTACTCGAGGACGAGCAGGAATTAAGCTTGGGGATGCTTGATATGTCTCCAACGTATCTATAATTTTTTATTGCTCCATGCTACTTTATCTACTGTTTTAGGCAACATTGGGCTTTATTATCCACTTTTATATTATTTTTGGGACTAACCTATTAACCGGAGGCCCAGCCCAGATTTGCTGTTTTATGCCTATTTTAGTGTTTCGAGGAAAAGGAATATCAGACGGAGTCAAAACGGAACGAAATCAACTGGAGAAGTTATTTTTGGAAGGAAAGCAACCCAGGGAACTTGGAGTGCACGTCAAGGGAGATACGGGCTGCCCACGAGGGTGGGGGGCGCACCCCCTGGGCGCGCCCCCTGCCTCGTGGGACCCCCGTAGCTCCTCCGACGTACCCCCTGCACCCATATATACCTACGTACCCAAAAACTTCCAGAACAGAACCTAGATCGGGAGTTCCGCCGCCGTAAGCCTCTGTAGCCACCAAAAGCCAATCGGGACCCTGTTCCGGCACCCTGCCGGAGGGGGATCCCATCACCGGAGGCCATCTTCATCATCCCGGGGCTATCCATGACGAGGATGGAGTAGTTCACCCTCGGGGCTGAGGGTATGTACCAGTAGCTATGTGTTTGATCTCTCTCTCTCTCTCTCTCTCTCATGTTCTCTCTCGTGTTCCCTCTATGGCACGATCTTGATGTATCCCGAGCTTTGCTATTGTAGTTGGATCTTATGATGTTTCCCCCCCTCTACTCTCTTGTGATGAATTGAGTTTCCCCTTTGAAGTTATCTTATCAGATTGAGTCTTTATGAGAACACTTGATGTATGTCTTGCCGTGATTATCTGTGGTGACAATGGGATATCATGTGCCACTTGATGTACATTTTGGTGATCAACTTGCGGGTTTCGTGACAATTGGAACCTATGCATAGGGGTTGGCACACGTTCTTGACTCCCCGGTAGTAGCTTTGGGGCACTCTTTGAAGTACTTTTTTGTTGGTTGGATGAATCTAAGATTGTGTGATGCATATCGTATCATCATGCCCACGGATACTTGAGGTGACAATGGAGTATCTAGTTGACATTAGGGTTTTTGTTGATTTGTGTCTTAAGGTGTTATTCTAGTATGAACTCTATGATGGATTGAGCGGAAAGAATAGCTTCATGTTATTTTACTACGAACTCTTGAATAGATAGAACAAAAAGGATAACTTTGAGGTGGTTTCGTACCCTACCATAATCTCTACGTTTGTTCTCCGTTATTAGTGTCTTTGGAGTGACTCTTTGTTGCATGTTGAGGACTTGTTATATGATCTATCTATGTTATTATTGTTGAGAGAACTTGCACCAGTGAAAGTATGAACCCTAGGCCTTGTTTCCTATCATTGCAATACCATTTACGCTCACTTTTACCGCTCGCTACGTTGCTGTTTTTATAATTTCAGATTACAAATACCTTTATCTACTATCTATTTTGCACTTGTATCTTCATCTCTTCGCCGAACTAGTGCACCTATACAATTTGCCATTGTATTGGGTGTGTTGGGGACACAAGAGACTCTTTGTTATTTGGTTGCAGGGTTGTTTGAGATAGACCATCTTCATCCTACGCCTCCTACGAATTGATAAACCTTAGGTCATCCACTTGAGGGAAATTTGCTACTGTCCTACAAACCTGTGCACTTGCAGGCCCAACAACGAATACAAGAAGAAGGTTGTGTAGTAGACATCATGCATCATCCTTTCACAAGTTCACAATTTTGTCTTTACCTCCTCCTAACCACACCACAGTCCGAGGAGTAGAATGCCAGTAGACAGCTAGACTATGACTAATTTTATTTTTGGTACGGCTAGTAAGAGCAAGTGAGATCTCCCTATCAACTTTTAACATCTCCTGAAGTTCACTCACAATGGTCATGTGCCTCGACTGGTTCCATTCAGTGGCCTGTAGCATCACCACTGCTTCCGAGCAGTCAAACTCCACCTGGATAGGGCAGCTCGTGCGCTCCAGTTCGGCATCAATGGCATTATCACATGCAAGGAGCTGCCGGCATGCTGTGAAAATAATTTCACCATGTGCGTCCCGCAACCATACCACACACCCAGCAGTACGTTTAGAAGCGACTTCATGGCCCGCCCCGAGGCGCTAGTAGGTCGCCACCTCGTGTTTTTTTAGAGATTGACTAGTCATGTTTTAATGTGAAATACACCAAGCCATTGCTTTAATCGGAGTTGCACCCTCAACTTCTTATAACACACCTCTATTTTCTGAGCAGGAGCTCCCGGACATGGAGTGGGCCGATGAGGAACAAGGTGGGCACGCAGACATCAAGGTTCATGGTGACAGTGGTGACGCCGAGCTCAAGATCGAAGGGAGCTGTTGGGGAACGTAGCAGAAATTCAAAATTTTCTACGCATCACCATGATCAATCTATGGAGAGACTAGCAACGAGAGAGAGGGGAGTGCATCTTCATACCCTTGAAGATCGCGATGCGGAAGCGTTTCAAGAACGCGGTTGATGGAGTCGTACTCGCAGCGATTCAAATCGCGGAAGATCCAATCTAAGCATCGAACAACGGTGCCTCCGCGTTCAACACACGTACAGCCCGGGGACGTCTCCTCCTTCTTGATCCAGCAAGGGGAGAGGAGAAGTTGAGGGAGAACTCCGACAGCACGATGACATGGTGGTGATGGAGCTCGTGGTTCTCTGGCAGGGCTTCGCCAAGCACTACGGAGGAGGAGGAGGTGTTGGAGGAGGGAGAAGGCTGCGCCAGGGGAAGGGTGCGGCTGCCCTCTCTCTCCCTCACTATATATAGGGGCAAGGGAGGAGGGGGATGCTCCCTAGGGTTCCCTAGGGGAGGGGCGGCAGCCACAGGGGAAACCCTAGATGGGTTTGGGCGCCCCCACCCCCTAGGAAACTTGCCCCCCAAGCCGGGAGGGGCGGCTGCCCTAGGGGTCGCGCCCCCACCTCTCTTGGTTACGTGAGATGGGGTGGGAGGGGCGCTCAGCCCCTTAGTGGGCTGATGTGCCCTCTCCCCTTGGCCCATAAGGCCCCCAACGCTTGCCAGGGCCTCCGAAACCCCTTTCGGACACGCTGGTCATCACCTGGTACCCCCGGAACAATTATGGACTCCAATACCCTTCGCCCAATATACCGGTCTTCACCTCCGAACCATTCCGGAGCTCCTCTTCATGTCCGGGATCTCATCCGGGACTCCGAACAACCTTCGGTAACCACATACTATTTCCCATAACAACTCTAGCGTCACCGAACCTTAAGTGTGTAGACCCTACGGGTTCGGGAACCATGCAGACATGACCGGGACATTCTCCAGTCAATAACCAACAGCGGGATCTGGATACTCATGTTGTCTCCCACACGTTCCACGATGATCTCATCGGATGAACCACGATGTCAAGGATTCAAGCAATCCGGTATGCAATTCCCTTTGTCAATCGGTATGTTACTTGCCCGAGATTCGATCGTCGGTAACATACCGATGACAAAGGGAACAACGTATGTTGTTATGCGGTTTGACCGATAAAGATCTTCATAGAATATGTGGGAGCCAATATGAGCATCCTGGTTCCGCTATTGGTTTTTGACCGAGAATAGTTCTAGGTCATGTCTATATTGTTCTCGAACCCGTAGGGTCCGCACGCTTAAGGTTTCGATGACAGTTATATTATGAGTTTATGAGTTTTGATGTACCGAAGGAGTTCGGAGTCCCGGATGAGATCGGGGACATGACGAGGAGTTTCAAAATGGTCGAGACGTAAAGATCGATATATTGGACGACTATATTCGGACTTCGGAAAGGTTCCGAGTGATTCGGGTATTTTTCGGAGTACCGGAGAGTTACGGGAATTCGCCGGGGAGTATATGGGCCTCATTGGGCCATACGGGAATAGAGGAGAGAGGCCAAAAGGAAGGAGGCCTGCGCACCCCCTCTGGTCCGAATTGGACAAAGGGGGCAGCCCACTTTTCCTTCTCCCTCTCCTCCTCTTTTCTTCTCCAACAAGGAAAGGAGGAGTCCTACTCCCGGTGGGAGTAGGACTCCCCCCTTGGTGCGCCTCCTCCATAGGCCGGCCGCCTCCCCCCTTGCTCCTATATATATGGGGGCAGGGGGGCACCCCAAAGACACAACAACAATTGATCCTTGAGATCTATTAGCCGTGTGCGGTGCCCCTCTCCACCATAGTCCTCCTCGATAATATTGTAGCGGTGCTTAGGCGAAGCCCTGCGACGGTATGACATCAAGATCGTCACCATGCCGTTGTGCTGACGGAACTCTCCCTCGACACTCGGCTGGATCGGAGTTCGAGGGACGTCATCGAGCTGAATGTGTGCTAGAACTCGGAGGTACCGTAGTTTCGGTGCTTGATCGGTCGGGCCGTGAAGACGTACGACTACATCAACCGCGTTGTTCTAACGCTTCCGCTTTCGATCTACAAGGGTATGTAGATTACACTCTCCCCTCTCGTTGCTATGCATCACCATGATCTTGCGTGTGCGTAGGAAATTTTTGAAATTACTACGTTCCCCAATAGTGGCATCCGAGCCTAGGTTTTATGCGTTGATGTTATATGCACGAGTAGAACACAAGTGAGTTGTGGGCGATACAAGTCATACTGCTTGCCAGCATGTCATACTTTGGTTCGGCGGTATTGTTGGATGAAGCGGCCCGGACCGACATTACGAGTACGCTTACGCGAGACTGGTTTTACCGACGTGCTTTGCACACAGGTGACTAGCGGGTGTCAGTTTCTCCAACTTTAGTTGAACCGAGTGTGGCTACGCCCGGTCCTTGCGAAGGTTAAAACAGCACTAACTTGACGAACTATCGTTGTGGTTTTGATGCGTAGGTAAGAACAGTTCTTGCTCAGCCTGTAGTAGCCACGTAAAATTTGCAACAACAAAGTAGAGGACGTCTAACTTGTTTTTGCAGGGCATGTTGTGATGTGATATGGTCAAGACGTGATGAGATATAAGTTGTTGTATGAGATGATCATGTTTTGTTGAAGTTATCGGCAACTGGCAGGAGCCATATGGTTGTCGCTTTATTGTATGAAATGCAAACGCCCTGTAATTGCTTTACTTTATCACTAAGCAGTAGCGATATTCGTATAAGCAATAGATGGCGTAACGACAACGATGCTACGATGGAGATCAAGGTGTCGCGCCGGTGACGATGGTGATCACGACGGTGCTTCGAAGATGGAGATCACAAGCACAAGATGATGATGGCCATATCATATCACTTATATTGATTGCATGTGATGTTTATCCTTTATGCATCTTATCTTGCTTTGATTGACGGTAGCATTTTAAGATGATCTCTCACTAATTATCAAGAAGTATTCTCCCTGAGTATGCACCGTTGCGAAAGTTCTTCATGCTGAGACGCCACGTGATGATCGGGTGTGATAGGCTCTACATTCAAATACAACGGGTGCAAAACAGTTGCACACGCGAAATACTCAGGTTAAAACTTGACGAGCCTAGCATATATAGATATGGCCTCGGAACACGGAGACCGAAAGGTTGAGCGTGAATCATATAGTAGATATGATCAATATATTGATGTTCACCGTTGAAACTACTCCATCTCATGTGATAATCGAACATGGTGTAGTTGATATGGATCACGTAATCACTTACAGGATTAGAGGGATGTCTATCTAAGTGGGAGTTCTTAAGTAATATGATTAATTGAACTTTAATTTATCATGAACTTAGTCCTGGTAGTATTTTGCAAATTATGTTGTAGATCAATAGCTTGCGTTGTTGCTTTCATATGTTTATTTTGATATGTTCCTAGAGCAAATTGTATTGAAAGATGTTAGTAGCAATGATGCGGATTGGATCCGTGATCTGAGGTTTATCCTCATTGCTGCACAAAAGAATTATGTCCTTAATGCACCGCTAGGTGACAAACCTATTGCAGGAGCAGATGCAGACGTTATGAACGTTTGGCTAGCTCAAAATGATGACTACTTGATAGTTTAGTGCACCATGCTTAAACGGCTTAGAATCGGGACTTCAAAGACGTTTTGAATGTCATGGACCATATGAGATGTTCCAAGAGTTGAAGTTAATATTTCAAGCAAATACCCGAGTTGAGAGATATGAAGTCTCCAACAAGGTCTATGGCTAAAGATGGAGGAGAATCGCTCAACTAGTGAGCATGTGCTCAGATTGTCTGGGTACTACAATCGCTTGAATCAAGTGGGAGTTAATCTTCCAGATAAGATAGTGATTGACAAAGTTCTCTAGTCACCATCACCAAGTTAGTAGAACTTTGTGATGAACTATAGTATGCAAGGGATGACGAAAACGATTCCTGAGCTCTTCGTGATGTTGAAATCGACGAAGGTAGAAATCAAGAAAGAGCATCAAGTGTTAATGATTGACAAGACCACTAGTTTCAAGAAAAGGGCAAAGGGAAAGAAAGGGAACTTCAAGCAGAATGGCAAGCAAGTTGTCACTCCCACGAAGAAGCCCAAAGCTGAACCGAAGCCTGAAACTGAGTGCTTACACTGCAAAGGAAATGATCACGGAAATACCCTGAATATTTGGTGGATAAGAAGGATGGCAAAGTGAAGAAAGGTATATTTGATATACAGGTTATTGATGTGTACCTTACTAGTGTTTATAGTAGCCCCTGAGTATTTGATACTTGTTCGGTTGCTAAAAATTAGTAACTCGAAACAGGAGTTACAGAATAAACCGAGACTAGTTGAGGGTGAAGTGACGATGAGTGTTGGAAGTAGTTCCAAGATTGATATGATCATCATCGCACACTCCCTATACTTTCGGGATTAGTGTTAAACCTAAATAAATGTTATTTGGTGTTTGCGTTGAGCGTGAATATGATTTGATCATGTTTATTGCAATACGGTTATTCATTTAAAATCAGAGAATAATTGTTGTTCTGTTTATATGAATAAAACCTTCAAATGGTCAAACACCCAATGAAAATAGTTTGTTGGATCTCGATCATAGTAATACACATATTCATAATATTGATGCCAAAAGATGCAAAGTTAATAATGATAGTGCAACTTATTTGTAGCACTGCCGTTTGGGTCATATCGGTGTAAAGCGCATGAAGAAACTCCATAAAGATGGATTTTAGGAATCTCTTGGTTATGAATCATTTGATGCTTGCGAACCGTGCCTTTTATGCAAGATGACTAAAACTCCGTTCTCTGGAACAATGGAACGAGCTACTGACTTGATGGAAATAATACATACCGATGTATACGGTCCAATGAGTGTTGATGCTTGGGCAGGTATCATTATTTTCTGACCTTCACAAGATGATTTGAGTAGATATGAGTATATCTACTTAATGAAACACAAGTCTGAAACATTTGAAAAGTTCAAAGAATTTCAGAGTGAAGTGGAGAATCATCGTAACAAGAAAAATAAAGTTTCTACGATCTGATCGTGGAGGAGAATATTTGAGTTACGAGCTTGGCCTTCATATAAAACAATGTGGAATAGTTTCACAGCTCACGCCACCTGGAACACCACAGCATAATGGTGTGTCCGAACGTTATAACCGCACTTTATTAGATATGGTGCAATCTATGATGTATCTTACCAATTTACCACTATCATTTGGGGTTATGCATTAGAGACAGCTGCATTCACTTTAAATAGGGCACCATCAAAATCCGTTGAGATGACGCCTTATGAACTATGGTTTGGCAAGAAACCAAAGTTGTCATTTCTTAAAAGTTTGGGGCTGCGATGCTTATGTGAAAAAGTTTTCACCTAATAAGCTCGAACCCAAATCGGAGAAGTGTGTCTTCATAAAATACCCAAATATAACTATTGGGTACACCTTCTATCACAGATTCGAAAGCAAGATTCATTGCTAAGATGGATCCTTTCTAGAGAAGGAGTTTCTCTCGAAAGAAGTGAGTGGGAGGAAAGTAGAACTTGATAAGGTAATTGTACCTTCTCCCAAATTGGAAAGTGTTCATCACAGAAATCAGTTCCTGTGATTCCTACACCAATTAGCGAGGAGCTAATGATGCTGATCATGATGCTTCAGATCAAGTTACTACCGAACCTCGTAGGTCTTCTAGAATAAGATCCGCACCAATGTGGTACGGTAATCCTATTCTAGAAGTCATGTTACTAGACCGTGATGAACCTACGAACTATGAGGAAGCGATGATGAGCCCAGATTCCACGAAATGGATTGAGGCCATAAAATCTGAGATGGGATCCATGTATGTGAACAAAGTATGGACTTTGATTGACTTGCTCGATGATCAGCAAGCCATGTTAAATAATGGATCTTCAATAGGAAGACGGACACTGATAGTAGTGTTACTATCTACTAAAGTTGACTTGTTGCGAAAGGTTTTCGACAAGTTCAAGGTGTTGAATACAATGAGATTTTCTCACTCGTATCGATGCTTAAGTCTGTCTGAATCATGTTAGCAATTGCCACATTTTATGAAATCTGGCAAATGGATGTCAAAACTGCATTCCTCAATGGATTCTTTAAAGAGGAGTTGTATATGATGCAACCAGGAGGTTTTGTCAATCCTAAAGATGCTAACAAAGTGTGCAATCTCCAGCAATCCATCAATGGACTGGTGCAAGCATCTCGGAGTTGGAATATACGCTTTGATGAGTTGATCAAAGCATATGGTATTATACGGACTTTTGGAAAGACCTATATTTACAAGAAAGTGAGTGGGAGCACTACAACATTTCTGATAAGTATATGTGAATGACATATTATTAATTGGAAATGATGTAGAATTTTTTCAAAGAAGGACCTTAGTAAAGCTACTTACATATTGAGCATCAAGATCTATTGAGATAGATCAAGACGCTTGATAAGTTTTTCAATAAGTACATACCTTGTCAAGATTTTGAAATAGTTCAAAATGGAACAGTCAAAGAAAGAGTTCTTTCCTGTGTTGCAAAGGTATGAAATTGAGTAAGACTCAAAATCCCGACCACGACAGAAAATAGAAAGAGAACAAAAGTCATTCCGTATGCATCAGTCATAGGTCCTATGCCATGCTATGGACCAGAACTATTGTATACTCTACCCTGGTTTGGCAAGGGAGTACAATAGTGATCTAAGAGTAGATCACTGGACATTGGTCAAAATTATCCTTACTGGAATAAGGAGATGTTTCTCGATTATGAAGGTGATAAAAGAATTCGTTGTAAAAGTTACATCGATGCAAACTTTTACATTGATCCAGATGACTCTAAGTCTCAATCTGGATACATATTGAAAGTGGGAGCAATTAGCTAGAGTAGCTCCGTGTAGAGCATTGTAGACATAGAATATTTGCAAAATACATACGGCTCTGAATGTCACTCTGATTGTCGGAGAGGTATCTTTGGGCCCTCTCGGTAATGCACATCACTATAAGCCTTGCAAGCAATGTAGCTAATAAGTTAGTTACGGAATGATGCATTACGTAACAAGTAAAGAGACTTGCCAGTAACAAGATTGAACTAGGTATTGGATACCGACGATCAAATCTCGGGCAAGTAACATACCGATGACAAAGGGAACAACGTATGTTCTTATGCGGTTTGACCGATAAAGATCTTCGTAGAATATGTGGGAGCCAATATGAGCATCCAGGTTCCGCTATTGGTTATTGACCGAGAATAGTTCTAGGTCATGTCTACATTGTTCTCGAACCCGTAGGGTCCGCACGCTTAAGGTTTCGATGACAGTTATATTATGAGTTTATGAGTTTTGATGTACCGAAGGAGTTCGGAGTCCCAGATGAGATCGGGGACATGACGAGGAGTGTCAAAATGGTCGAGACGTAAAGATCAATATATTGGACGACTATATTCGGACTTCGGAAAGGTTCCGAGTGATTCGGATATTCTTCGGAGTACCGAAGAGTTACGGGAATTCGCTGGGGAGTATATGGGCCTTATTGGGCCATACGGGAATAGAGGAGAGAGGCCAAAAGGAAGGAGGCCTGCGCACCCCCTCTGGTCCGAATTGGACAAAGGGGGCAGCCCACTTTTCCTTCTCCCTCTCCTCCTCTTTTCTTCCCCAACAAGGAAAGGAGGAGTCCTACTCCCGGTGGGAGTAGGACTCCCCCCTTGGTGCGCCTCCTCCATAGGCCGGTCGCCTCCCCCCTTGCTCCTATATATATGGGGGCAGGGGGGCACCCCAAAGACACAACAACAATTGATCCTTGAGATCTATTAGCCGTGTGCGGTGCCCCTCTCCACCATAGTCCTCCTCGATAATATTGTAGCGGTGCTTAGGCGAAGCCCTGCGACGGTAGAACATCAAGATCGTCACCACGCCGTCGTGTTGACGGAACTCTCCCTCGACACTCGGCTGGATCGGAGTTCGAGGGACGTCATCGAGCAGAACATGTGCTAGAACTCGGAGGTGCCGTAGTTTCGGTGCTTGATCGGTCGGGCCGTGAAGACGTGCGACTACATCAACCGCGTTGTTCTAATGCTTCCGCTTTCGATCTACAAGGGTATGTAGATTACACTCTCCCCTCTCGTTGCTATGCATCACCATGATCTTGCGTGTGCGTAGGAAATTTTTGAAATTACTACGTTCCCCAACAACTAGTGGTTTCACTAACCATCAACAATTGATGCTCCTTCTTGATTTCTACTTTCGCAGTGTCAAACATCGCGAATAGCTCAAGGATCATCATATCTATCCCTGATATGTTATAGTTCATCACAAAGCTCTAGTAGCTTGGTGGCAATGACTTTGGAGGAACATCACTATCTCATCTGGAAGACTAACTCCCACTCGATTCAAGTGATTGTAGTACCCAGACAATCTGAGCACATGCTCAACGATTGAGATTTTCTCCCTTAGTTTGTAGGCTAAGAAACTCGTCGGAGGTCTTATACCTCTTGACGTGGGCACGAGCCCGAAATCTGAATTTCAGCACTTGGAACATCTCATATGTTCCGCGACGTTTCAAAAACATCTTCGGCGCCACAATTCTAAACTGTTTAACATTACTGAACTATCATGTAGTCATCAGAACGTGTATGTCAGATGTTCGCAACATCCACAGACGACGTTCGAGGTTCAGCACACCGAGCGTGCATTAAAGACATAAGCCTTCTGCGCAGCAATGAGGACAATCCTCAGTTTACGGACCCAGTCCGCATAATTGCTACTATCAACTTTCAACTAAATTTTCTCTAGGAACATGTCACATCCCTAGCTTCTGGTAATGCACTAGGCTAGACCTCTTGCTGCATCATGTTTAAATTCAAATGAAATTTGAATTGAGGAATCTTCAAAGCCTCAGAAACCTCTAAAAATAACCAACAATTAAATCTTCTCAAATGTGTCCAAGAAAATGTTCCTGTTATCCTCTGGAAATATTGGCAAGAGGTAAAATCCAAACCAATATTTTTGGTGTCTCAGAAACATTTAATTTGGGCATTTGAATTAAATCAATAATTATTTGAATTGGATTTATATCTACTATTAAATAAATATAGGTCCAATAATTCTGAAATATTTTTGTGGAGCATTGTTTTAATTCTTTTAGCTCCTAAAAATATTGTCAGAAGCAAAATAAATTGAATTGGTTTCAAAACCAAATTCAAAACAAACAGAACAAAAATAGAAAACAGTAAATAAAAAGAAAAGAGAAGGTACTACCTGGCGCTCACCTGTGTTGGCCCAGCCCTCCCTGTGCAGCCCACCTGCGCGGCCCAGCCCACCTCCTTCCCCCCTTGTCCTCTTCTTCCTCTGCCAGTAGGCAGAGGCGAGGCGTGGCGCGCGCCCGAAGAGCGCCGGCCACCTCCTGCTTCGCCGTGGCAGCCTCCCCGACTCCCTCTCGACGCCCTGGTGAAGCCACGCACTCCCCCCTCGCCCCCCGCGCCTCCCCTCTCTTCCCTTGGACCCCGTTCCCTCCTCTGCTTCCCTCTCGCGCACACCACCGAGCGGAGCTCGCCGTCATCATCGCCGTACCCATGGCCACCGCCACCCCC
>NC_041391.1:15093779-15099100 GCF_002162155.2 Triticum dicoccoides | reverse complement strand
GAGCCATGGTAGCTTGCTACTGCTCCGGAACACTTAGGCTGGCCGGCATGTGTCCTTCTTCGTTCCTGTGTCTGTCCCTTCGGGGAAATGTCACGCATTGAGTATCGGAGGCCTGTTAGCCCGCTACAGCCCGGTTTACCGGAGTCCTGCTAGCCCAGTGCTACAGCCCGGACCCACTTGCTGATGACCGACACGTTCGATGCTGGGTCATGGATGCCTGTCCCTGTAAGTCTGTGCCACTTTGGGTTTACGACTAGCCATGTCAGCCCGGGCTCCTTATCATATGGGTGCTAGCGACACTATCCTATACGTGTGCCAAAAGACGCAAACGGTCCCGGGCAAAGGTAAGGCGACCCCCGTGGGAATACCGTGCGTGAGGCCGCAAAGTGATATGAGGTGTTACATGCTAGACCTATGTGGCATCGAGTCGGGGTCCTGACAGCGTTGGTATCAGAGCCTGACTGCCTGTAGGATTACCAAGCCAAACTGGTCGAAGTTGAGTCTAGAAATTCTTTAGTTATATAAGGGAATTGATTGTGGGATGGAACGTAAGGCTCTTTTTACTCCTTATACCTCATGGCCTTCTGATCTGAGTCATCATCTTCTCTTCTACGGGGATTAAGAACTAGGCTATCTCTTCTTTCTATCAGGATCACGTGTTACTAATCCGTAGACTTATAAGATTGTTGGAATTAAGCCTCGTTTCAGCTCCTATTACTTCCGTATGTTAATTGTTGATCTCGAAACCTTGATATTGTGCTTCTGAGTGGTTATGCCACCATTTTTGTGAATGTCTCAAATCTTTTCTGAGCATTTACAGCCGTTATGCTGTCCGAGTCATTCCAGGTTTCTAAGTAGTCTGATGCAATTGCAAATCCTTTCTTCCCGTTTCAATGTTCCCATGGGCCAGATTAACCACACTAATCAGTGAGTTGAGGTACTCCGTTACCTTGACATATATGTTGGAGATATTATTATGACCCTAGGTGTCTTAGGGGATCATCTAGTAATTTAGCCATGATTTGTGTTCCCAGTGTGATGATTCTGGCCTTTATTCTCGAAAGCATTCCGTGATGCTACTTAGTAGTAGGTATTCTATTTCTGGGTTTTGAACCCGAGATTCACTCTACTTACTTCATGTTGATAGTGTTTGCTAGTTCCTTCAGGATATTAGTAACTTTGCGATAGTCCTCGAGGTCCGTGGTATTTCCTTCTTCCAAATACTATGGACCGCTTATGGCAGATGTTTATTGGATCAAAGATCACAATTAGAGTACTCTTGAGGAGATCTCCATTTATAAATCGTGACTCTGCCAGTCTTACCTCTCTGCATGGGTTATCTGGAAGAAATGTTGATCTCGCTCGACATACTAATCTATGCATCCACAACTCAGAAAATTATATGTTCCTTTGAGTTGTCCCTCTTAGTTGTCTACTGACCTTCGTCTATCAATTGATAGTCAAGAGTATGCGTGCGTCCGTTTATCGATGCCTATTACTCTTGTGGTCCGTCAAGCCATTCTATCACAGAATGACTAGGAGAAACAAACTCCAGTACCTCTTCCATATCCAGGATTGGGTCAAAGAAGTTGTGCTCCGCAGATCAAATTGCTAATCCAGCTTTTGTTCTGTTCTACCTTGGAGTATTACCATCTTTATATCGGGATTGTTATAGGAATTGCACACCATCCCATGAACTCTTGGTACAGTGATACTTCTTGCCATCACTGTTCATTCCTTGGTTCCTGTGTTATTGTAACCGGAATGCCGACAAGTGAATCGTGGTGTGTGAAATCAATACTCCCAGCAACCTTGTTGCTTGGTAGTTAAAGGACAATAATTTCATTCTTAGCGTGTTGGTTTTTGAGTCATCCTTCTAAGATTGATCGTGCTACCTTGTCCATCTTCCTGGTGCACACTTCGATTGATGAGTTAGGATTTTGTCAAGTCCTCACTCATTTGATCATATCGTCTTGCCCTCAAAAGCGAGATTGTTCTCGAGCTTAGTAACATATCGGTGGTTCGTGATTTTCCAATATCTTCTTGAAAGTATCACCAGGCTGTCACCTGACTGTTATGTTGAGCTCGTGATCAAGTTGGTTTCTTGTGAACCACTTTCTCTCCAAGAATCGGTGTTAGATACCCCTGAGCTAGTTGGTTAAGCCAAACAACAACTTGGAGAGTTGGAAGATAAAAGCCTGTCTGACTTAGTTCATGTTAAGGGATAATCTTGTGTAGTGTGTATTGAAGAAAGATGATATCTTCATCGATTGGTCCCTGTGATCACTTGCTGGACCTATTGTCTTATCAATCCTTTGATTTGAGTGTGGGCTATCGTCAAATCAAGTCAGAACCAACGATGTTCGTAATGTTGTCTTACTCGTGGTTGATCCCTCGAGCATACACCATTATATCTTTTGGGTCTGACCAATGCTATCATCGTGTTCACATGATGGTGGAAGTCCAGTGATATGGAAATTCCGATGAGTTGTTGTTGAGCCCATTGACAACATCCTTATCTCCTCCATGATGTTGTTGAACATTAAGTTAGTGTTGGAAACTTTTGAAAGCATTTGTTCATGCTAGCTCATGAAGCATATGTTTGGGTGAAGGTAGTGACCTCCTTTAATTCATGTGCATCTGATGCAAGTTGCCGCCGTGGATTCGAGAAAGTCAATATTGTTTCCTTTGGAATCATCCCAAATCAGTCATGCATACGTGCGAAAGTATTCTGTGGTTCGGAGACTTGCAACCTTCATTCCATATGTGTTCCAAGCACACCAAGCCACTGATTGAGTTGTTCAAAGATAAAGGAGTCTGTCCAAGGTGAACTCTTTGGACTTCCACGCGTGGAGACTTCGATGTCATTAATGATGGTTCCCCCTCCTGAACTCGGTAGTGTTTTATTATAAGACTACTTTGTGGTCATGCTTGTCTTGGACAACATGTTCACATGTTTGTAGCAGAACCAGCTCATGTTTTGGAGCTTGCTATCGTAGTTCATCTCCCGAGAATCCCGCAACGTCATCTCGTCGATTTGTGTTGCAAACTTTCATTTTTCTTCCTAGACTCGATGAGTCTGGAATATCCTGACACCAACCAGATCTGAATCTCAGGCAGATATGATGGTTTGGAACATTTCCCAAGAACTATAATATTGGTCGCGCGATAACCGGTAAAGTGGATGTCGTGGCCAACACACCCAGCCGGAAGACCTGTTATTATAATAACTTGATTGATGAAGTTGGCCACCTCCCCATAAGGATTTCGTAGGATTTACCTCCGTAACTGTTCCTTATGGATTCTAGTGCTCCCGAAGTCCGACCTTTTACTTGATGTTCTAGATATCAAACCATATCTATGAATGGGTTACACTAGCACATCAAGGAGAACATTAGAAGCGGAGTGCTAAATGTCTCTCGGTCGATCATCCAGATTTTATTTCCTTGGCCCCGCCAAGGGTGAAATCTGAGAAAGTGTTATCTTCCTTTGCATCTGCCTCCTCCATCACCATTCATCATGGTAGTAAGTTGTGTTACCGGACCCTTGACACGGATGTTGGTAAAACCTTGATGATGATGGAATTGCTCAAGTTCTTGAGAGCACGCGCAAGTGCTAGGTTTGATCGTCGGCATTAACTGTATAGCGTTCTCAGTTTCCTCGGAAATGCTATGACCTTTTTAAAACAGTGAATTCACTCTCTATTGTTGGGTTCTTCCCCAGTTACCAGAATCATTCCCAGCATTTGCATTTTGTTCCCAGTTTGCACCGCCAATGTGCCATTCTACCATGGGTCTCTTCCATTTTCGGTGATAAGCAAAATTCATCCATTACGTTGTCTTCAACAAGGTAATCCACATCATCCAAGTCCGAGTATGCCATTCTACCGACCCCCTCCAAACGATCGCTCGAGACTTGCCTTAGGCTGGTATAAAGAGTTTCAATGATCTTTGAATCAAAGGTAATTCTTTTTGCCACTTAAGGGGATATTTCTATGAGTCACCTTCCCTAAGGTGCATCGTTATGGTATCATGGCAACTCAACTCCTCGCTACGTTGACAATCGATTACCACCTTCTTAAGCGTGAAATTGTGGTCTACCTAGTGAACCTTCGTCATCTGCTTCACTCCATTCCTATGGATGTGTGCTTCGCCTCTCAGCTCGAGAGATGTTGCTATGTCTCATTCCGTGAGTTAATCCTGAGTTGTTCGACCTTCGAGAAGAACCATTCTTTTAGGATCTTTCCTTTCCTCTCGTTGTCATGTTAGTTGGAGTTCTCAGAGCAAGACATCAAGACAATGATGGTGAATGAATCAACGTTCAACTGAAGTGCACCCTGGATCGTGAAGATTATACTAGTTGCGTTTCCCCTTCACCTTACCCTACGCTTGAATCTCGAGACGAGATTCTTGTTTAGTGGGGGTGAGTTGTCACATCCCTAGCTTCTGGTAATGCACTAGGCTAGACCTCTTGCTGCATCATGTTTAAATTCAAATGAAATTTGAATTGAGGAATTTTCAAAGCCTCAGAAACCTCTAAAAATAACCAACAATTAAATCTTCTCAAATGTGTCCAAGAAAATGTTCCTGTTATCCTCTGGAAATATTGGCAAGAGGTAAAATCCAAACCAATATTTTTGGTGTCTCAGAAACATTTAATTTGGGCATTTGAATTAAATCAATAATTATTTGAATTGGATTTATATCTACTATTAAATAAATATAGGTCCAATAATTCTGAAATATTTTTGTGGAGCATTGTTTTAATTCTTTTAGCTCCTAAAAATATTGTCAGAAGCAAAATAAATTGAATTGGTTTCAAAACCAAATTCAAAACAAACAGAACAAAAATAGAAAACAGTAAATAAAAAGAAAAGAGAAGGTACTACCTAGCGCTCACCTGTGCTGGCCCAGCCCTCCCTGTGCAGCCCACCTGCGCGGCCCAGCCCACCTCCTTCCCCCCTTGTCCTCTTCTTCCTCTGCCAGTAGGTAGAGGCGAGGCGTGGCGCGCGCCCGAAGAGCGCCGGCCACCTCCTGCTTCGCCGTGGCAGCCTCCCCGACTCCCTCTCGACGCCCTGGTGAAGCCACGCACTCCCCCCCTCGCCCCCTGCGCCTCCCCTCTCTTCCCCTGGACCCCGTTCCCTCCTCTGCTTCCCTCTCGCGCACACCACCGAGCGGAGCTCGCCGTCATCATCGCCGTACCCATGGCCACCGCCACCCCCTCTCCTCCCCGACGTGCTCCTGAGCTCCGCAGTGCCTCCCACGACCTCCCTGTCGACTCACGCGACCGGAGAAGCCCCGAAGCGCCGTCCCGACGCTTTT
>NC_041391.1:15086166-15090813 GCF_002162155.2 Triticum dicoccoides | reverse complement strand
AGCATATTGTGTGTATGTTATTGAAATGCTTGGTATGTGTGGGATCTGACCATCTAGTTGTTTATCTTTAGTAGCCTCTCTTACGGGGAAATGTCTCCTAGTGTTTCCACCGAGCCATGGTAGCTTGCTACTGCTCCGGAACACTTAGGCTGGCCGGCATGTGTCCTTCTTCGTTCCTGTGTCTGTCCCTTCGGGGAAATGTCACGCATTGAGTATCGGAGGCCTGTTAGCCCGCTACAGCCCGGTTTACCGGAGTCCTGCTAGCCCAGTGCTACAGCCCGGACCCACTTGCTGATGACCGACACGTTCGATGCTGGGTCATGGATGCCTGTCCCTGTAAGTCTGTGCCACTTTGGGTTTACGACTAGCCATGTCAGCCCGGGCTCCTTATCATATGGGTGCTAGCGACACTATCCTATACGTGTGCCAAAAGACGCAAACGGTCCCGGGCAAAGGTAAGGCGACCCCCGTGGGAATACCGTGCGTGAGGCCGCAAAGTGATATGAGGTGTTACATGCTAGACCTATGTGGCATCGAGTCGGGGTCCTAACAGAACATATCTAAAATAGTAGAACGAAAGCGCAAGCTATGACATAATTTGCAAAGTCCTTTTGACTATGGTCATGATAACTAAGTTCATCTAATGAACTCCCACTCAGATAGACATCCCTCTAGTCGTCTAAGTGATACATGATCCGAGTCAACTAGGCCGTGTCCGATCATCACGTGAGACGGACTAGTCATCATCGGTGAACATCTTCATGTTGATCGTATCTACTATACGACTCTTGTTCGACCTTTCGGTCTCTTGAGTTCTGAGGCCATGTCTATACATGCTAGGCTCGTCAAGTCAACCTAAGTGTTTCGCGTGTGTAAATCTGGTTTACACCCGTTGTATGTGAACGTTAGAATCTATCACACCCGATCATCACGTGGTGCTTCGAAGCAACGATCTTTCGCAATGGTGCACAATTAGGGGGAACACTTTCTTGAAATTATTATGAGGGATCATCTTATTTACTACCGTCGTTATAAGAAAATAAGATGCATAAACATGATAATCATCACATGCAATCAAATAGTGACATGATATGGCCAATATCATTTTGCTCCTTTTGATCTCCATCTTCGGGGCTCCATGATCATCATCGTCACCGGCATGACACCATGATCTCCATCATCGTGTCTCCATGAAGTTGTCTCGCCAACTATTACTTCTACTACTATGGCTAACGGTTTAGCAATGAAGTAAAGTAATTACATGGCGTTATTCAGTGACACGCAGGTCATACAATAAATAAAGACAACTCCTATGGCTCCTGCCGGTTGTCATACTCATCGACATGCAAGTCGTGATTCCTATTACAATAATATGATCAATATCATACATCACATATATTTCATTCATCACATCCTTCTTGGCCATATCACATCACACAACATATGCTGCAAAAACAAGTTAGACGTCCTCTAATTGCTGTTGCAAGTTTTTACGTGGCTGCTATAGGTTTCTAGCAAGAACGTTTCTTACCTACGCCAAAACCACAATGTGATATGCCAATTGCTATTTACCCTTCATAAGGACCCTTTTCATCGAATCCGATCCGACTAAAGTGGGAGAGACTGGCACCCGCTAGCCACCTTATGCAACAAGTGCATGTCAGTCGGTGGAACCTGTCTCACGTAAGTGTACGTGTAAGGTCGGTCCGGGCCGCTTCATCCCACAATACCGTCGAAACAAGATAGGACTAGTAACGGTAAGCATATTGAACAAAATCAACGCCCACAACAACTTGTATTCTACTCGTGCACAGAATCTACGCAATAGACCTAGCTCATGATGCCATTGTTGGGGAATGTAGCAGAAATTCAAAATTTTCTACGCATCACCAAGATCAATCTATGGAGAGACTAGCAACGAGAGAGAGGGGAGTGCATCTTCATACCCTTGAAGATCGCGATGCGGAAGCGTTTCAAGAACGCGGTTGATGGAGTCGTACTCGCGGCGATTCAAATCGTGGAAGATCCGATCTAAGCATCGAACAACGGTGCCTCCGCGTTCAACACAAGTACAACCCGGGGACGTCTCCTCCTTATTGATCCAGCAAGGGGAGAGGAGAAGTTGAGGGAGAACTCCGACAGCACGACGGCATGGTGGTGATGGAGCTCGTGGTTCTCCGGCAGGGCTTCGCCAAGCACTACGGAGGAGGAGGTGTTGGAGGTGGAGAGGGATGCGCCAGGGGAAGGGTGCGGCTGCCCTCTCTCTCCCTCACTATATATAGGGGGAAGGGAGGAGGGGTCGCCCTAGGGTTCCCTAGGGGAGGGGCGGCGGCCACAGGGGAAACCCTAGATGGGTTTGGGCGCCCCCACCCCCTAGGAAACTTGCCCCCCAAGCCGGGAGGGGCGGCTGCCCTAGGGGTGACGCCCCACCTCTCCTGGTTACGTGAGATGGGGTGGGAGGGGCGCTCAGCCCCTTAGTGGGCTGATGTGCCCTCTCCCCTTGGCCCATAAGGCCCCCCAACGCTTGCCGGGGCCTCCGAAACCCCTTTCGGACACGCTGGTCATCACCTGGTACCCCCGGAACAATTCCGGACTCCAATACCCTTCGTCCAATATACCGATCTTCAGCTCCGGACCATTCCGGAGCTCCTCGTCATGTCCGGGATCTCATCCGGGACTCCGAACAACCTTCGGTAACCATATACTATTTCCCATAACAACTCTAGCGTTACCGAACCTTAAGTGTGTAGACCCTACGGGTCCGGGAACCATGCAGACATGACCGAGACGTTCTCCGGTCAATAACCAACAGCGGGATCTGGATACCCATGTTGGCTCGCACATGTTCCACGATGATCTCATCGGATGAACCACGATGTCAAGGATTCAAGCAATCCCGTATGCAATTCCCTTTGTCAATCGGTATGTTACTTGCCCGAGATTCGATCGTCGGTATCCCAATACCTCATTCAATCTCGTTACCGGCAAGTCACTTTACTCGTTCCGTAATGCATGATCCCGTGACTAACTACTTAGTCACATTGAGCTCATTATGATGATGCATTACCGAGTGGGCCCAGAGATACCTCTCCGTCATACGGAGTGACAAATCCCAGTCTCGATTCGTGCCAACCCAACAAACACTTTTTGAGATACCTGTAGTGCACCTTTATAGTCACCCAGTTATGTTGTGACGTTTGGTACACCCAAAGCACTCCTACGGTATCAGGGAGTTACACAATCTCATGGTCTAAGGAAATGATACTTGACATTAGAAAAGCTTCAGCAAACAAACTACACAATCTTGTTCTATGCTTAGGATTGGGTCTTGTCCATCACATCATTCTCCTAATGATGTGATCCCGTTATCAATGACATCCAATGTCCATGGTCAGGAAACCATGACCATCTGTTGATCAACGAGCTAGTCAACTAGAGGCTCACTAGGGACATGTTGTGATCTATGTATTCACACATGTATTGTGGTTTCCGGTCAATACAATTATAGCATAAATAATAGACAATTATCATGAACAAGGAAATACAATAATAACCATTTTATTATTTCCTCTAGGGCATATTTCCAACAGGAGCCGCACGAGGGAAGGGGGAAGATGGTCTAGGGTTTGTCCAGGGGGAGGGGACGACCTTATCCACGTGGGACGCCGTGGGATGGCCGCCACAGCGGCATCACTATCCAGGGAGGCGTGGAGGGCCGCTACGGCCCCCCTGTTTTCTGTAGCGTGAGGAGGGAGAGATGTGAGGTGGCTGGGCCTCCCTGCCCCCACATGGGCCTCCCTCACTCTTTCCATTCCTTCTTTCTTTCTTTTTGTTTTCTTTTTATTTATTTACTTCTTTTCTGTTTTGCAAAATATTTAGCCAAAAGAAGTCTTTTGTAAATTATGGAGTTGTGCCACATAAATACTTTGCAATATTGAGCACTGCAATAAAAAGATTTTGAGGCAAGATAATTTCATTTAAATTTTATATAAATGAAAATAGATTAATGGGGCTGTTTTGGGCACTGTTTTAGCTCCTAGTGGCATTTTGGGAATTTAGGTGATGCTGTTTTCCTCACCATAATTATTTATGAATTATTTGTAAAATTATGAACTATTTTGTTTGCATTTTTTGGAGATGTAATTTTTTACTTGAAATTTAAACTAATGAATTTGAGTTTGGTTTGAAACAAAGTGAGGATTAGCAACTTAATTATGATGACATGGCATCACTAGGGTGGGGTTACCGTAGCATGATTCTCGGGGTGTTACAAATCCACCCTAGCCAGATACATGTCGGCTCCTTGTGGATCACACCACCCCGTGGACTACACCGCCCACTCCAGCCCCATGTAGAGACATGGCCTCATTAAAGACACTCACCTTCACTGGTTTACCGCCCCCACATAGTTGAACTTGATCCTCACATCGTGACACATAGATGACCTTCAACGCCTCCTCAGAGAGATGAACACTTGGACACGATGATGCTGACACGACAACGACGACTAACTGACCGTGCTAACCTGCACGACTCCTTGACTCTAACTACCGGATGACAATCTTGACGACTTCCCGGCACCGCACCACCGCTCCCGTCAACAAACCTCCATCCACTGCCTTGCCGACGACAGCCCGTCGTCTCGGG
>NC_041391.1:15068252-15085667 GCF_002162155.2 Triticum dicoccoides | reverse complement strand
GGTTCACCGTCCTTGCACAAGTTCACAATTTCATCTATACCTCCTCCTAACCACACCGCAGTCTGAGGAGTACAATGCCGGTAGGCAGCTAGACTATGACTAACTTTATTTTTGGTACGGCTAGTAAGAGTAACTGAGATCTCCCTATCAACTTTTAACATCCCCTGAAGTTCACTCACAATGGTCATGTGCCTCGACCGGTTCTGTTCAGTGGCCTGTAGCATCACCACTGCTTCGGAGCAGTCCAACTCCACCTGGATGGGGCAGGTCGTGCGCACCAGTGCAAGCGCGAGGCCTTCTTTGCACGCCTCCAGTTCGGCATCAAGGCCATTATCACATGCAAAGAGCTGCCGGCATGCTGTGAAAATAATTTCATCATGGGCGTTCCGCAACACCATACCACACCCAGCAGTATGATTCGCCACCTCTTGTTTTTTTTTAGAGATTGACTAGTCATGTTTTAATGTGGAATACACAAGCCATTGCTTTAACCGGAGTTGGACCTTCATTTTCTGAGCAGGACGTGGATTTCCTACCGCAAATCCTTCAAAATATTCAAAAATTATCGCATATAGCTAGAAAAATACAGGATCTTTTTTTACAATTTATTAGTAGAATCCAAGTAGTTTCTTTTGGTGAATCATATTACACCCAGCAGGCACTACATATATAATTACTAGCTATAGCTAGTCGTATGGGACATGAACTGAAAGCTCAGTGGGACGTGGCCGTTTGCGGCCTTAATTTGATTTGAGTGTACGTGTCCATTTAGTTTGACACACGTACGTGCACACACAAATACATACGTACGTAAGTAGGCTTGAGAAGGATGATGACTGGACGCCGTCGATGCACCTAGCGTGGACAGCGGAGCACCATGGTCTCGATTGTGACTCCGGGTCCGAAGGCCAGCATGGCGCCCCACTCCGGCAGCAGGCTCCGGCGCCGGCGCAGCTCGTCGAGCACGAAGACGATGGTGGCGCCGCTCATGTTGCCGTACTCGCGGAGCACGTGCCGGCTGGCCGCCAGCTTCTCCGGCTCCAGCTTGAGCACCTTGTCTATGTTGTCCAGGATCGGCCGGCCGCCCGGGTGCACCGCCCAGAAGAGGTCGTTCCACTTCCCGTTCCCGGATAACGGAGACGGAAGATGAGCACCACCGTCGTCGTTGTCGTCGTCGTCTCCTCCGCGGAACGCGTGGAGGAGGCAGCGCTCCACGTTCTGCCCGATGAGCGTGGGCACCTGGATGGCGAGGTGGAAGTCGACGCCGCTGCCGGAGACCTGCATGCCGAGCGCGTGCTCCGTCTTGGGCACCGTGGTCTGCGTGGCGTGGACCATCTCGAAGATGGGGCTCTGCTCGCCGTCGCGGAAGGGCCCGGCGCCGACGATGACCGCGCCGGCGCCGTCCCCGAAGAGCGCGTGGCCGACGAGGTTGCCGCCGTCGGGCCCGCCGAAGCAGACGAGCGTGATCTCGGCGCAGGCCACGAGGACGCGGGCGCCGCGGTTGTTCTCGGCGAGCTCCCTGGCGAGGCCCAGCGCCCTGCCGCCGCCGTAGCAGCCGTGGAGGCTGAGGATGGTGCGGGACACGGTGGGGCGGAGGCCGAGCAGCGTGGCGAGCCGCAGGTCGGCGCTCGGGGCGCCCCAGGCGGAGTAGGTGCTGAAGACGAGGTGGGTGATCTCGCTCGCGGGGCGGCCCCAGTCGGCGATGGCCTTGGCCGCCGCGCACTGCGCCAGCTTGGGCACGGCGTCGACGGTCATGGCGAGGCGGTTGTCCAGCGACTGCGCGTCGTGGTCGTACAGCTCCGGGTGCGCCACCAGCGTCTCCTCCGTCAGGTGGAAGTGGCGCTTGTCGATGCCCGTCTTCTCGCCTGCAAAGCATAAATTAGTAAAAAAATTATTAGCAGTAGCAGGAAAAAACATGCATGCAAATTGTACTGTAGTTGGACGTGGTGAGTATAGTACAGATTCTGGTTAGCTTCTGCTGGAGCTCAGTGAGGTGGTCGCTCTTGGTGACGCGGAAGAGGTTCTCGGCGAAGACGTTCTGGGGCACCTCGACGCCGGTGGGGTTCGCCGTGCCGATGCCGAGCATGGCCGCGGGGCCTTCGGCGTGCTGCCGCCCCGCCGCCACCGGGGCACTGCCGTGCCCGATGCCGTTGCCGTTGCCGTTGGCGGTTCCGATGCTTCCCATGGCCGATCTTTCGGGAGCAGGAGCACTACTTGTGTGCTGGGCAGGGATCACTAGTGGCTATAGCTTTGTGAATGAAGCTTCAATGGCATGCACCCGCTTGGTCTAATGGGGTATGTGCTCGGCCCAGGATTTATAGTCTGTTTCTTTGGCTGGCTGGCTGAACTGTCTGTTTGAGTGGCGGCACTGGCATTAATTATGAGTCCCTCGGGTGCAGCTTCGGACGCAGCCTCCGAGGGAGCTTTCCTCGGAAAAAAAAAAGGGTAAACCTCAACTCCATGTGGCTTTCACCAATCCCATGCATCGAATTGGGAGGTGAAGGAAATGGCTTAAAATTAATTCCTCTGGAATTCTGTTCCAGGGATGTAGTATAATATATCCACAATGGATGGGGGCATTCCTTGCACAGTTGAAAGAGTCTGCCAATGACAGGGAAGATGCAAGGTTGAACCAATTTGCTAGTGCTAAATCACAAAGAGCATGTTGTTGTTTTTGTTATGGAAAGGGAAGGATAAACCTCTTGGACTATGCATGGTTTTCGATACATTTAGCCCATCAATCGGTCACTCGTACTCCCTCTATCCAAATATATGGGGCCTATAATCCGTTCTCCAATTTTACTTTTGAGCAAGGGTTAGAGCAATAATATATGGCATGCAAGGTACACACAACATACCATCAAATTCATATATGAAAGAAGTTTCTAATGGTATAATTTTATATCATATATCTCATATATTATTCATCTTGTCAATGGTCAAATGCGGGTTCAAAAAAGTATCATATCCTACATATTTGGATGAATGGAGTAAGCATTACTACCGTTCGGCTCTCAGTCGTGTCATATGTGAGTATGTGACTGCCCACGGATGATAGTGTTTGTAGTAGAGTGCACGGTGTTGTTATAACACGTATCTCGCTATCCGCTCGGGCTTGGAAAGCCACCATCCCGAACTGGGCATAGTAGGAACACATGGACCACCGTAGTTGTCTTTGAGTTCGACGGAATGTTTGTGCGGTTGATGGTTTGACCTCCTCGATAATTCTGTATGACATTAAAGACTTGAGAAACACCCTCCCCATGATGGCGTAGTGGCACACATTGCATTGTTCATGATCTAGCATTATGTAAATGGAGAATTAGAAGTAATATCATTAAAAAAAACGTCAAGTGTAGCGACATTCCCTGCCTGGGAAGGGTTGAATGCCACATCCAAAATTGCTCAAGGATCTAAAGAAAAAGAAGAAAAAGAACCAGAATGAGTGTGATTAGGAGGTAGGTTAAATTTGTAATTCGAATCCTGGTCTGTCAAGGATTCATTTGTGTCATGGAACGAAAATCATTGGAAGCACATATGGTTGGTAAATTAACCAACATATTTGCCTTAAGAGCATGTAATACATAGCTTTATAAATTTGCAATAGAACACGTAGATATCTTCAAGAGAGGCTTCAAGGTGTGAGTTAGAAAATAGGCTTTCAATAATGGAGGAGGGATAAAGTTTAGGTGCAAATTGAGTAAATTATACTGATCTAAGTCCCCAATAAAAGCAAAGCGCCCTGGCAAAAGAAACTTTGACGAAGATGAGAATCGGAATTAAGTAATTAACATCTACGTCATTGCTCTGTGATGTGTGTATAGAATCATGAAGTTTGCAAACATGATGGAAGAGCTATCCTGAACAGCCTCCAAGCAAAATATCTTACCCTAGGTGGAAACTTTTGTTTTCCAAACCTTGGGAAGGAGTGTAATCTAGTGTCTCGATTCTTGCATGCTAAGCATGGTGGCCTGCTAAATGTTTTATATGCACTCTTGGTCATATATTGGACATTAGGATTATGTACCCTACAAACTTCATCTGCAGAAGTTAGCACCAGTGATGGGAATTTGAATAATTTGATTTTTTTTAACCATCATGAAAGTGAGTTGAAAATTTGTGAATGTCACATGCGCCAAAATTTTCAGCCAAAGATGACAAGAATAGATATTTAAGTTGATCGTAGATGGGGTTCCAAGTAGGATACCAATAGTAAGACATATGCTAGAGTTACCTTTGGTGATTTGCAGGTGACAAGAATGAAGCATATGAGGCAAGACTTTAGGCCAATCTTAGAGATATATTGCTTGTTTGTGCATTTGGTTTTAGCTATTCCATCCTTGATAGATCTGTTTGGTTAACCTCAAGCTAGGGGGAAACAGATTCATCCAAAAAAATTACAGGACTTAAAGATGGTGAAAATAAAAACAGAGGCTAATATAGTGGCTCGTGACTTTGCAAGGTTTTGCTTCAGTTCTAAAGTTGATGGTGTGTTATTTGGTTTTGTGACTTCTTGTATAGCATGCTTTGTTCTTACTTATTGTATGAACATTTCTTAATTAATACATGGGGTTAAAAATCTTTTTTATATAAAATAGTTACTAGAACATTGGCTAAGACTCGAAGACTGTTTACCAGATTACATTTATGAATCCTAACCATCTTTTACTCAAGGGCATATAATTCCAAATAGTATCACCATGTCCTCAGAACTTATACATCCTTTCCAACTTTCCTCTTGCAATCATAATTAATGTGCCCATGTTAAATACATTCATTTAGCTAAATATTTTGAAATAATTAAATGGTACTTCATCATTAGGGCCCTCACACCTAAATGGATGCATGGTCGCTTTATCATGTTAATTTAATGAATGCATTTCCCCTACCACCTTGCTGTCAATATAAATGGTTAACATTTTGTTAACTTTTAAGGGGCCTGAGGTATTCATCAAGGTTGTCCTTTTTATTTGCATCTCTTTTTTCCTTTCAATTAGTGATTTTTCACATTCTATACATAATGGATGAGTTCCAATAGTTTAACTGACATCGAGTGAGGCCCTCTTGTCCCCCTTATGCACCCTCTTATGTTTTTAGATGCCCTTAACATTTGTGGCTCATCATCTATAAATGATGGTTGTGCATGGCAATTTACTCAAAATGGCTATTGAAATGCCAAATGTAGGTAGGTATGATGGTAGTTTCCAAGAGATGTTGGGTTTATGTGTAGGAGGACAAGAGGAGATCCACGAACATATTTGGATGTACCAGCGAAGTATACACCATGTCACAATGTGAGAGTGGGTAATGTTGAGTACCAAAGAGGCTAGCAAAAAATTATGTGGAAGCAAAGAACACTAGAACTTGCATTAATCTTAAACAACTCATCAACATGTGCATCATGATATCATATTGCACAGTTCATACGTCTCCAACATATCTATAATTTTTCATTAACCCATGCTATTATAGTATCACTCTTGGATGTTTATTATTCAATTATATGCAATTATATATCATTTTATGGGAATAACCTATTAACCTAGTGCCCAATGCCAGTTGCTGTTTTTTGATTGTTTTTGGCTTTTCAGGGAATCAATATCAAACAGAGTTCAAACAGAGAAAAAACATTGTATTAATTTTTTCTGGACCAGAAGAGACACTAGAAGGTTCGGGAGAAGACCTGACGAGCCACGAGGGAGCGACATGCTCGGAAGGCGCGCCCTAGGGGGGCGCCCCAGGCTTGTGGGCCCCTCGTGACACCTCCTGACCTAATTCCGCCTCTCTAAATACTCAAATATTCCCCTGATATCAGAGAGCCACCCGAAATACTTTTTTCACCACCGCAAGTTTCTGTTCTCGTGAGATCCCATCTGGAGGCCTTCCCTTGCACTCTGTCGGAGGGGAGATTGATCACGGAGGGGATCTACATCAACCTTGTTGCCCTTCCGATGTTGCGTGAGTAGTTTACCACATGCCTACGGGTACATAGCTAGTAGCTAGATGACTTCTTCTCTCTTTTTGATCTTCAATACAATGTTCTCCTTGATGTTCTTAGAGTTCTATTCGATGTAATACTTTTTATGGTCTGTTTGTTGGGATTCGACGAATTGTGACTTTATGATCAGATTATCCATGAACATTATTTGAGTCTTCTCTGAACTCTTCTATGCATGATTATTATAGCTTTGTATTTCTCTCCGATCTATTGATTTGGTTTGGCCAACTAGATTGATTTTTCTTGCAATGGGAGAGGTGCTTTGTGATGGGCTCAATCTTGCGGTGATCTATATCCCGGTGATAGAAAGGGACAAGACACGTATTTGTACTGTTGCCATTAAGGATAAAACGGTGGGGTTTATTCATGCGTGAGTTTACTTTGTCTACATCATGTCATCTCGCTTAAGGCGTTACTCCATTTTTTATGAACTTAATACTCTAGATGCATGCTGGATAGCGGGTGATGTGTGGAGTAATAGTAGTAAATTCAAGAAGGAGTCGGTCTACTTGTCTCGGACGTGATGCCTATATAGATGATCATTGCCTTGGATATCGTCATGATTATTTGCTTTTCTATCAATTGGCCAATAGTAATTTGTTTACCCACCGTCCACCGTATGCTATTTCCAAGAGAGAAGCCTCTAGTCAAACTATGGCCCCGGGGTCTATTTTTATAATATATAAAAAACCCAAAATACCTTGCCACAATTTTGTTTACTTTATTTTATTTGGTATTTTTGTTCTAACTAACTATGATTACAAGATTTGATCCTTGCAATTAACCGCTGAGGGATTGACATCCCCTTGTTCGCGTTGGGTGCAAGTATTTGTTATTTTGTGTGTAGGCACTCCTAACAAGGTGTTGCGTGGTTCTCCTACTGGATTGATAACCTTGGTTCTTAACTGGGGGAAATACTTATCTTTAGTGTACTGCATCATCCTCTCCTCTTCAAGGAAATCCCAACGTAGCTCACAAGTTGCGATAGTACACCAAGCTGGTATCCCATGGCGAAAGATTGTTAGGTTCAAGACCATCACTTTGCCCTGGCTGCAGCAATGTCTCTATTATATGATGGTTGATACAAACATATGTTTGCAACTTCAAATTCCCATTAGAGTCCCCATATATTGTTCACTTGCTGAAAGAAAGGAAATGGTTCTTTTCAATATTGAATACACTATATCATCTCTAAATAGCAAGAGATACGTCGTAATGCATATTAATAGTACTAAAAAAGTCTCAAAAGCAAAATAATACCCACTACTATTTTATTAAAATGGACTCTAACTCAGTGTTCTTATTAACTTGATGACTCTCCTAGCATGAAAACTAATAAAGTTAAAAACTAAAAAAATCTAATAGTAATAATCCCAAGATTTAACCATAGAAACAAGTTCCAACCAGGTTGCTAACTTTCCAACAAAACATAAGTGAAGCAAAGAGAGTTATAACAGTTTTTACACCACTTTCATAACTCTAGCAGATTTAAAGTGTCAATTTTTTTGGAATATACATGAGAACAGGAGATGAATTTGTGGAGGTACTCCCCATTTCAAACTTAGTACCGAAAGGATCACTTACATTTCCTCTATAGTTTCTAGCTTCTTAGTGTGTTCGTTGGCTAATTTTACATATGCATTTAACATGCTTAACCTGATCCCAACTGCTTGAAGTTTCTTCAAATTATTACCCAAATGAGAGCAAAGGTTATTAATTACTACTTCAAGTTTCTTAGTATTTCCCTTGACTTGTTCCAAGATAGCCATCATTTTTTATATCTCTTCCAATTTCTACACAACAATGGGACATCCTCTTATTGTTTAGGTTATTTTGTTTTTGCAGAGATCCATCCAAACTCTCGATCGCATTGTAGGCATCTAGAGTGTTACTCCCTAGAAAATTTCCTCTTGACAAAGTGTCTTACAAATAATTAAACCAAGTTGATATAATAGTATAAAAATTCCTGAGTAGGGTTATTGAACACTTGGTTGTGGCTTTGTCATTTAGTATCTTGATTCTATACCAATCATCCTTGAAACTCTTTCCTCCCCTTTTTATAAAGCTTAGGATTTCCATCTCCAATGTAGGAAGTGTCCCTAAATATTCCACTACAACTACTAAACAAAAAGTAACGAGTTGCTGAAATTAGAAATATTGTTGGAGTTCTTAGTAATTTTGAAAGACAAAAACACAACCAAACATTAAAAATTTACATGTAAGAAATATATAAAACCACTGTTCAAGATATCTTCCGATAAATCTTTCGATTTATCGCTTATCACCGTCTAACCAATAAGATAAATTGGCTGATAAATCAGCCGATATGGCGATAAATCAGCCGATATATCGATAAACTAGCCGATTTACCCCATATCTTGGGTCGACCGTTAAGTTCCCGATAAGCGATATCCCCAACATTGTATAAAGCAATGAAGATACTAAAAGTAATATAGAATTAATATAGAACTTCACCTCGCTAGCAACGGGGCTAGAAAGTGGCTTGACGTTAACAAGGAATATTACAAGTCAATGTTGTTGGGCTCCCATGTGCAGGAGTTTCTAGAAAGCAAGAAACTTCCCGTAGTGAGAAAGCAAAGTATTAATCTGTGGAGGTAATTATGGTCTATAACAAGGATAAGTTGCTACAATACAAATAAAACTTCACTTGTGTCCCCAATAGTGCTAACAAGGGTGTCAACCTTGCTTGTGTTGCTAGTTGGACACGATAATTAAAAGATAATGTGGTAGATAATATTTATTTATTTTATTTTTGTAATAAAAAATGAGAATAGAAGTGCATATAAAAGTTGTTGGAAGGTCATTCAAATGCTAAAAACTGGATCAAGTTATATAGGTACACCAAGTGTAACTCTCCAATACATAAAACTGTGTAAGTAAAATAGTCCTGTTAAAAAGTGCTTAAAACATTTCATTATATTTCCAAACATATGAGATGTGTTGATATTATAATGGTGCTACATCCATAATTCTATAGGCTAAGATCATCCCTGCATATATAGCTAGTAGTCTACTTGTAGATCAAGATACCATCTGTACCATCCAAACTTGAAGTGTAAACACAAATAATTGCACTGACGAAGATGACATGTTGTTATTAAGATGAATCATTTTAGTCCTCGTACAAACATGTATCCTTAGTGGCAACAATACAACACTATACAAGCCATTTCCACTTTCTATCATTGGAGTTGTTCAGTTGCAAGATTACCAAATTAATGCACACCTCTCACTCTACCGATTACCCAACTAAATGGCCATCTATATATAGAACATAAAGGCATCTATAAATCCTAACATAAAGAAATAATTCATCACATGATCAACACCATCTCTAGGGTTTACATCAAATTAACCATAATAATGTAGAGCAGGTCATATGGCCATTGTATTGAACTACAAGGTGGAGACGTTACATCTTGGCTACTACCATGACTAGGGGGCAGGATACTCATAACTCATCTTGGATCTTGACTATCAACCTTGGTGATGATGGAGGTGAATTTGTTGGAAATATGCCCTAGAGGCAATAATAAAATGGCTATTATTGTATTTCCTTGTTCATGATAATTGTCTATTGTTCATGCTATAATTGTATTAACTGGAAACCGTAATACATGTGTGAATACATAGACCACAACATGTCCCTAGTGAGCCTCTAGTTGACTAGCTCGTTGATCAATAGATGGTTATGGTTTCCTGACCATGGACATTAGATTTCATTGATAATGGGATTACATCATTAGGAGAATGATGTGATGGACAAGACCCAATCCTAAGCATAGCACAAGATCGTGTAGTTCGTTTGCTACAAGCTTTTCTAATGTCAAGTATCATTTCCTTAGACCATGAGATTGTGCAAATCCCGCATACCGTAGGTATGCTTTGGGTGTGCCAAACGTCACAACGTAACTAGGTGGCTATAAAGGTGCACTACGGGTATCTCCAAAAGTGTCTGTTGGGTTGGCACGAATCGAGAATGGGATTTGTCACTCCGTATGACGGAGAGGTATCTCTGGGCCCACTCGGTAATGCATCATCATAATGAGCTCAATGTGACTAAGTAGTTAGTCACGGGATCATGCATTACAGAACAAGTAAAGTGACTTGTCGGTAACGAGATTGAACGAGGTATTGGGATACCGACGATCGAATCTCGGGCAAGTAACATACTGATTGACAAAGGGAATTGTATACGGGATTGATTGAATCCTCGACATCATGGTTCATCCGATGAGATCATCGTGGAACATGTGGGAGCCAACATGGGTATCCAAATCCCGCTGTTGGTTATTGGTCGGAGAACGTCTCGGTCATGTCTGCATGGTTCCCGAACCCGTAGGGTCTGCACACTTAAGGTTCAGTGACGCTAGAGTTGTTGTGGGAAATATTATGTGGTTACCGAAGGTTGCTCGGAGTCCCGGATGAGATCCCGGACACGACGAGGAGCTCCGGAATGGTCTGGAGGTGAAGATCGGTATATTGGACGAAGGGTATTGGAGTCCGGAATTGTTCCGGGGGTACCAGGTGATGACCAGCGTGTCCGAAAGGGGTTTCGGAGGCCCCGGCAAGTGTTGGGGGGCCTTATGGGCCAAGGGGAGGGGGCACATCAGCCCACTAAGGGGCTGAGCGCCCCTCCCACCCCATCTCACGTAACCTGGAGAGGTTGGGGCGCCTCCCCTAGGGCAGCCACGCCTCCCGGCTTGGGGGGCAAGTTTCCTAGGGGGTGGGGGCGCCCAAACCCATCTAGGGTTTCCCCTGGCCGCCGCCCCTCCTCTAGATCCATCTAGAGGGGCCGACCCCCTCTCCCCTTCCCCCTATATATATAGTGAGGGGGTGGGAGGGCAGCCATACCCTTCCCCTGGCGCAGCCCTCTCCCTCCTCCAACACCTCCTCCTCCTCCGTAGTGCTTGGCGAAGCCCTGCCGGAGAACCACGAGCTCCGTCACCACCACTCCATCGTGATGTCGGAGTTCTCCCTCAACTTCTCCTCTCCCCTTGTTGGATCAAGAAGGAGGAGACGTCCCCGGGGTGTACATGTGTTGAACACGGAGGCGCCGTCCGTTCGGCGCTAGACCGGATCTTCCGCGATTTGAATCGCCGCGAGTACGACTCCATCATCCGCGTTCTTGTAACGCTTCCGCATCGCGATCTTCAAGGGTATGAAGATGCACCCACCCTCTCTCTCTCTCGTTGCTAGAATCTCCTAGATTGATCTTGGTGATACGTAGGAAAAGTTTAAATTTGTGCTACGTTCCCCAACAGTGGCATCATGAGCTAGGTCTATTGCGTAGATTCTATGCACGAGTAGAACACAAGTTGTTGTGGGCGTTGATTCTGTTCAATATGCTTACCGTTACTAGTCCTATCTTGTTTCGACGGTATTGTGGGATGAAGCGCCCGGACCGACCTTACACGTACACTTACGTGAGACAGGTTCCACCGACTGACATGCACTTGTTGCATAAGATGGCTAGCGGGTGCCAGTCTCTCCCACTTTAGTTGAATCGGATTCGATGAAAAGGGTCCTTATGAAGGGTAAATAGCAATTGGCATATCACGTTGTGGCTTTTGCGTAGGTAAGAAACGTTCTTGCTAGAAACCCATAGCAGCCATGTAAAACATGCAAACAACAATTAGAGGACGTCTAACTTGTTTTTGCAGGGTATGCTATGTGATGTGATATGGCCAAAAGAATGTGATGAATGATATGTGATGTATGAGATTGATCATGTTCTTGTAATAGGAATCACGACATGCATGTCGATGAGTATGACAACCGGTAGGAGCCATAGGAGTTGTCTTAATTTATTGTATGACCTGCGTGTCATTGAACAACACCATGTAATTACTTTACTTTATTGCTAACCCTTAGCCATAGTAGTAGAAGTAATTGTTAGCGAGACAACTTCATGGAGACACGATGATGGAGATCATGGTGTCATGCTGGTGACGAAGGTGATCATGCCGCGCCTCAAAGATGGAGATCAAAGGCGCAAGATGATGATGGCCATATCATGTCACTTTATGATTTGCATGTGATGTTTGCCATGGTTACATCTTATTTGCTTAGAACGATGGTAGCATAAATAAGATGGTCCCTCACTAAAATTTCAAGCAAGTGTTCCCCCTAACTGTGCAACATTGCGAAAGTTCATTGTTTTGAAGCACCACGTGATGATCGGGTGTGATAGTTTCTAACGTTCGCATACAACGGGTGTAAGCCAGATTTACACGTGCAAAACACTTAGGTTGACTTGACGAGCCTAGCATGTACAGACATGGCCTCGGAACACGAGAGACCGAAAGGTCGAACATGAGTCGTATAGTAGATACGATCAACATGAAGATGTTCACCGATGAGGACTAGTCCGTCTCACGTGATGATCGGACACGGCCTAGTTGACTCGGATGATGTATCACTGAGATGACTAGAGGGATGTCTATCTGAGTGGGAGTTCATTATATGAACTTAATTATCCTAAATATAGTCAAAAGGTCTTTGCAAATTATGTCGTAGCTTGCGTTTTAGTTCTACTGTTTTAGATATGTTCGTAGAGAAAATTTAGTTGAAAGTTGATAGTAGCGATTATGCGGACTAGGTCCGTAAACTGAGGATTGTCCTTATTGCTGCGTAGAAGGCTTATGTCCTTAATGCACCGCTCTGTGTGCTGAACCTCGAACGTCGTCTGTGGATGTTGCGAACATCTGACATACACGTTTTGATGACTACGTGATAGTTCAGTAATGTTAAACGGTTTAGAATTGAGGCGTCGAAGACGATTTTTGAAACGTCGCGAAACATAGGGGATGTTCCAAGGGCTGAAATTGGGATTTCAGGCTAGTGCCCACGTCAAGAGGTATGAGACCTCTGACGAGTTTCTTAGCCTACAAACTAAGGGAGAAAAGCTCAATCATTGAGGTTGTACTCAGATTGTCTGGGTACAACAATCACTTGAATCAAGTGGGAGTTAATCTTCCAGATGAGATAGTGATGTTTCTCCAAAGTCATTGCCACCAAGTTACTAGAGCTTCGTGATGAACTATAACATATCAGGGATAGATATGATGATCCTTGAAATATTCGCGATGTTTGACACCGCGAAAGTAGAAATCAAGAAGGAGCATCAATTGTTGATGGTTAGTGAAACCACTAGTTTCAAGAAGGGCAAGGGCAAGAAGGGATACTTCATGAAACAGCAAATCAGTTGCTGCTCTAGTGAAGAAACCCAAGGTTGAACCCAAACCCGAGACTAATTGCTTCTGTAATGAGGGGAACGGTCACTGAAGCAGAACTACCCTAGATACTTGGTAGATGAGAAGGCTGACAAGGTCGACAAAAGTATATTGGATATACATTATATTAATGTGTACTTTACTAGTACTCTTAGTAGCACCATGGTAATAGATACCGGTTCAGTTGCTAAGTGTTAGTAACTCGAAATAAAAGGCTACGGAATAAATGGAGACTAGCTAAAGGCGAGGTGACGATATGTGTTGGTAGTATTTCCAAGGTTGATGTGATCAAACATCGCACGCTCCCTCTACCATCGGGATCGGTGTTAAACCTAAATAATTGTTATTTAGTGTTTGAGTTGAGTATAGACATAATTGGATTATGTCTATCGCAATACAGTTATTCATTTAAGGAGAATAATGGTTACTCTGTTTATTTGAATAATACCTTCAATGGTTTTGCACCTAAAATGAATGGTTTATTGAAGCTCGATCGTAGTGATACACATGTTCATGCCAAAAGATATAAGATAGTAATGATAGTACCACCTGCTTGTGGCACTGCCATTTGAGTCATATTGCTATAAAATGCATGAAGAAGCTCCATGTTGATGGATCTTTGGACTCACTCGTTTTTGAAAAGTTTGAGACATGCGAACCATGTCTATTGGTATGTGCGCATGAAGAAACTCCATGCAGATGGATCGTTTAGACTCACTTGATTCTAAATCACTTGAGACATGCAAATCATACCACATGGGAAAGATGACTGAAAAGCCTCGTTTTCAGTAAGATGGAACAAGAGAGCAACTTGTTGGAAGTAATACATTTTGATGTGTGATGTCCAATGAGTGCCGATGCACGCAGTGGATATCGTTATGTTCTTACTTCACAGATGATTTGAGTAGATGCTGAGTATATTTACTTGATAAAACACAAGTCTGAATTATTGAAAGGTTCAAGTAATTTCAGAGTGAAGTTGAAGATCTTCGTGACAAGAGGATAAAATGTCTATGATATGATCATAGAGATGAATATCTGAGTTGCGAGTTTGGTACACAATTAAGACATTGTGGAAATTGTTTCACAACTAACACCGCCTGGAACACCATAGTGTGATGGTGTGTCGGAACATCATAGATGCACCCTATTGGATATGGGGCATACCATGATGTCTCTTATTGAATTACCACTATCGTTCATGGGTTAGGCATTAGAGACAACCGCATTCACTTTAAATAGGGCACCACATAATTCCGTTGAGATGACACCGTATGAACTATGGTTTAGAGAAACCTAAGCTATCGTTTCTTGAAAGTTTGGGGCTGCGACGCTTATGTGAAAAAGTTTCATCCTGATAAGCTCGAACCCAAAGCGGATAAATACATCTTCATAGGACACCCAAAACAGTTGGGTATACCTCCTATTTCAGATCCGGAAGCAAAAGTGATTGTTTCTAGAAACGGGTCCTTTCTCGAGGAGAAGTTTCTCTTGAAAGAATTGAGTGGAAGGATGGTGGAGACTTGATATGGTTATTGAACCATCACTACAACTAGTGTGTAGCAGGGCACAAGAAGTTGTTCCTGTGGCGCCTACACCAATTGTAGTGGAAGTTGATGATAGTGATCATGGCACTTCGGATCAAGTCACTACCAAACCTCGTAGGTCGACAAGGATGCGTACTACTTAAGAGTGGTACGTAATCCTGTCTTGGAGGTCATGTTGCTAGACAACAATGAACCTACGAGCTATGGAGAAGCGATGGTGGGCCCGGATTATGACAAATGGCTCGAGGCCATAAAATCCGAGAGAAGACCCATGTATAAAACAAAGTGTAGACATTGGAAGAACTACTTGATGGTCGTAAGGCTGTTGGGTACAGATGGATTTTAAAAGGGAAGACGGACAATGATGGTAAGTGTCACCATTAAGAAAGCTCGACTTGTCGCTAAGATGTTTTCCGACAAGTTCAAGGAGTTGACTACGATGAGACTTTCTCACTCGTAGCGATGCTAAGAGTCTGTTGGAATTATATTAGCAATTACTGCATGATTTATGAAATCTTGCAGATAGGATGTCAAAACATTGTTTCCTCGAAGATTTTCTTGAGGAAAGTTTGTATGTGATACAACCAGAAGGTTTTGTCAATCCTAAAAGATGCTAACAAGTATGCAAAACTCCAGCAATCCTTATAAGGACTGGAGTAAGCATCTCGGAGTTGGAATATACACTTTGATGAGATGATCAAAGATTTTGGGTTTATAGAAAGTTTATGAGAAACTTGTATTTCCAAAGAAGTGAGTGGGAGCACTATAGAATTTCTGATGAGTATATGTTGTTGACATATTGTTGATCAGAAATGATGTAGAATTTCTGGAAAAGCATATAGGGTTATTTGAAAAGTGTTTTCCAATGGAAAACCTAGATTAAGCTGCTTGAACATTAAGCATCAAGATCTATAAGGATAGATCAAGATCGCTTGATAGTACTTTCAAATGAATACACACCGTGACAAGATTTTGAAGGAGTTCAAAATAGATCGGCAAAGAAGGAGTTCTTGGCTATGTTATGAGGTGTGAGTATTGAGTAAGACTCAAGACCTGACCACGGCAGGAGAGAGAGAAAGGACGAAGGTCATCCCCTATGCTTTAGATGTAGGCTCTACAGTATGCTATGCTGTGTACCGCACCTGAAGTGTGCCTTGCCATGAGTCAATCAAGGGGTACAAGAGTGATCCAGGAATGGATCACATGACAGCGGTCAAACTTATCCTTAGTAACTAGTTGACTGAGGAATTTTCTCGATTATGGAGGTGGTAAAAGAGTTCGTCGTAAAGGGTTACGCCGATGCAAACTTTGACACTAATCCGGATTATTCTGAGTAGTAAACCGGATTCGTATAGTAGAACAGTTATTTAGAATAGCTCCAAATAGAGCATGGTAGCTGCATCTAGGAGATGACATTGAGATTTGTAAAGCACACATGGATCTGAAAGATTCAGACCTGTTGTCTAATAACCTCTCTCACAAGCGAGATATGATCAAACCCAATGGGTGTTGGACTCGTTACAATCACATAGTGATGTGAACTAGATTATTGACTCTAGTGCAAGTGGGAGACTGTTGGAAATATGCCCTGGAGACAATAATAAAATGGTTATTATTGTATTTCCTTGTTCATCATAATTGTCTATTGTTCATGCTATAATTGTATTAACTGGAAACCGTAATACATGTGTGAATACATAGACCACAACATGTCCCTAGTGAGCCTCTAGTTGACAAGCTCGTTGATTAATAGATGGTTATGGTTTCCTGACCATGGACATTATATGTCATTGATAACGGGATCACATCATTAGGAGAATGATGTGATGGACAAGACCCAATCCTAAGCATAGGACAAGATCGTGTAGTTCGTTTTCTATAAGCTTTTCTAATGTCAAGTATCATTTCCTTAGACCATGAGATTGTGCAACTCCCGGATACCGTAGGAATGCTTTGGGTGTGCCAAACGTCACAACGTAACTGGGTGGATACAAAGGTGCACTACGGGTATCTCCGAAAGTGTCTATTGGGTTGGCACGAATCGAGAATGGGATTTGTCACTTCGTATGACGGAGAGGTATCTCTGGGCCCACTCGGTAATGCATCATCATAATGAGCTCAATGTGACTAAGTAGTTAGTCACGGGATCATGTATTATGGAACGAGTAAAGTGACTTGCCGGTAACGAGGTATTGGGATACCGACGATCGAATTTCGGGCAAGTAACATACCGATTGACAAAGGGAATTGTATACGGGATTGATTGAATCCTCGACATCGTGGTTCATCCGATGAGATCATCGTGGAACATGTGGGAGCCAACATGGGTATCCAGATCCCGCTGTTGGTTATTGGCCGGAGAACGTCTCGGTCATGTCTGCATGGTTCCCGAACCCGTAGGGTCTACACACTTAAGGTTCGGTGACGCTAGAGTTGTTATGGGAAATAGTATGTGGTTACCGAAGGTTGTTCGGAGTCCCGGATGAGATCCCGGACATGAAGAGGAGCTCCGGAATGGTCCGGAGGTGAAGACCGGTATATTGGACGAAGGGTATTGGAGTCCGGAATTGTTCTGGGGGTACCAGGTGATGACCAGCGTGTCTGAAAGGGGTTT
>NC_041391.1:15058380-15067895 GCF_002162155.2 Triticum dicoccoides | reverse complement strand
GGGCTGAGCGCCCCTCCCACCCCATCTCACGTAACCTGGAGAGGTTGGGGCGCCTCCCCTAGGGAAGCCACCCCTCACGCCTTGGGGGGCAAGTTTCCTAGGGGGTGGGGGCGCCCAAACCCATCTAGGGTTTCCCCTGGCCGCCGCCCCCTCCTCTAGATCCATCTAGAGGGGCCGGGCCCCTCTCCCCTTCCCCCTATATATATAGTGAGGGGGTGGGAGGGCAGCCATACCCTTCCCCTGGCGTAGCCCTCTCCCTCCTCCAACACCTCCTCCTCCTCCGTAGTGCTTGGCGAAGCCCTGCCGGAGAACCACGAGCTCCATCACCACCACGCCGTCGTGCTATCGGAGTTCTCCCTCAACTTCTCCTCTCCCTTGCTGGATCAAGAAGGAGGGGACGTCCCCGGGCTGTACGTGTGTTGAACGCGGAGGCGCCGTCCGTTCGGCGCTAGATCGGATCTTCCGCGATTTGAATCGCCGCGAGTACGACTCCAACATCCGCGTTCTTGTAACGCTTCCGCATCGCAATCTTCAAGGGTATAAAGATGCACTCACCCTGTCTCTCTCTCTCGTTGCTAGAATCTCCTAGATTGATTTTGGTGATACGTAGGAAAATTTTGAATTTGTGCTACGTTCCCCAACAGAATTCCCCACTCCAGCAGAGTACCAGATTATGGCTGAAAACAAAGATTGCCTTCAACCATGAAGTGGCGGCGAAGGAAATCTGATCGCTAAATTGAGGGTGAAGTACAGGGATATATAATGTCATCGGGCACCGGAGGCAGGCGAGGGGTGCCCTAGCAGTTGTAGGCGCTTACTACAGGCGCCCTGGGGACCTGGGGCCCTCCATAGGGCACCTACGCTCACTCCTTGGGCCGCCTTAGGTTTGGGGTATTGTCCCATTGGTCCTCGGTTGACTTGAAACTTGCTCGCAAGTTTTCTCATAATTTCTTACGGACTTTTGGTATTTTTTTCTGGAATTCAAAAAGGTAGATAACAGGAACCGACACTCAGCACTGAATTAATAGGAGATGTATCAGGCACAAGTGATTTAACCATTTCGGTCAGTGGGCTAAAAACACCTCTCATTTGAATCCATGTAACACATACAGTTTCCAGTACCGTCTGCCCATTATAACCTGGCCATAACTAAAGTAAATAACAAAGAGATAATATGCATCTGCATACCAATAATACAATAAATATGACTATAATATATGGAAGTAACAATATTATAGAAAATCCACCATAAGAATTAAATAGACGATTATAATCTTGTACGTCAACTATTATGATATAGAAAATGAAGCACAAATAGATAAAAAAAATCTACATAGCTATTACTCCAAGTCTGTAGCCCAACGACTCACATCTCACACGGGGACAATGTACTGAATATGATCTTTATGAAGTTTGCAATAAATTTTGCCTCCTGAGAAATCAACCTGACCTGATGGGTACTCCCTCCCTTCTGGTTTTAAGGGCTCAATTCAAAAATCTCACCAATCAAGACAGATGGTGAGTTGTGAAATATTTTTAATAGTTTGTAGAAGTACTTGATTGATGGGCTCATTTTTCTCAAGAAATTGTGTTTACCAATTATTAATTGCAATGCATGCATTGGTGAGTTTTGTTTCAATCGTTGCATACAAAGCCTTAATGCACCTTGAAATTTGAAATGTGAGCAGGAGAAATAAATTTGAGAGTTATAAAATGAGAAAACAAAATTTTAAGATAAGCCTTATAAACCGGAATGAAGGGAGTACATACAGACATGAAACAGACGAAGGGCGGCAGGAGTTGGGCAGGGGGTACTAGCGCAACCCCTGTGCACTGCTACATTTTCTCAGATTAATTGTATCCTTCCACAAAATACCTTAATCTTTTTGCGGGGTCACAAAATACCTTAATTAGGCGTAACCTGAGATAGAAAATAGGCTTTTGACAAGTTGGTTACTCCTCAAAATCATTAAAAAATATATTTAATAACATGTAAAATATACAATTAAACTACAATAAGAATCTATACCTTGCAACATTTCAGAGGGCAGGCCAGCTGGGCTCAAACGAGGCACAGACGGACATTGAACAAATTAACACGATCTAGAAGAGGCGCGCTGCCCCCCTCGCTAATTAACTACTGTCTGAATGCAGGAAATTCCACCACTTGCCGTTGCCAGTACTAGTCGCTCCCTGCTCCGGCAATGTTGACCGGTACCCTACCTAGTCATCGCGTACTAATCACCTCATCATGGTGATAGGTCACACAAGGAGGATTTGTGGCCTCGCTTCTTTGAAGAAAGTAGTGGTACATGCAGCAACATACATGCGTGCAAAAACGCAAGAATAGTGTACCAATTTGTGCTGCTTCTCTTTAATATGCAGGTAGGAAGGAGGTAATGGTCAGACCAATGCACAAATTAGTCAAAAGATGCTATCAGAATATCGTTACCAACATAAATTTCTAACATGGCTATCTTTTTTTTCTTGAGTGGAGGCTATCTGTTGTTCAACTACAAATCTGGACCATGAATGATCATGAGACCCGTTCATCTTCCCTGCCATCATGCTCAAGTCCTCAAGACATGACAGCAGCTGATCGCTCTTCTTTTGTGCTTATCGTCGGAGCATACGTGCTGCACGCGGGCACACGTGAGCTATCTTCATGAACTATGGATTTGGTCATATGCATCGTTTTGTTTCGTTGCTGCACCGTACCCTTTAATGGGCAGCTAGCAAGTACTCCCTCCGTTTCTAAATAGATGACCCAACTTTGTACTAACTTTGTCCCAACTTTGTATCTATTTTGGAACGGAGGGAGTAAGGGCTAAGATCAAAGCACAGTGACGTACTCCCTTTATATTATAAATAAACTGACGTTTTTGGTCACTATTTAAACTCTGACTACTATATTATTGGTTAAAATTGATGATCGGAGTTCGCGCACAAAATATGAAGGCGCCATGTAAATAGGGACAGAGCAAAATACCCGCGGGGACAGCCACTCGCGTTTTGTCAATGATGGGGAGGGTCCTAGTTCTGGCAATCCGTCATCCTGCTACTCCCCGCCCTTCGTATTGGCTCCTCAATCACCGTGTGGTCGGGATCGTCGACTCTCTTCTGGTTTGATCGTTGGATGACCGATCAACCCTTTCGGCCAGGTTTTCCGAATTGTACTCCGTATGTGTTGTTCCTCATATCTCGGTCGAGGCTGCCCTTATTGACTTAGGGAGCCTCGCTTTTCGTCGTTCCTTCGGTCCCATAGAGCAGGAGGCCTGGGAGGATCTGATGGACTGTGTCGCGCTAAACACTCCCAGCCTCGCGCCAGACCAGATTAGGTGGCATCTTGAGCCTAGCGGCTTCTTTACTAATCTATCGCTATATATACCACGCCATTGTGGATGTTCCTCGGCCGGAGCCTTTGCGTAATTTATGGTCGGTCCAGTTCGGCTTACAATCATGATTTTCCTCTGGCAAACATATCGCGGTTGGGTTCCTTCTTGGGTGGAGGTTCTCAAACGCAATGGTCCTCGGGATGGCACTTGCCCTCTGTGCGATGTGGAAGAAGGCTCTAATCATATATTCTTCTCGTGCGTCACGGCTCAATTCATTTGGACTTGTTTCTAATAAGTTGTGGGGGCGGGTGGTGCGACACTAACTTCCTAGAGTTATATGACGAGCTACAAGCTTGCCCCACCAATTCCCGCCGCATTAGGTGGATTGGGATTGGGGCCCTCGCTTGGTCGTTATGGATGATTCGGAACAAGCTTGTGATTGAACAGTCCCCGCTAAGATGGTCTTCTGATGCTCTTTACGAACTATGCGGTTTTCTGCAGCTGTGGAAACTGCTTAGCCATGGACCGGAGCGTGCTGACATCGACACTCTGACTGCAGGTCTTTGCTCATTGGCACTTCGCTTGGCGCCCCCATTTCCGCCTCCATCGCCGGATCCGGACTAGGCGCCTAATTTTCATTCGAGGTTGGGCCCCATTTATTTTGTTATTTAGGGCTTGTTGAACTGTGCCCTCGACAGAACATGTTGCACTTTTCGCTTGTGTCATGTCGTGCTCTTTCGTTGTGTTTTGAACCTTTGTTGGATCTTTGTTGTGACTTTGGCGGTTGCTTTATTCATAAAGCGGGGCGTAAAGCCTTTTTTGGTAGGGACAGAGGAAATAACTTTTGTGGCACATAATACATTGTATCTTGGTAAAGTGAGAACTAGAAATACAGGAGAGCCTTATAAATTTAGAAGGAAGTGCATATTACTTCAGAACTGATTTACGAATAGACCACAAATGATCATAAGCCTTGTTTCTCCTCCTCTCCATCACGCTGGCAGCATGACAGTTAACATGTTAAATTCGACCAATAAATTCATCCGCCAAAAAAATCAACCAATAAATGATATATGTTTTATGGAATATATGTCGTCATATTTCATTTATTAGTGAAATTCACGGTTAAAGTTAGACATAAAAGTTTAAGAAGTTCTTATGATGCAAAGGAGGGCTATTTATTTATAAGTGAGCATCGAATACATAGTAACAGTGACCGCAGCCTCCCAAAAGGGGAGGTTAATTGGCTTCCAAGGCCAATCTAGCTAGATGGAAGAATTGATGGCCTAGCGGTATTTTTTTCATTGCTAGCCTTTAATAGACAGTTGGGAGGTATGGTCAGTTCAAAGCATAAGTCGATGATGCTTTCGAAATATGACGGCAATGTTCGGCACTAGCTCCTGCTGAGAGTACCTGACTGGTACAGCCAAAAGAGGACAATTACATGGAAATTTCTGTACATTTATAGGCCGTACACTGAAGATGGAGTAACGATCAATGGAAAAACAAAATGTCATGTCATGTAATAATTAGTTACTGTTAACTAGTAACAGTCAAGAGCAGATGGTCTTTGATTATTGATTTGTTCTTAGCACGAACAGCCGCTAGTTGGATAGCTACTACGGATGTGACTTACTTCATACTAGATGTGGAGATTGTTGACTATTTGAGAAATTCTCCATTAAGTTCAATCCAGAAAAAGTACATCATAAAGAGAGTGAGTGAGAGAGAATTTATAATGGGAGTGACCTAATTTGTTTGACCAAAACACTCTTGAGTTCATTTTTGCTGGACCAGAGCACATAGGTGGGTCGCATAGTTTCTTTTGTTGCCACACACTTTAATGCCAGGTAGCAGGTAAAGGTTAATATCAAAATAAAGCATAATGACACATATTTCCAAAGTACGACAATACGCCGCGACCAAACACGCGCTACGCATAGGCACACGGCCGAAGGTTTCAATGTCTCCAAGTGAGATCTAATCACTCTTTAATTTAACTTGCTCTTTTCAAATATGTGACGCTCCCATGTATTTCTATATCCTCCATTTGATTAACAGAATACAAGTTATATGCCACATCAATATACTAGTATAGAGAATTCTTTCCTGTAAGCAACCAATAATATACTTTTCTCCTCACTATTCGTATGACATCCACATATTATTTTGATGTTCAATTTTGTTCATCATTCAACCCAAAGTGGGTTGAGTGTCATAAAATTTATACCATCCACTTCTTGTTCAAAAATTGTTTCTAATAATATGAAAGTTTTCAAAATTGACAATCAGATTGCAATCACAAAATACAAGGACAGAAGGAGTAAGCACCTTTTGTGGAATATAACATATATTTTGTTGGTAAAGTGACATGAGAGACTTATAGATTTCGAATGGAGTACATATTACTTCATGGCGATTTATTAATAAACCACATAATCAGAAGACATGTTTCTCTTCCTAACCATCACGCTAACAAGTAACAACAAGACAGTTAACTCATAAGAATTAGAAAAATAAATGGTATATGTTTTAGGGAATGCAACTCATATTTTATTTATTAGTCAAAACTACGGTGGGAGGGTGCGAAATAGTGTTTCAGCCAAAAAACAGTTATCAGAAACAAAATCATGTCAAGTGCCTGCCAAAACGTCATATATTTTGGAACGGGGGTAGCATGTATTAAGATATTTTAGTATTTTTTTGCGAGAAAACTTTCGATCTATTCATCTTCAATCATTGCAGTACAACGAACATCAGAAATTATAAAAATTACATCCAGATTCATAGACCATCTAGCGACAACTACAAGCATTGAAGCGAGCCGAAGGCGCGCCACCATCATAACCCCTCCCTCACCGAAGTCGGCCCAACTTGTTGTAGTAGACAGTCGGGAAGTCGTCGTGCTAAGACCCCATAGGACCAGCGCACCAAAACAGGAACCGCCGCCCATGAAGAATAACGTTGATCGAACAGATCCAACCTGAAGACACACGAACATAGACGGCCCACAACAAGATCGAGCAAATCCACCGAGGATAGATCCGCCGGAGACACACCTCCACACGCCCACCAACGATGCTAGACGCACCACCGGAACGGGGACTAGGCGGAGACAAATTATATGCACAATAGCATAAACATTATCAAAATGAACAATTTATAAGGAGAGTAGGTGAGAGAGAATTATTTGAGAAATATAAAAATATGAATTTAGATTTGCATCAATTTAGATTGATGATCTAGTGGTATAGCAATTATAGTAATTGAGATGGATAAGTGTGGAAGAATATGGAGGCACATGTTCGTCCATAGGCAAAATTAAAAGGAAACAAGAAGTTGGTTTCCCATGGAAACTATGTACAAAAAGTTATATGGATATTACTAGGTGTTTTATATACAATTCAAACAACAAGTGGAACAAGGAATTAAAATAAATGACATTTGATTTTATTTGGTAACGTTAAATATATAGCGAAAAATGGTGAATGTAACATGTCTCAAACATATGGACGTGCATGTGTTGCTTATGTTTACAGGAAAATATGAGAGGTGCATTAGATGTATCATCATGAATGCCCTTGTTAGTATAAGTAAAAAGTTTGACATTAGTAGCATGGAGTTCGTTGGGCAGTCATGAATTATTTATTCACTAACGAATCAAATCCATGGTGATTGGGAACGGTCGTGAAGTGGCAGATATGGGAAGATCCGAAGGGTATATGCATGTATGCATATCACAAAGGACATGCATGATATCATGTATCGATCTCAAGGTGGCATGCATACATATCATTTAGAGGGCACGAGTTGTCAGGTATCAATCTCTTTTTGCTATGTGTGTGAGATAACATACAATAAAATAGAAGGAACGCGGTGTCATGGTAGCAAAAACAATGGTCAGAAGCACAAATCATCTCAGATATGTAATAGATCATTTTAGTGATGAATGTGTATCTAAGAGCACGGCAAGAACTGAAAATGATATTGTAAGTGCACAATACCAAAACACAATACTCAATAAATCTAGCCGCACAAATTTGTGATGGTTACCCGGATAGTTTGTTTGAAAATCAACACCTAATACATAGTACAGATTGCACGTCGTTTTTCCTTGCTATCATTTAATATATACAGTTAGGAGGTAATTTTTTTTTTTTTTTTTAGAAAAGGAGGATGACCCCCGGCCTCTGCATCTGGGAGATGCATACGGCCACTTTATTGATTATTCTCAAGGACCTTACAAAGTATTACAACAATGTGTCTGAATCCACCATCTTGGCAACATATGCCGCTACTCCTATCTAAAATGATGAAGGGGTGCTAGTTGGGCCACTACCCAGACCACTCACCTAAACCTAACATCAAAAGCCGGAAGCCGAAACACATTCGGAAGCCCCAGCCGAGCCACATACCGGGTCTGGGGCACAATCCGGTCAGACGCACTCGTGTGTCGTCGCCGCCATCTTCCACAGGTCCGTCTTCAGATCAAATTGAGGCTTCTACCTTGTCTGGCCACAGTTAGGAGGTAATGGTCAGTTCAAAACATAAATTGATGATGCTTACAAAATATCATGGCAATGCTCAGCGCTAGGTCGTGATGGAGCATATGTCTAGACATGGCCATCTGTTGCGTGCATGGATGAAGATGGAGCAACGATCAATGAAAAAAAATATGAAATGTGCTTTCATGTAGTAATAATTAATTACTGTTAAAAGGTATTAACTCTGTATCAAAATATAAGACACTTGTGTAGGCTAGTTTACTAGTAACGGTCAAGAGCAGATGGTCTTTCGTTAACCAGTGGCTAGCTACCATGTAGTACTTCGTCCGTCCTGGGATTTTTCGTCCTCGTACTATTTGACTAGAAAAAAAATACAAATTATATGTCACAAAAGTTATATATTACTGTATTAGATAGTTTCCAATGGTTCGATTTTTATGACATATAATTTGTATTTTGCTACTAAAATTTACGGTCAAATTTTAACATAAATTACGAGGAGAGCTAACGGACGGACAAAGTACTCCAACAGATTCAGAGATGGAGTACAAAGGATCATGGGACGCGTTTCCTCTCCCTCTCCATCTCAGTCTCGTAACATGACAGTTGGCCGCTCAAGTTATGCTTATCAACAAGGAGCAAATGATGGTGGCCACCTTAGTCATCGTCATGCGACTGAGCGCACTCAATTGTTTGACCATAATAATCAAGTGCATGCGTGCTGCATGAGTGCACATACATTATCTTCACAGGTTAGTCACACAAGTTTCTCTTTGTTGGTACACCCTTTAATTTATGGGCAGGTAGCAAGTAAAGGTTGAGATCAAATTGAAGCATAATGACATGACATATATTTCCAAAGTACGGCCGGCTACCCTCCTCTACCAACACACTGTTACCTAGCCAGGAACAGGAGGATCCAGGCATCCAGCTGCTAGTAGTAGGTGAGATCCGAGCTGGCCATGGCCACTCTTTAAGGCAGGCGGGTGGCAGATAATGGTCAGATCGAAGCATAACTGACGATGTTTCCATGTGTATCAATCATTATTTCATTTAGCCGCCGGTCACCTCACGGTCCGTGGGGTTCACACAAGAAACAGTGCAGGTTAGTAATTGGCAATCACAGTCTGTTTGTCTGTCTCAATTCTTAATGACTTTGACTGTGTCGGCACGCTAAGATTTTTCTCCGTACTTAGCTTCTGATCTGACGTGTATGAACAGACGATCCTTGCCACGTCAACCGTCCTTATATTTTGAAACGGAGAGAGTACTTAAACTCGTGATGTCGACTCTCTGAACGGTCAGAGGGCTCGGCCCCAAAATCGTAACGCAATATTTTCCTTTCTCTGGTGGGGAAACATAGGCGGTGAGGACGGCAGTGTGGTTGCGCGTCGTTATGATCGTTAAATTTCATTTGACTGTAGAGATCGAATAATGTCGCCAACTACGACACGATATAGATTAGTAGTATTTTGGAGAAAAACAAGTACAGTCCTACCCCTCTTTGAATCGATGGCTAGGGCCCTGTGCTTGCTCAAATGGCCAAGGATATTTTCTTGTAAAGCAATGCAAGACCGTCGGTCACTTAAGAAAATACAGTGTCAAGCCCATGTGTTCCGACTTAGCTTGTCGGCTTCGTTTTAATTTCCTTGCCGTGCACCCCCCCCACCCCCCC
>NC_041391.1:15045587-15058003 GCF_002162155.2 Triticum dicoccoides | reverse complement strand
CACCGCAATAGAGGAACATGCGACCATGTCCACCGTGCACAACAATCATGTTTAGTGTAAAAAAATGATGTTATATTATGCGACGGATGGAGTAGAATAAGACTAGTCAGAAGAAAATGGAACAGAAGTACAACCTGAATGCAATCCCTTGTCTGTGAGCTCCACAGTATGCAGATGTACGTACTTTCCTGTGTGTTGTCGCCAAAAAAAATTAATCCAGGTGCCAGTAGGGGTCTGGTAGAACCGGTAACCTGAAATACCGAACCAAAATATTTTGAATAATTATGATGCGCATCCCAGCATATATAATCATAGCTGTTCGTACATGGATCTAATATGTACTCCCTCCGTTTCAAAATAGATGACCCAACTTTGTACTAAAGTTAGTACAAAGTTGAGTCATCTATTTTGGAACGGAGGGAGTAACTCATTTCTCGTAGGTCTACAATTTTCGACACCATGGGGTCCAGTATATCAGACAAAACCTTGCTTATGACCACCATGACGCCACATATATATGTATGCCAGCCACAAATTAATGTGGTAATATGTGCATACATAAAAGTGCAGCCATATCATATGGTAATACAATACGCCCTAAGTGCAACATAATATTAATCATTCAACAAAAATAATTATTTTCATATAATTCAACCTAGCACTTAAATGTTTTTTTTATTTCCTCACTTAATCTTACAATTCTTCTACCTTCTCCATAGATAGATTTATATGATTTCTGATAATGAGTTCGTATGGTAGGTACTAGGTAGGCTATATTATGAAACTATATTACATGATGAATCTAACAATGTTGATTTGGCACTCTGAGTGTTGATACCTTTTTCTATCGGCCAATTTTCACATGCTCCCTCTTACCCCCTCTTTTTACATATGAGGTAAGAAGGTAAGAGTTAATCCGACCACTAATTAGTGTGATCAACGGTCCAGATCTACTACATACTCTTACCTCTCATGTGAAAAAAGGGGGTAAGAGGGAGCATGCTAAAACTTCTCTTTTCTATAAATGTGGTCAAAAGTAGAGATACTTTGACTTCAGACAAAATTTATATGCAGACTAAAAAGGACCGGAGGGAGTACATAAAAGCAAGCTTTCATTTGCAGTGAAGTTTTTTTAGGGCTTATTTGCAGTGAAGTTAATCACAACATACCCAGCAAAAAAAAAAAAGTCACTAGGAACATGACGCTTAAACTGCATAACATTTCACCGCTCCTGAACACTACTTGATTCTCCCACATTTGTTTTGTCGACCACCAGGAGGAGAGGATCCCCACCTATATATTTTTTCTTTCAAACAAGAAATGTAGCTAGTGCAGGGAGAGCTGGGTCCGGTTCCCGATGTAGACACACCACAGACCAGCGGCAATTTTTTTTTTTTGTGAAAAGACCGGCGGCTACTTTCTGGAAAGGATCTCTCTAAACCTGACAGGCCAAATGATAAGATGATCAACAATGTTCCACGCAGTTACATATGACATATTGATCAACTGCACCTATGTGTGATTCTCTTCATTACCACGGCATCCACGGCCATGACAAACAGCTAGGTCACAGTGTAGTTATGCTTATCAAGAAACAATGCAATGTCATGATGAATTGATGTGTGTGTGTGTGTATACAGTCGCAGGATGTTTCAACTCTAAATGACAGCTTTGATGGTGCATATATACGTCTTCGGCATGCGAGGAATTTTTTCGGTAGCATCTGGTTTGACGCGTATGAACACATGATGCCCGCCGTGTCACCATCCTTGTATTTTAAGACAGAGGGAGTTAGCTCCAACTGTAGGTATTCCTTTGCTGTGCACCCCCCCCCCTTGCCACACACACCCTCGCCTGGTCATGTGGGCGTCACGGTTGTTGCATTTATATTGACAGAGAAAACTTGTGTTGACACCACCATGGACGAACATGTGAACGTGTCCACCTGATACGACAATTTTTTAAAATATTACTGTGTTCACCTTGTACGACAATCGTCTAAAATATGTCTGTGTCCACCTTGTGCAACAATTTTCTAAAATATATGACTGTGTCCAACTAGTACGCGTCTAAACTATGGCTCGTTACCATCAGCGAATGACCCTGTCCCCCATGTTGGTGAACTTCACATTAAGTAGGCGTACATACATACTGTCCTGTGTGTTGTGACCTAGGTTTTTTTTAATCCAGATGCCTGTAGGGGTCAGGGTTTTTCCTCTAAAAAGTAGGGGCCAGGGCAGAACCGGCAACCTGAAATACCAAACCGAAATATTTCAAATAGTTTTTTCCTACATCAAATAACTGCGTGTCCCAGCATATATAATCACACCTATTTATACGTGGGTCTTTTTTTGTTCAAAAAGGGGAGTACCCCGGACTCATATGTGGATCTAATATGTAATTCATTTTTCGTAGCTCTAGCATTTTCGATGCCGAGGGTTCAGTGTATCGGTCAAAACCTTGCTTATGACTACCTTGGCGCCCCATATATGTATGTCAGACATAATATTCATGGGGTAATACATACGTACATTCATTAAAGTATAGCCATATCATATGGTAATACAACACATCCTAAGTGGTGTAAATTCATCATTCAACTAAAATAAATATTTTCATATGATACAGACTGATCAAGATAAGTGGTGTGAATTTTCTAGTGCTCTATGGACTAAGAGAATGTAATGCAATTTTCTCGTTTTCCTCAGATTTTCTTGATCTTGCAATTCTTACCTTCTCCATACATAGATTTATACAATTTCTAATAACTAATTCATCATATATAAAAGGCGTTGATACGGTAGGTAGGCTCACTGACAGGCCAAGGACTACACAGGTACATAAAATCAAGCTTTCAATTGCAGTGAATTAATCACTAGCAATTTGATCTTAACCTTTACTTGCTCCTCGGCACCACTCGCTCCTCCGGGATTTTTTCTTGTATCGATCACCAGGACGAGAGGATCCGCACCCAGTGGCAGAGACATGGGGGACCAGCAGGGGCCCTGGCCTCCCCTAACATCTGAGATTTACACCTAATTAGTTGATGAACAGTGCTAAGTTGGTGATGGTTTGTTGCTCAAAACCCTATTTTACAACAGTTTGGCCCTCCCCAACTTGTTTTGACAACATCCGCCCCCCTAATCCATTTTTTTCTGGCTCCGCCATTGTCCGCACCTATATTTTCATTCAAACAATAAATGTAGCTAGTGCAGGGAGAGGCATGTCCGCATCTAGATGTAGACACGCCAAAGACCGGCGTCTACTTTTTGGACGGGATCTTTATACCTCGCAGCTCAAATGACATGATCATTGACGATGTTCCAAAAATTTACATATTACATATTGATCAACTGCACATATGTGTAGTTCTCTTCCTTACCATCATGCCCACTGCCATGAAAAATAGCTAGGTCACAGGTTAGTTATGCTTAATGCAGTGTTGTGATGAATTGATACATGTACACAGTCGCAGTCTTTTTGAACCCTAAAGGATAGACGTGATGGAACATATATACGTCTTTGGCATGCAAGGAATTTTCTCCGCACATTTGGCTTAACGTGTATGAACACATAATGCCCACCGTGATCACCATCCTTATATTCTAAGACGGATGGAATTATCCCTGTATGTACGCTCCAACTGGTCGAGGGCTCGACCAGAAATTCCACTTGTGTATACCTTCTCGATCCAGTGACAAAACTAGGGTGGCTAGCACTATGGCATGTTGTTAAGTACAATCTCACCCCGTCCATAATTGATGGATAGGATCAGCCACTTGCCTAATGGTGAAGGATATTTTGTAACGCAATGAACAACCATTGGTCATTGAATAAATCTAGTGTCAAACGGATGCGTTCCGACTCAGCTGGGTAGCTCGTCGATGAATTATTCATGAGTGTCACACTCACTGCATTTATCTTCACAGAGAAAACTTGTGTTGACACCGCCATGGACGAACATGTGACCATGTCTACCTTTTACAGTCATCTAAAAGATGACCAGTTACCATCAGCAAATGTAACAGGAGAAATAATGTGGGTACAATAAATCCTTGTTGGTGAACTCCGCGTTAAGTAGATGTACTGTAATATTTCAGTCAAAATTTGAATTTTATTTATGTTTCTACCTAATAACAACCATAAATAATATGGTTAAACATGACACACGAAAAAAATACACCCATAATATTCATATGGTAATACCACACTTTCCTGAAAAGGAGGATACCCCCTTGCTTCTGCATCTACGATCATGGATCATATTCTACCGGTCAAATGATATATGACCCGAGAACAGGTCCAAACCTCAAACAAAACACTTTAAAGAATGAGTCGCTGCTCAAACATTGATGTTGTTGTGTCAAATCAAAAGGTTAAGATGGGGCCATCACCTCCAAAGAAAAGTTTCGAGCAAATACCTTCTATGGAGAAGATTCAAACTCAATACCAAATTCCCTAATGCCACCCTGCACCCTCTCTGTTGACATGCTTACTGTTGCATCTTCTAGCCGGCTCCCAACATAAAAAAAATCTTAGCCCTACATCCTCCCGGAGAAGATTCGCGAGAAGCATGTTCAAGATTGTGTTTCCCAATGTAAGCGCCAATCTGCGCAGCTAGATCTGCAGGCTAGCGACGCCATCACGTCATGCCATAGGGAGGCCACTACTTTCCATAATGTAAGATCCACGTTCTGGTACCGGCTTACTCGGATCCACGAAGCCCGGTCAGACCCACTCTAGCCCCAGTCGGATCCACTCAAGGTCTCCCTTTGCATAACTCGACCGATGGACGCCACAAAAACCTCGGAGGATAGATGCCAAAGATGCATCAGGTGTCAGCCACCATAGTTGGCACTGCCACAAATCCATTGGAAATTACCAGGGAAGAAGCAGTGTTACCGCCGCAAAATTGCCCATAATATTCTTCATACAACTAGAAAATCCATAAGTGTATAATGCAATCCCATCAAACTATGGTGTGATTTTTTCATGCTCTGTTTCTTAAGAGCGTTGATGTAATTTGTTTGTTCTTTCCTTGCATTTCCTTTTTTGGATTACCTTTGTATTTCATTTTTATTTTACCAGAAAACGATACAACAATTGTTCTACAGTTGGTAAACTTAATATTTGTGTACATGAGCGGAAAAAGTATTAAATAGAATGATAAAGGATCCCTCGTATTTTCTTGATCATAAAATTGTTATGGTGGCATGGACAAATTTATATTATTTTCCTTCTTTTTGCGGGTGAAAAATCATATAATTAGTGAAAAATTGATATGATTTTCAGATTGGGCTGGTCGGCTCTGTAAGCAGGGACAAGGCGTACACACTCGCATATAATCAAGCTTTCACTTGCAGTGAAGTTAATCCGGGGTTTGCTCAAAAAAAGTTAATCTGGGGGCAAAATGGTGGTTGATATGTGAAACATTTCACCACTCACTGTACTCACTACATCAGCATATTTTAAATTTTTCACCGGGTGGTGGGTGGGCAGGGGCTGGGGGCACCGCATACTGATCAACCCCACATATCATGTGGTCCGCTTCCATGATAAATACGCCTTGATGAATTGATGGACTAGTCGTTTACTTTCCATCTACGTTTTAATGGACAAGTAGCAAGTAATTGTCATGTTAAAGCTTAATGAGACTATGCTTACCAAGAAGCATAGTGATGTTGGTTCTTAGCAGCCGTGCTAAGTTATGTCTGTGTCTTGATTGATGAGTTGTTTCCTACAATTGCTAGTTAATAATTTGTATGTAGTTATGAGATATCAGATTATAAACGAGGCTTATATTAAAAATACAATGTTTATAAATTTGACATTCCAATACACAGAAAAGGTATGTTGTTCCGTTATGTCCAATATGTTTACGTGTAGCCTCGATCTAATATAGGAAGGCGTCATAGGATAGCCAAGAAAATAGACTCAACGAAGCTGATAAGATGATCATACGGGCAGTGGCAGTGGCAGAATAGTCAAAATATTCTGATGGCCTCAATGAGTTTATCATCGATTGTTCTGTCTTTTTTCTTTTAACATCAGCAGAGACAGAAGCCCTCATATATACGCGCATACACTCACCTCTATGAACGCACACACGCACACCCTATCCTTATGAGCACCTCCGAGAGAGTGAGCCGGCATATCATCATTTTACGAAGTCACAGTAGGTGCCTCGTAGTCGACAGAAACTTCTCCTCCCATTGAACGCGTATTGCTGGAAATCCTGAAATAAATCCAGGATAAATGCGAGCACCAAGATTTGAACTCTGGTGGGCTGGGGATACCACTGTCCACCTAACCATCCAATCACAGGTTGGTTCACCGATTGTTCTATGTCATGTGCATGTTGATGAGCATCTATATCTATATTGTCATTCATTATGCGGCTACAAATCTTTTAAATCATATAATCTGGATCATCGAAGTTTCCATTTTTTTAGATACAAGTATATATACCCTTTTTATTTTTAGATGAATGACTAATTTTCTTGCAAGGAAGTACTGGAAATCTCATATATTTGTTTTATTGCCTTATATGTACCGCATGGGCTATATGTAAGTCCTTGGGAAAAAAATTGTGTACGTCAATTTCGCCTGAGAGGAAGATGAAGGTCGTGGCACAGAGTCCAGAGCCGACGACGACACTGCGAGAGGAAGCGAGCTGCAATGACGACAAAGGCTGAGCCAGGACCTCGTCAGAGATGGGGACAACGCTGTGAGTGGTAGCGAGTTGGGGCATCCGAGGTGAAGACAGAAAGCAGGTTGACGGTTGCGGGCCGGGGGTGCAGTGCCGGGGTTACTGCAAATCGGTGTGGCGTAGGGGGTGGTCATGGCGGCGGCAAGCAACGGCGATAGGGGTGGTTGAGGGGCGGCCGGGCGACGCGCGACAGTGCCTTCCGGCCGCAGGTGCTGGAAATATGCGGATGGTGCTGGGCAAGTCGGCGGCACGTTGAAGAAACAAGACAACATATAAAGAAGAACTGTGGTGCTATCATGATCGTTGGATGCTGATCAGACGCTCCAGAGAAATCAGACTTACACAAAAATAAATTCAAGCCATTTACCCATGGCCAGACCCTATAGAGACTTGTTTATTTTTAATCACTGGGTAGGAGAGTGGTTTTTCGACACCCCAGAAGCTTGAGCACTAAGTAGTCAGTTGGTCGTGTATAAAGGCCGTTGGTAGACGTGCTCTAGCTGGAAGAAGCACCGGATTACACACCCACACATACATCCAAAGCTAGCTTGCATTTCATCTGCAGTGCACTCAGCTAGGAACCATGACGCTCAAGCTCTTAATGGAGGTGAGCCCGCAGGAGCTGCTGGAGTCCCTCGCCGAGCTCCAGAACCACGTGCTCGGCTACGTGAAGGCCACTTTGCTCAAGTGCGCCGTGGACCTCGGCATCCCGGCCGCCATCCACAAGCGCGGCGGCACCGCCACCCTGGCCGACATCGCGGCCGACGCCAAGGTGCACCCGGCCAAGGTCGCCGACCTCCGCCGCATGATGGCGCTCCTCAGCGCCTCGGGCATCTTCAACACCACCGCCGCCGGCGCCGGTGACGACGACGGTGCTACCGACGACACGGCCGCCGTCCAGTACGGGCTGACCACCACCGGCCGCTTCCTCGTCGGCTGGCGCAACCTGTCCCCCGTGGCGCCCTTCTTCGTCAACCCTCTCATCGTCTCCTCCTTCTTCGACCTGCCTGCCTGGCTCAGGAGCGAGCCAGCGCCGGCCGGCGCTGGCTCCCTCTTCGAGCAGGCGCATGGCTGCTCCCGGCAGGAGATGGTGGGCAAGGACGCCGGGTTCGGCAGCGTCCTGAGAGACGCCATGACCGCCGACAGCGAGCTCTTCCTGGAAGTCATCATCGTTGACAAGGGCCGCATCTTCCGCGGAGTGAGCTCCCTCGTCGACGTCGGTGCCGGCAACGGCGCCGGGACGCGGGTGGTCGCCAAGGCGTTCCCGCGCATCAAGTGCACCGTGCTGGACCTTCCTCAGTCCGTCGGCCAGGCCGCCGCCGCCGGCGAGGACAACCTGCGTTTCGTCGCAGGTGACATGTTTGAGTCCATTCCACCGGCGGATGCTGTCCTGCTCAAGGTAGGTATCCATGGATCTCACGTATTGGCACCTCGTGGTCACGTCAATGATAAATTCCATAGCTTGTCGTACCATTAATGGGCTGGTCCCAAACAGTGGCACTCTAGTGATTGCAATTAGTGTTTCATTTTCTTCCGTCTTGTCAAAACATAGCACTCAGGTCCTTTATAGAGCCAATAATGTTTATCTTTATATTTCTGCTAAATCGTCCCTCTATATCCGTTCTAGAATGTTTTGCATGACTGGGGCCACGACGACTGCGTCAAGATACTTCAACGTTGCAAGGAAGCCGTCCCCGCAAGGGGCGCCGGAGGGAAGGTGATAATCATAGACATGGTAAGAGGGTCTCTGCTCGGCGACAAGAAGATCGGCGAGATGGAAGCCTTGCAGGACATGTTCGCGATGTGCACCAACGGGGTTGAGCGGGACGAGAGCGAGTGGAAGAGGATCTTTTCCGATGCTGGATTCAGCGACGATTACAAGATCATGCCGGTGTTGGGCCCCTTGTCAGTAATTGAGATCTACCCATGAAAAGCTGGCAACTAGACCGTACTAATGGACACCATATGTTGCACGTATACCTGAACTACAACAGGTTTATTTGTATGTGCCGATGAACTATTTGTGTTGTTAATAAGCAGGCTGCCTTGTTAAACATGCCTGTATTGTCATTGTTATACCTTCTGTTAAATGAGCGTAGCTCTTTCTAGAATTTGGTGCTGTATTTCGTCAACCTATATGTCATGTTGAGGTTAATGGTTGGATTCTATTTCTCCCAGCAAGTTAATAGTTTTAGTTTTCATGATGTTTTCAAATTTGTTATTCTATTTTATTCTAGGGAAATACTTGTGGTGGCAATGGCCACTCCCCTATTTTTGTTCTGGTTGATTTTGATGGATTTATAGTCGTGCCGAGCGAGACCAAGCCCAAGACATCTTTCTTCTTGCCGGAGAAACATCCGACCTATTCATAATCAATCATGACAGTACAAAGGACTCCGGAGATATCAAAATATTACAACCATGTCCGTGGACCACTTATTGACGACTACAAGCACTAGTGCGAACCAAAGCACCCCGCCGTCGTCACCCATCCTCGTGGGACCCATGAAAACCTTGTTGTAATAGACAATCAAGGAATCGTCGTGGTGAGGCTCCAAAGACCAACACACCGGAGTAGCAACTATCGCCGTGAAGTGAGTCATAGATCGGAAGGAACCAACATGTAAACACCCAAACAAAGACGGGTGAAGAGCGATCCAAACGGATCCACCGAACACCAGCACGGACCAAATCCGCGAGATCCAACGAAGACACACCTTCACACGCCCTTCAACAACGCTGGTCGCACCATCCGGGAGACATTATTCCTGCCGAGGGACATCACTGCTGCCAGACAGCCCCAACCAAGACACTGAACATAAGAAGAACTAGAGTTAGGTCCCTCCTGCCAGTGGGAGGGCGAGATCCTCCGTACCACCATGGTCCAAAGGCCATCGAAGATGGGACAGACAAGTGGCTGCGTCGACGGAAGGAGGAGGAAATCCTGGGTTATTTTCTCGTGGAGGAAGAAAGAGGCATATTGCTAAGCCCAAGAAATCTGGATGTTCACATTGTATTAGATATATATAGATGGAATGATACATTTATTCAAACAAAATTGAATTGAGGTCTACCCATTGAAGCTTGCATGCCGAACCAGACAATACTAATATACACAATATGTTGCACACGTATACTTGAACCCAACAGGATTAATTTGTACATATACTTGCGCATGAACCCTGTGTGTTATTAATAAGAAGGCTACTTTGTTAATGTGTCTGCAGTGTTGTAATTTGTATCTCCTATTAATTTCAAGCGCAGGCGTTTCTAAAAATACACATATTTTTTATGAAAAAAATGCCTTGTCCATTCGAGGTTAATCAAAATTCTGACTTTATCCTAGGTCATACTTCTGTATATCAATATTTACAACACAAAAGCACATACTGAATTATTTGATGTGGTAGATATTGATATTTGTCAAAATTAAAGGAACTTTGATTTAAGACAAAACTGGAGCTTCCATTAAATTGGATGGAAGGATTATCATTTTGACGTTGATGATTGGATTTCATGTCTCTGAGAAGGTAACCTTTTTTAATGATATTGTTAAAATTGTTGATGTTTTGGTTCTATCTTGTCCAAGGGAAATTCAGGAGGGGAAGCCACCATACCACCCACAATGACCATTCAAACAGAAATCTGAGGACAGCTATGCAACTAGAAAAAAGCAGAAATCAGAGGAAAGCTATGAAAATAGTTTTAACAGAAAATTAATCAAACCCAGGCTCTTGATATTATTTATTTATATAACAATTATGTCAAGCACATAATGCTTAAAGATATAGCTTATGTATTTCTCTATCCCGCAACCGAACTTATGCATTGATCCTATTGTTTTTGGGTCTCAATAATAAAGGAGTCAACCTAACAATGGATGAGAAGATAAGTCCTTCCGAACCAGATCAAATCTAATTGTCCAACACCTACGTGTATTTTCTTTTGAAAATAGAATAGACCTGGCCTCTGTATCGTAATGATGCACACAACCATCTTTATTACTCCCTCCGTCTAGGTGTGTAAGTCATCTTACGAAAATCAAATAATCCCAAAACACTTAGGCGCGGTGCATTAAATTCTACCTCGTTTCTTGTTTCTTGACATATCAACCAATAAGACAAGTAAGGTGTGCATGCTTTTAATGACTTGAGACTACCAAACACGACATGCAGTGGTTAGTTCATTGCATGCAATGCTATTAATTAGTAAATGAACATTGAGTTTTCTTGTTTTTCCCTCCTCCTTGTTCACGGTGCACAACCTAAAATGACTTACTCACCTAGACGGAGGGAGTAATAAAAGTTCAACAAGTTTGAATAGAAAACACAGATGAATAAAAGAAAGACCACAACCAGATGCAAAATAGGACTACATGGATCATTCACGTAATCTATTAATAGCACAACAGCCAAATCAGTTGAACAACTCCCATTCGACCGTCTCCAGTTGCACCTAAAACAACGTGTCCTTTCTTGACATAAGACAATGTATAAGTCAAGAGCCAAATCACTTCTTCATCTCCTGGGGTCCAGTTTTTTAGGTGAAACTGGGGTCCAGGTAGGGTCAGATGCATATCAATTAGTGCTGTGACTTATGGCATACCTACCCTTGCCCAGCCGATTGATAAATACAGTGTAAGTGTGTGGACGATCTGCTATGCACTAATTCATTTCTTGAAGACCTGGTAGTCCAACAATAGGTACATGTTCCTGCATCCTGGGGTCCGGTTATCAAATGCATGGATCTGAGTTATTTTACTAGCATACCTTGCACATGTTCATATGGTGTCAATATGTGTGGACGATCAAGACCGGCAATGCATTCACTGCCGTTGAATAAGCGAATTGGGTGGAAAAGACAGAGATCTGCATGTCCGTACCATGCATGCACCATCATTATTTTTGCATACTGTATATTTTTTTGTTGGTAGCTTACCAAACTCGCACGCTTGATTGCCTATGATTGCAATAAAAACCATGCATAAATTCGTTCCCATTTCCCGCGCTCCACAGTCCACCCCACCCCACATGGAAAGAATACTAAAACTGAAAAAAAAAGGCCATATAAATAACTTCTGTTGTTCCTTGTGCACCTACAAAATCTTTTCATTTGTGATACGTGCATAAAAGAAAAGAGAGAAGTGAATAATAATATCATGTACCCGCAAAAAAAAATAGTATCATGTGCTTTTCACCAATCCCTTGTTTATTTGTGATGCAGTAAACAAATTGTATTTTCGATAAATTTTGGCAGGTGCAAAAAATGTGAAGTAAACTATGTTAAAGTTTGTTGGGTACATACAACCTAATGTCCAATGCTGTGACCAAATTGTGCATATAGAACTTTTCTTATAGGTCTCTACTTCGGCACACAAGCATCCAAGACGATCAATTTCTAATAAATACAATACCATCCTTTGCGAGGTACTTTTGCAAGGAGGCTTTTTAGGAGAGCTCTTCCTTCAGGCTTGCGGCCTTAAGATTTTGCACCCATCGTAATAGATTGATGTAGATGTGGAATACCTCATTCTGATTTGATCATTTGTTTCACTGTATATTATTCTTTTGTAAGAGCAGTTTTGTTTTATTTTTTTCGAAAAGGGATGCCTTATTACTTAAAAGACTTTAAGCATTACATCCAGCCTCTGCATAACTAAGATGCACACAAGCAAATAAGGTCCTCTCACACATAAAAAAGGTGAAAT
>NC_041391.1:15039087-15045155 GCF_002162155.2 Triticum dicoccoides | reverse complement strand
AGATCATGCTGTCACCCATGTTCGATAAAAGTATCCCTCGTTGTAGCCTTCAATCATGTACACACCTCCGTAAACAGGTCTCGGTTCTCCACGCATTGTAGAGAGGACCTTAAACGAAGAGTCTCAGTACATCTGTAGATAACCGGCATCAGAGAAGTACATTTATCATTAAATACCTTATCATTTCTACATAGCCACGACCAAATAACGGCAAGCGCTCCCACCCTGAAAAAAGTTCTAAACCTGTGATCATTCCCATCTAACCAGTTGCCAAATACATTAGCAACACTACAAGGAGGATACAAGCCAAAAGCTATTCGGATGACTGGCCATATAGAAAGAGCCAATTTGCATCGGAAGAATAAATGTTTTATTGCCTCATCATATATAGTGACAGACACATTACGGACTTTCATGCCAATTCCTCTTCATAAGGTTTTTTTTAGTAAGAATGACTCCGCGAAGAAGATACCATGCGAAGATTTTATTCTTACGAGGTATCTTCATCTTCTAGATCTTTTTGTTATTATGAACTAGCACATCAGACTGGCTTAATGCTCTATACATAGACTCCACTGCAAATTTTCCATTCCCATGGAGGTTCCATCTGAATAGATCAGACCCATGTGACAATTGCACCGTGGACAACCGCTGGAGCAGGATGTTCCACGATTGGAGTCTGGGTCCAACTAAATGTCTTCTAAATATCACATTTGACAAAAATGATTCCATTACCGTGGTGCTAGTATCACCCTTGTGGCGCGCAATGTTGTATAGAGCTGGATATTGTTCCCAGAGTGTGGCATTTCCTAGCCACTTGTCCTCTCAGAATCTAATTTCCTAGCCATCCTTAATCGAGAAGGATCTATAGTAGAAGAAATACTTCTTCGTAGCCATTAGACCCGCCCAAAAGTGGGAATCCCCAGGCTTCCAGTATACTTGGGATACTGCCTTCGAACCCACATGTTTCCTTCTCAGGAGGGTTTGGCATGCACCATCTTTCGTCAGTATTTTAAACAAACATTTGCCGAGGAGGGCCCTATTCTTGACCTCAATTCATGAATGTCCAACCCGCCTTGGTCTTTGGGGCGGCAAACCACACTCCATTTAGCCAGTCGATATTTCTTTCTCTCGCTATCTCCTTGCCAAAAGAATCTTGATAAAAAATAATCCAGTCTATTTAGACCTAATCATTATCTTGTCTTCATTATCCAACTCTTACACAAAATTTGACTCATGTACTGAGACTTTGACATCGGGGACCCAGCTTTTTACAAACTCTGGTCTCACTGTGTACATACGAATCTTCAACGATCGCACCTAGTAAGCATGATTTGGCCACTGTATCGAGAGGCTGACATCTGGGACCCATCTTGTGACAAAGTAATCTCCTAATCATGTACATGTGAGGCTATCTCTTATGACCGCGCCAAGTATGCATCTTTTGTCTCATGTGTGGCTGACATCTGGCCCCTGCCAGGTCAAAACTACCCGACGTATGTAACTGACCAGTGCCATCAAGGAAAAAAAGATCGCCCTCGTTTCTATCACGAACAAACTTGTCATAGATTGTCCAAAAATCGTCGTACAAGTACCAGGGCGGCACACGGGCGCACTTCCAGGTCGATTTTTTGAGATATTGTCATAGATTTTCCACTTCATAGTAAAGGATGGCTGCATGTACGACGGTACACATTTTCCATCATGGATGTGGTCACTTCTATGACACTTTAACTTTTTCTGTTAGGACGTTTTGTCACGGAAATCCATTTTTTCTTGTACTGGCAGGAGAGAGCGCAGCAACATGCAGTTATGACGGTCATGGATCCCAATCTGAAGCAAAAGAAGGACATACAGACAGACAGGGAGAGAGAGAGAGAGTGTGTTCTCAAGTTGGGGAGAAGAAAGGGGAAAATATCCAATGCACAAGATAGTTGTAGACTTTGGAGAAGGGGACACGCGCGGGCCCACTAGGCACATGTCGTGCGCAAGAGGTGATAGCTGCTTCTGCCATGCTCCTCCTTCAAAGGTGAATTGCTGCCTCTCAGTTCTGCTTCCTCTCCGCGGTCGCGCCTGCCGTTTCCTGAGCCCGAGATGAAATGTAGAGGACTTCCTCATTGAGACTCATGGTTTGACCCAAATACGTCACCATGTAGAAAAATCACCATCCGTCCTAAGTTCTCCTATTTAACGCTTGTTGTGTTGATTAATAGGGAAAACACGAGGAACCCCGCTCTGGTATGACCCAATTACTTTATTTTTATTTTTTACGAAAAAATATATTTGAGGAACATGTTTATTAAATATTCTTGAAATAAGTTTAAATATTAGAAGAAAAACTATACATTATGATTTCTATAAAAAAATCATTATAACTGTTCGTCCAATGTTTAAATTTTTCTATGTATGAAAACATATTCATATTTTTTTAATAATTGTTAAGAAAATAAATTACTATATATGTCAAATAAAATCTTAGTCTACTTAATAATTGGAAACGATTGCTAATATCCCATTGGTCGAGGACCTAAAAGGATATTTCAATCTAACACATGCCTGTGCAAAGACGTGACGTGGAGGACCACGTGACACATGCGGTAAGCAATCCAAATAATTCAAAAAGGCGTGATGTGACTCTCTCTCTCTCTTTCAAGTTTGGAACATATGCTCATGCGATTTAAAAAAATCAAATACTTACAAAAAAAGTAAAAGAAAGAGAAAAGAGTAAAATTGGAAATAAACAATAGGGAGAAACCGAAAAGGAAAAAAGGAAGAAAAACAAGACAACAACAAAAGATGAAGAAGAAGAAGAAGAAGAAGAAGAAGAAGAAGAAGAAGAAGAAGAAGAAACATTGAAATTGCCAATGGGTCGGTTTGGGCGAGCGAGCTGTAGGTAAAGACTATTCCCCCTCATAATTTAATAACCGTACCCGGGGGATTGTAGGTACTCTTTCAGTCATTTTTGTGAACATTCTAGAATGTTCCACGACATTTTTTTCAGTGTTTTTTCTTCCCTTTTCTATTGTTGTATTTTTATTATATTTTCACATGACCGTTTACATAATCTACTGTCATTTTAAAAGTCCATGAATATTTAACATTTCACGAACATTTTTCAAATTCATGAACAAATTTAAAACTTTGTGAACATTTTCCAAACACGTGAAGCCTTGTTAAATTCATGAATATTTTTTGAATTCCTGATTTTTGAATTTACTGAATATTTTTTAGAATTTCGTAATTTCTTTGGGATCTTGAACATTTCAAAAAATATCAATTTTTCTTAAAATTCATTAATTTATTTTATAAATTTACAGACGTCTTTCTAATTTGCGAGCCTGTTTTAAAATCCATGAACGTTTTGTTCAATTAAAAAATTGTGACAAATTTGAAATGCTTGAACCTTTAAAAAATCATGAATATTTTTTGAATTCATGAATATTGAAAAAATGTGAGAAAACCAATGGCCGTTTTTTCTGAGCCAGATCTCTTCAGTTCTGCGATGAAGCAGGAAAAGTAGACGAAGTGAGCGACAAGCGGGAAAAAACAGAACGAGTGAGCACTCTAGAGCCATGTTAACATTTTTGTACATTGTGTATAGTTTTTCAAACATATATTGATTTTTTTAGAAACATGTTAACATTTTTTAAATAATTCGAACATTTACTTGAATCGTACGAAACAATTTATTTGATCATGCAAACAGTTATTTGAATGGTACAAAAAAATCTTTAATAATGCAAAATATTTTTAGAAAATCACGAAACATGTTTTAAAAAACGTAAACATTTTAAAAATCTCACGAACATTTTCTTTGAATGTCAGAAACATTTTTTAAGTTTTTGTGTACCCATGTTTTACAATATGTTAAAAAACTTTGAATGCATAGTAAACTTTTTTTTAAAATATATGTAAAGTATATTTTTACAATTTTTATTCGAACTATTTTCAAATAGGAACTGAAGTAAAAAAAAGGAAACCAATAAGAAAAACCATGTCTGGACATGCGGTGTGCCAAGGAATTCCTTAACCGACACTCACTGCGTCAAAACGTCGCTATTTCGCAACTAGGGATCAACGAACCGATCGTAGTGGGCTGGCCGATGATAGCTGTTTAGCATGTACACGGATCATGGTTTTGAGTAGCTTCAACTCCGATTTTTTTTCTGGTTTTAGGCACCTTTTAGAAGCTTCAACACGGATCATGGTTCAACACAGATCATGATTTTGAGAAGCTTCAACGCGGATCATGGTTTCTGAATGACTATTTCTGATTTTCCATTTTTCGTTTGGTTAATTTCTTTTTCGTTTATCCATTTTTTGTTTCTTTTTTATTTTTCATTTTTGTTTCTTTTTCTATTTTCCTTTTCAAGTAGATTTTATTTTTAATATTTTTTCAGAATTATCAAATTTTGTTCAGATTTTCATAAAAACGAACCTATTTTAAAAAATTGTTAACGAATTCAAGAAATGTTCAAGTATGAAAAAACGTTCATGAATTTCAAAAATGTTCCTGTCCTTAAAATTTGTTCAGAAGTTCGAAAAATGTTCAGGAATTCCAAAGAAGTTTCTGTTTTTAAATTTTTTTCAGGAATGTTAGCTGTTTCAAAATTTGGACAGAAATTTAATAAATGTTTGCATTTCTGAAAATGTTCGAGCTTTCATAATTTTAGCAATTTCAAATTTTGGTCAGAAATTACAAAAAATGTCACATTTCAGAAAATGTTCGAGTTTTGAAAAAAAGTTTGTGATTTCAAATTTTTATTCGGAATTTCATGAAGTATTCCATTTTATGGTTTTTTCCGCAAATTCAGAATTTTTTTGGTGGTTTCATAAATATGTTCCGAATATCATGAAATTTTCCTGTTTTCATTTTTTTTTCAAAAATTCAAAAAATGTTTGCGGTTTCAAAATTTGTTCACAAATTCAAAAAATGGTTTATGTTTTTAAAAAAGGAATAGTTCAAATTTTCCACTTTCTCAATTTTTTATTCACCATTCCCAAAAATGTTCTTGTCTCCGCAAATCTATTCAGAAATTCAAGACATGTTGGCACTTTTTCAAAATATACATTGAAAACGCTCACCACGGTAACTAATTCAGGTTCCCTGGCATAGCTAGTTTCGATTCGCTACAGCATTGGTTCCGGTGAGAGAAAATACTTCTTCCTTACACTTTGTTCTTTTTATTAAACGGTGCAAATAATTTGCTGTAATCACATTTCTTCAACAGGGTTTCCGAATATTCAAGTGATCCTTTCAAGGCTAATCAAGTTTGTACTGCATCAAAGCATGAGTTTAGGTAACATCAACAGAGTTCGCTTTAGGTCTGGTTTTCTCTGGGTTTTTATACAGTTTTTTTTTCTTTGGTTCTTTTTGTTTTTCACCGGTTATCTTTGGTTTTTGTTTTTCTCTTCGTTATAACTTTTTGTTTTCTTTCCTTTTTCAGTGTTTTTTCTTTTGTTTTTTCTCAGTTTTCACAAGATTTTCTTCCTCTTCCTTTCCTTCTTTGATTTTCTTTGCTTCTTTTCTTCCGATTTCATTGTATTTCTTTGTTTCTCTTTCTTTTTCACTGTTTTTATCCTGATTTCTTGGGCATTTTTCTTTCCTTTCTTGTATGTGTTTTTCTTTACAGTTTTCATCGGTTCTCTGCATGCATGCGGGCGCCCTTGCTGCAACCACACATGCTCATGCACTCTCTAATGCACTTGACCCTTTCTGTCCGTGCCCACGCACAATACCAACGTGGTGCAGGTGCAGTAGCCGCACAACACCACTCGCGCGGCTCCGGTCGTCTTCTTCTCAAAAACATTCAATAGAGCCTACAGACACACCCTCAGACCTTCCGTGCATCCCGGTCGCGTTATCTAGACCGTCCGTGCTACCATGGATCCTCGTCCACCCCAGCAGCTAAATCTGGTCACGGGCCTAGTGGCGCAGTTAAGAGTAACTCTGGCAGACGCGGCAAAATCGGCAAACCCGCAAAATTCCGGCGAGTATATGGGCTCCGCCCAATTTTCTGGCCAGAACAGAGCCCATATACTCGTCTTTCCCGTAAATTTTTTACCGC
>NC_041391.1:15020623-15038768 GCF_002162155.2 Triticum dicoccoides | reverse complement strand
TTTGCGGGTAGAAATCCTATCCCCCCGCCGCCGCGTCGCTCCGCAATTCCCCACTCCCATCCTCACATTTCTTGCCGCCGGTGAGCCCCTTCCGCCTCCAGCTGCCATGTGGCGTCGCATGTGGAGCTCCTGTCGCGGCTCCGGGAGCAAATCCGGCGGCGGCAGCGATCCCGAGCGCGAGCGGTGTGTCCGGTCGGACGGCGCAAGGAAGCGCAGGGCAAGGGAGTGGACAAACAGGGGCCTCTCGCCGCCGCCGACCTTCCATGTCTGTGAAACGGAGGAATACGACCATCGGCACGGGCGTACGCCCTCCTCCGCGAGGCCCTCTTTCGGCGCGAGCCTTCTCCCCATGAAGAGGGAGTGGTCGGAGGAGCCGGAGGAGACCGAGACCGTCGCCGTCAAGCAGGAGCCCGAGGAGGCAGAGCGCCGCGGCATCATCGGGCCCTAGGACTTTGTTGCCGATGTTGACGCGGTCGCGACCGCCATTGCCGAACGCAGATTGCGAGGAGGCGGAGCACCGGCGCCACCACGAGGAGCTCGACTACCTCGTGTTCCAGCAGGCGATCACGGCGAACTTTGCCGCCAAGGAGAAGGAAGACGAGTGGCGGCGCATCCGCGAGGAGAAGAAGGCGAAGTACATCGACCTCGGCAGCTCCGACGAGGAGGATTGAGCTCCTCAACCGCCGTCCATGGCCGCGAGCTCGCCGCCGTTAGATCCTCACCCCCTCTAGTACTAGTAGTGAATGAAGTATGTAGTATGAACTAGTGTTTGATCATGTAGTATATGTAGTATGTGATGAACTACTATGGTTGCAACTTCTCCTGTGAAACTTTATTTCAAATTTTGCAGTTTCATATATGGTTTCTGTTCGACTGCGCACGTTTTCAACCCGCAAACGAGATCCGCGTCGAACTGCAAACACGTTTTGCGGGTTGAGATTTTGCGGGATCTGCTAAAGTTGCTCTTAACCTCGTAGGGATGACGCGCTGCAGGACTGTGATCAGTCTAGGTTCCAGTAGTTTCCTATACCGGAGACGAGATGCATACAAACATGAGCATACCGACAAATTTGACGGAAATAGGTGCTTTTTTGCATGGTAATACGTGTCTCATTTATATCATAAGGATCATAGTACAAGCCACGTACATATTGACCTAACAAAACTGAAAAGACAGCAGTACGCTAGCTTTGTACACAGGAACACCAGCCAAGAAGTAAAATTACAAACAAGACTGAAGAATTCTTTGAGCTTGACACCAACTCCAGTCACCTGCTTCTGACACCACCATAGCAGCCACCAAAGGAGAAAATACAGATCACCTCCACACCCGAGCTCGATGCGGCTCCATCGCTGATATGCAGCTGTGCGGACCGCCAAGGTGGCTCGCCAATAAAGTTGAAGCCATTGCCGTTGAACGAATCATACCGGGCAACACTCCGGACACGCTATCAAACTCCGGATCTGGCACCCCCGCCCAACTAAGACGTTGGAGGAGGAAACCATACCTGCCTGCCACGAACCACGAACCCAGATCCACCATCTTTCAGATGTCGTCGATGCAAATCACAATCTACATCGGCTCCTGCACTACCTCCCGAGCGCCACGCCGATGCTGGAGCAAACGTCATCGCAACGGCGGAGCCCGAGGACACAAGTCCACCACGAGGATACCGCCGCCGCCACACCATCCTTGCTTGAGCAGTTTGATTTCCAAATCCACCTCAAAAGTGGTTCGCCTCGTTGGGAAATGATCTGAAGGTTTATTAGTCGGCGCCGCCATCGTCACCGCTGAAGCCATGACGATGAACAACCCAAAATCCTAAAAAACTAATGCCTAAAATAATCCACACGCGTGGATCCGGCGACCCCCCTCACCTCCGACGATCGAGGTCATCAGCGGAGTGGAGCCACCGGAGGACGGCGGTGGAGAAAGGTGCCCTGGCGGCATGAGGCGAGATCGCCTTTCTCTCTTCTCCTGGAAGAAAGAAAGCGACACATTCCTCAACCTGCATAAGATACCTGTCCGTAACTGGAAATAGGTGCTTACACCGTGGAAGTCTTCGGCGTTCCAGCGGCTGGCATAAATATTAAATACTAGTGGTTGATGCGCCACCTTGTGGTGCTGCTTGAGAGGAAGTCATGTGCATGCTTTCATTTAAAAAAGTACATGGATTCCCCGCTTTCATCTTAATAAACATCTCAGAAAAAATATCCTTACTTCCATCTAAAAAAGAAGTAAAAAATAAAAAATAAAAAAATACCACCGCAGCCTACCAACGAGCGCCACTTTGCATTGCTCTTCATTTAAAAAGGAAAGATGAGGTACTCACCTCCATCTAAAAGAAACAAAACATTTCAAATAAAATCCTCACCTCCATCTAATTTTTTTCTTAAAAGATTTCTCACCGCGGTCAACCAGCTTGCGTCATGTGACATAGCTGGTTGGCCGCCTTTCTCCCGACGCTCAATGGGTGTAATGTGTTCCTAGGTGTACACTAGCGGCCCCGTACAGTTGTGCTCCCTACAGGACACACACTCACACCTTTCATGGGCGAGGTACATGTACCGACGCAAATATTGCATGTATATGATTACGTTTTGGCTGCTTGCTATGGTAAAGACATGAGCGCGGCTCGTGGTGGAGACGCGGCCGGTAAAGAGCACCTCGGCCTCGTTACACAGGCAACAGGCCTATAGAAGCGTTGACGGCAGGTGGCTTTGCAGCACCACACGGACGGTGTTGGGATCGATGGGTATCACCGGTGGACGTGGTTTCCCTCGTACCGGAGGCGGCGACAAAAGCCCACAAACGCCGGCAAGAACTCCTCCAAAAGCGGGCGAGGGGCAGTGGGATTTTAAAACCGACCGAAATAGTAGAATGGTGTTGAAAAATATGAAAAGAAGAAAAAGAAATACCTTGGCCGGAGTCGGAAGCCTCACGCCTGGGATGGCACACTAGCTCGCTGAGCCATCCCTGCATACCACAACGCTTATTTTGATGGGTCGGCATCATACAAGAAAATTGTGATTGATGCTCGATAGCTTACCAATGTACCCCATGATTGTACTAGGATAGACACTATATTTACCACATGAATTTTGATAAATTATTTTGGCTCTAAATTTAGGGTTACCCATTCCACCAAACCTCTCCATTTTTCTTCTTGCAGCCTCTAAAAGAAGGCCATGGTCACAACACAACACAACAAAGGAAGGCACATTTGTTGTTGTTGGGTTTTTTTTTTGCGGGGAAGGTACATTTGTTTAATGTGGAATTTACCAAGAAGGGATCGTGCCCAGATTGTTTTGGCTTGTTCCATTTACTGATTTTAAGACATATTTATTGTTTGAGATGATTCTACTCCCTCCCTTCGTTTGTATTTAGCATATTAGAGTTGACTGAAGTCAAACTTCGTAAAGTTTGACCAAGTTTATAATAAAGAATATAAATATTTAAGATAACAAATCTATATGATGCGAAAGTACGTCCAATAATAAATCTAATGGTGTTGATTTGTAATTGTACGTGTTAATATTTTTGTTTATAAACTTTGTCAAAGTTTATAAAGCTTGACTTTGACCAAAGCTAATATGCGGAGTAAATAAAAACTGATGGAGTACAAGGTGGCATGTTCACACGTTAGTCCGTGGCGCTGGCAACTTAAATTTTTCCCTCTAAACATAAATATTGTGTCTGTATTAACGTGCAGTTAGTGCGAGCCCTTTATTGTGTCCCTTCTGCCTTTATTGTGTCCTTGCTGCCTTTATTTAGACGACGATGCAACATTATTTCTAGATCAAGGGAGATATAAAGGTGTGATTGTACAGGTCGCTCCCAAAACATAGGGCATTGAGGTGACTGGGTAGGTACCATCTGTTCATACTTCATAGACGTCGATTGTCGGGACTATATGCTTATTTGCCAAAATAAATAAAGAAAGAAGAAGTATGCATGCCGATGCCCCCCAAATGAAACCATGATTGCTATAGATGGACCACTGCATGTTCTGATCTAACCATCACATAAAATTCCTAGCCGGCGATTTCTATGCAGTGGTGAGGCGAGCTGGTGGTTGTTCAATGAAACCATGATTACCATTGATGGACCATTATTGCATGCTTTGATCTTAACCTTTACTACTTGCTAGTATGTCGGTCCATTAAAGGGTATAGCTACAAAATAAAATAAAGCTCTCTGACCAACCCAGCAATTCATACGATACATGTGCCCGGCCACATGCAGTGTTTAAGTGACCTGGCCACAATAATTTGCATATTGTTGATAATGACGAGCATAACTAGAGCGACCAACTTCCATGGCAAGGGAGAGAAACAAGCCTATGATCATCCGTGGTCCAGTTGTATATCTGTTCTGATGTTCCTAGCTACTCCCTCCGTTCCTAAATATAAGTTTTTGTAGAGATCATTATGGATCACATACGAATGTATATAGATGCATTTAAGTGTAGATTCACTCATTTTGCTCCGTATGTAGTCTATAATGAAATCTCTACAAAGACTTATATTTAGAAACAGAGGGAGTACTATTTTTGCCCCACGGTTTTAGGCCCTGGGACACATGTCTATTTTCTGCACATGGAAATTCTGGAGTAGGAATGGTTATTTGAAATAGGACATGTAAAGCCTGCCACTGGTAAGACTACTTTTAAAGCAATAGAACTGGCCACGAAGGCCTTCCAAAGATAAGTGATTCAACTGGCCCGTTGCAACCCCTGCACAAACCTCTCGTCCATGTTTCTCCGCTATGATTTCCTATCCCCCTCCACTTCTCGTGGAGGTCGAGCAACCCCGGCCATGTGATTTCATCTATGGTGCAATTTAGGTCCATTCTTTGCAAGTTTGCAACCACTACAGCCGAGCAAATCTTTCTAGGAAGAAAAGAATAACTTGGAATGGCGAGAAAGATTACTCTGCATCAATTCAAAACAAAGCAAACATCATTTTATGACTGAATCTTATAAACAAAATTCTCAATTGAATCAAGGATGTCAAGTTTCGAGAGCAAAGCTTCTCACTTTTGATAATCACTTATATCGTTGGCTTCTCCGTCGGAGACCAACGAGAGAAATACTTACTGCACTATAGATGGAATGATGAACGCTTCCTAGACCATATGAAGTGAAAACACGGGCTCAGTGTCGGAGTAATCGCCCCTGCGGCCCAGACCCAAAGTATCAAAAGCATCCTAATGTAAAAGCTCATTCTCTATCACGCCACACACAAAATATAATACTCCCTCCAATCAGAAATATAAGATGTTTTGGATATTTCAATATGGACTACATACCGACTAAAATAAATGAACAAACACACTAAAATGCGTCTATATACATGTAGCGGCCAGACCTCAAATAGTCTGATCTCTGTGCATCAGTGTCATCCCTGGATCGGTAATGCTGACACGCACAGTACTCAAGGATTTATAATAGAGTAGCAATCACACACTTATTACATCGAATATCTCAAAAGAGAATATATTACAAAAATATGGCTAAGGCCATCTAAAAACGATAACAGCGGAAGGCTTGAAAGATAAAGTGAGTCCATCAACTCCAACAACATCACTGAGTGAAAGATCACGACCTAAGGCACCTTACTCGTCATATGAAAAGTCTGTAACATGAACGTTGCAGTCCGAAAACGGGTCAGCACATGGAATATGCTGGCAATGTAACACATAGAGTAATGAACAGAATAATTGCTATCACTACATGCAATATGGCAGGTGGAAAGCTCTATGGTTACAGTTTTGCATAAAGCCAATTTTTTCCTACAACAAAGGAATAAATTTTATTTAATTATCGTGGTGGTTGTTAAACATTGAGAACGTTCACCCAACTCAATCTCAATTAAGCACCATCATTAAACCCAAATCAAATTATATTAAGAGTGATGAGATCAACATGATAATCCAAGAACCAGATACTCAAGATGTCCATAACCGGGGACACGGCTAACCATGATTAGTTTGTACACTCTTCAGAGGTTTGCGCACTTTTCCCCACAAGACTCGATCGCCTCCGTTGATTTTCTCGTACTACATGATGTTTGAGAAACGAATGACCGAGACACAGTCTTTCAGAAGCGTTAGCACCTTACGATGGATAGACAGTTACACCTACTTTCCCCTACATCTGCTACTCTACCACTTTAAGAGTTCACATGACTTAATCAACTATGCTAGAGCCCATACTAGCTTGTGGCTGCACACGGAAGTTTCTAGCATGAATAATCTTATGATCCCTTTGAGCCTGGGTGGTGGTCTATAGGAAAATCACACAGTAACCCCGGGATTTCCAAGAAAAACAGGCAACACTGGGTTTCCCAGGTGCCTCAACCCACCCAAATGTGTCTTTAAGTAGCCACCTTAAGTTAACCATTAATTAACAAAACTCACATCTGTCATGGAAACACTCACCCAATCCATGTCTACTAGCATAGCATAGCAATATAAGCAGTACGTAGAAGTAACTACCAAAGGTTTGATAATAAACAGGTGAATAGGTACTACCTCATCGACTTCCCAAAACCCACATATTAATCAGATACTAATCATGCAATGTGTGAGGATTGATCTAATGCAATAAAACTGGGTAGTAAAGAGGTATGATCAAAGTGTTACTTGCCTTGCTGATGATCCGTGAAACCTAGAGACTCGTAGCAGCACGCTTCGCACTCTGGGTACTCTATTGCAAACAAACAAACACACGATAAGCACTCAACTAGAACACGAGTAAAACTCAAATAAGAGATCTAACCAGAAAGTTCAAATCAAGAACTCCGGATTGCAAAAAGAATCAAATCAAACGAAGCAACAAAACTCAAACTGCGGAAGAAACAAGATCCGATTACTAAACTGGACTTAGGTCAAATTTCACAGTACCAAAATCTTGTTCAAGTTGGTTAAACAGAAAGAGGGCATGCTCTCTGTCTGCGGGCTGAAATCACGATCGAAAATAATCGCGGAAAACCCTGGAAAAAGAAAAACTAACGAACATGCTAACAAACGAACGTTCGCAGTCTGCGGCTAATGGGTGAACTCCATTCGTTAAATCAAACGTACGGACGAACGTCCGCTAATTAAACTAAACCGAAAAAACCGATCTAAAAAAATAAACCTAGGGTTTTCGAAAAAAAACAAACGGTTTTCTAACGAAAACCGGCGACGGCGTTGGCTACCTCGGCGGGGCTCCGGCGAGGCACGGCGGCTCCGGCGGGGTCCGGTTTGCGGCGGCGGGGCTCCGGGGCGGCGGTGGGTGGCGGTGGGGTGGCGGGGCGACGACGGCGACGAGGCGTGGCGGCGACTTGCGGCGTCAGCGGTGGCGCAGCTTGCGAGGCGGCGGAGGGCGGCGGCTGCGGTGACTTGGGGTCCCGAGGGGGCCCCGAGCTCGGCTTATAAAGGGGGGGGAGGGGAGGCGGCTTGGGCGAGGGGGCACGGCAGCGACGAGGCGTGTCTGTCTCGGTCTTGCCCGACGATGTCGGTGGCGGCGCGGGGTTGGGCTGGCCGGCTCGGCTGGGCTTCGGCCCGGTCGGGCGCTGAGCATTTTTTAATTTTTTTTCAATTCCACCGAAACTAAACAAATCCTAGAAGAAAAAAATTCTAAAAATGCCAAAACAGATTTTCATCGTCTAAATAAAATATTTAGAACAAGATGAACATTTTCTTGGCCTAAAATGCAATTTTTGAAAATATGCAATTTTTCTAATTCAAGTAAAATTGCAATAAAACTCCAAATAAAATATTTATTTGATTTTTACTATTTTCCCCTCTAATATATCATTTATTTTGGAGAAGTTATATTATCTCCTCTCATATATTTTTATTTTAGAAATATTAGAAAAGAAAAAGAATTAAAACCAAATGATCCCCTTTTAAAAATTTGAGAAAACTCAAATATGAAAATATTGAAATCCCCAACTCTCTCCGTGGGTCTTTGAGTTGTGTAGAATTTCGAGGACCAACCAAAAATGCATCAAAATATGATATGCAATTGATGATCTAAGTATAACATGCCAAATTGAAAATTTGGGATGTTACAAACCTACCCCCCTTAAGATGAATCTCGCCCTCGAGATTCGGGTTGGCTAGAAAATAGGTGAGGGTGGTCCTTTCGTAGATCTTCCTCTCTTCCCCAGGTGTCTTCATCTTCGGTATGGTGGCTCCACTGAACTTTGCAGAACTTGATAACCATGTTGCGTGTGACTCGGCTGGCAAACTCGAGGATCTTGACCGGTTTCTCCTCGTAGGTCAAATCGCTATCCAACTGAATCGCTTCCAGTGGCACTGTATCTCTTAGAGATATATTGGCCATCTCTGCGTGGCACTTCTTCAACTGGGAAACGTGGAACACATCGTGAACTCCTGACAATCCTTCAGGCAATTCCAATTTGTAAGCAACTTCTCCCATACGTTCCAAAACTTTGTATGGTCCCACAAAACGTTATGCTAACTTTCCTTTGACTCCAGAACGCTTAACTCCTCGAAGTGGGGACACACGAAGATATACTCTGTCTCCGACTTCGTAAACTATCTCCTTGCGTTTAGAATCTGCATAGCTCTTCTGCCTGGATTGGGCTACTTTGAGTCTATCGCGGATCAACTTAACCTTCTCTTCAGACTCTTTAATAATCTGGTCCAAACTGCTAGCGGTCTCCAACTTCATCCCACAGTAACGGGGTCCTGCACCTCCTTCCGTAGAAGGCTTCGAAAGGGGCCATCTTCAAACTAGCTTGATAGCTGTTATTGTAAGAGAACTCTGCATATGGCAAATTTTCGTCCCAACTAGATCCATAGTCTAGCGCACAAGCTCCCAACATGTCCTCCAGATTCTGATTGACTCTCCCGGTCTATCCATTCGTCTGCGGGTGAAAGGCCGTACTGAACTCTAGCCTGGTACCCAAAGTTTCATGCAACTGATTCCAGAACTTTGAGGTAAATTGGGTTCCTCTATCTGATAAAATGGTCCTCGGAACTCCATGCAGACATACGATCCTGGTCATGTATATCTTTGCCAACTTAGCACTGGTGTAAATGGTCTTCACTGGGATGAAATGAGCCACCTTTGTCAAACGATCGACTACAACCCAAATCGAGTCATAGCCTGAGCGAGTCCTGGGCAATCCCGTGATAAAGTCCATGCCTAGCTTATCCCACTTCCATTCGGGTATCGGCAATGGCTGTAGCAATCCTGCTGGCTTCTGATGCTCTGCCTTCACTCTCTGACAAACATCACATACTGCTACATACTCCGAAATATCCTTCTTCATTCCGGTCCACCAGAAACTGCCCTTCAAATCCAAATACATCTTGGTGTTTCCTGGGTGAATCGAATACGGCGAATCATGGGCCTCCTGCAGAATCAACTTCCTAATCTCTGGGTCATTAGGCCATATATACGGTCTTCAAACCATAAGGTATCATGTTCATCCTCACGAAATCCCTTAGCCTTTCCCTTGCTCATCCTTTCCTTTATCTCGGCAATCTCCTTATCCGTCTTCTGAGCTTCTCTGATCTTAGCCATCAAAGTAGACTGAACTTTCAATGCTGCTACATAGCCTCTAGGAACTATCTCCAAACATAGCTCACGAAGATCCTCTGCTAACTCCTTGGGTAACTCTCCGGTCAAGAGTGTATTAACATGGCTCTTGCGACTCAACGCATCAGCTACTACGTTAGCCTTTCCGGGGTGATAATGCAACTTCATATCATAATCTTTGATGAGCTCCAACCATCTCCTTTGCCTGAGATTCAGCTCCTTCTGCGTGAATATATACTTCAAACTCTTGTGATCCGTGTACACCTCACAGTGATTTCCGATGAGAAAATGTCTCCACGTCTTCATGGCATGCACTACAGCTACTAACTCCAAATCGTGTGTAGCATAATTTAGCTCATGGGGTTTAAGCTGTCGTGAGGCATATGAAACCACTCTTCCATCCTGCATAAGCACTGCTCCAAGTCCTCGACGAGAAGCATCGTAATACACCTGATAATCCTTGCGTTGATCTGGAAGAATCAACACTGGAGTTGTAACCAAACGTTTCTTCAACTCCTGAAAACTGGCCTCACATTCCTCGGTCCATTTGAACTTGGTGTCCTTCTTCCACAATTCCGTCATGGGCTTTGCAATCTTGGAGAAATTCTCAATGAACCTCCTGTAGTATCCTGCGAGTCCTAGAAAACTCCGGATCTCTCCAACTGACGTGGGTGCTTCCCAATTTGTCACAGTGACAACCTTTGTGGGGTCTACGGCTATTCTTTCTCCGGATATAACGTGTCTGAGGAATCCAACTTCCTTCAACCAAAACTCACATTTGCTGAACTTAGCATATAGCTGATGTTCTCTGAGCTTTCCAAGTACCAAACGCAAATGCTCCTTATGTTCATCTTCATTCTTTGAGTAGACCAGAATATCATCAATGAACACCACGATGAACTTATCCAATAACTCCATAAATACTTTGTTCATCAAGTTGATGAAATAGGCAGGCGCGTTAGTCAAGCCAAACGACATAACATTATACTCATATAGCCCATACCTTGTGGTAAAGCTGTCTTGGGTATATCCTGCTCTCAAATCTTCAGCTGGTGGTATCCTGACCACAGATCGATCTTGGAAAATACTTTAGCTCCTTGCAACTGGTCAAACAAATCATTGATCATGGGCAGCGGGTACTTGTTCTTGATTGTCACTTCATTCAATCCACGATAATCAACAACCGTCCTTAACGATCCATCCTTCTTCTCCACTAGAAGCACTGGTGATCCCCAAGGTGAGAAACTTAGGCGAATATATCCTTTATCCAGTAACTCCTTAATCTGCTTCTTAATCTCCTCCAAATCCTTTGCGGGCATCCTGTACGGTCTGTTAGATATTGGCCCCGTGCCTAGCAAAAGCTCAATCAAAAACTCAATGTCTCTATCCGGTGGCATACCTGGCAACTCCTCCGGAAATACATCAGGGAAATCATTCACCACTGGTACTTCCTCCTGTACAACTCCTGATAAGGAATTCACTTGAGTCCTCTTCGGCATATACCTGGATACATACCTAATCCTTCTTCCTTCTAGGGTGGTGAGTAAAATCGACTTACTAGCACAATCAATGTTTCCTCCATACATCGATAGCCAATCCATACCCAGAATCACATCCAATCCTTGCGACTCTAGAATTATCAGATCCGAGGGGAAAACATGCCTACCTATGGTCAATGGCATCTGAAAACATCCTTCACTTGCCATATGTTCCACTCCCGACGAACTTACTAACATCGGTGTTCTAAGGACTTTGGTGGGCAAATTATATCCACAAATCCCCTTGATATGTATGAATGCGATGCACCAGTATCAAAAAGAACGATTGCAGTAAATGTCTTAACCAAAAACTTACCTATTACTGCATCCGACTGTGCTTCAACCTCCTCCACGCTAACGTGGTTCACTTGTCCCCTGTTGAAACGGGTTGGGCTTCTTCCTAGAGCTTCCATTGCCATTTCCATTCTTAGCTTCAGGACATTCATTGGCATAATGTCTAGTCTTCTGGCACTTGTAGCAATTAACGTGACTTAAATCCTTCATGGCGGGCGTTGCTGGGTTGGAACGGTTCTGACCGTTGCTTCCTCCATTCCCATTCCCATTCTTGGGGCCACTATGGTTATGTGGAATCCCTCCATTGGAATCATGACCTCCGTGGTTATGGTGAATGTGTCCTCCAGAGTTCGGGGTAAAACGAGGTTTTTGCTGAGCTCCCGAATTGTACTTCCCTTGGGCATACTTCCTCTTGCGGCTGTCTATCTGCTGTTGCTTCCCTTCAATCATGAGCGCTCTATCTACCAACTCCTGGTAGTTGTTGAAGTTTGCCACCATCAACTGCATGCTCAGCTCATCATTCAGTCCTTCCAGAAACTTCTCCTGCTTAGCGTCATCTGTAGCAACATCATCAGGGGCATATCATGCTAACTTACTAAAGTCATCCACATACTGTCCTACTGTGTGTCCTCCTTGGCGCAAGTTGCAAAACTCTCGCTTCTTCATGGCCATAGCTCCTGCTGAAACATGGGCAGTGCGAAACACCTGCTGAAACTGATCCCATGTGACAGTGTCGATGGGGTAAGTGGCTGTGAAATTCTCCCACCATGATGATGTGGGTCCATCAAGCTGGTGTGAGGCAAAACACACTCTCTCCGCATCTGTGCATCCTGCCGTGGTCAGCTCCCTTCCAATCTTGCGGAGCCAATCATCTGCAACTATCGGCTCGGTGCTACCAGAATACACCAGTGGATTCGGCCTTAGGAAATGGGCTAAGTGATCAACATGTGGTGGTGGGTTGTTGTTGTTGTTGTTGCCTTGGTTCTGATTCTGGACTAGTAGCTGCATCAGGGTATTCTGTTGCTGGATCAATGGGGTGAGCTCCAGTGGGAAAGCAAATCCATTGTCACGTCTCGGAGGCATCTGATAGGTTTAGAAAAGGTGAGAAAACATAATAGAATGAGGTCTAGGGGGAAAACACTACCCATATGCTCATGAGACAAACACAATCAATTTCACTTCAATCAATTCAAACAAGGGCATACAATCTGTCTAACTATTGTTACAAAAGTGCTCGGACTATACTATATACATGGGGGAATACTACTACTGATATGGTGGTCGACTAGAAAGTTTGACCGGTGGAAGACTCCATGATATCTGCTTCAACTTCATCAACATAGTCATCATCGCTATCGTTGGGATCTAAGTCGGTGTTGTCGATAATGATGTAGTTCTCCGGACAAGTGTAATCGTCGTCTTCTCCTCCTGGCGCAGGGTCTCCCATGAACACTCCTAGCTTCCTTGTTAGATCATCATTCTTCTCCACAAGTATCGTCATTTCCTCCTCGTATCCATCGCGTGTAGACTTGAGTTCTTCTTCCAGCTCCGTGATCCTGGTCATTGCCTTCTTCAGTTCTATCATGCCTGCGCACATCTGGTTCTCCTGGCGAAGAATGTGCTGGTTTAACTCCTGGATAAAAGCTGCAATGGACCTATCCTTCCTGGTGCTGATCATCTCCCATTGCTCATCTCGGCGCCCACAAATCTTGTAGATAGTATCCTTGAGATCCTTGTGGTAAACTTCTCCAATGCGTCCCATGGTGATGTGGGCTGCCATGCTCTTTCCTAAACTCCAGGTTGGTGCATCAAAGAAAAACTCTATGGGCTCAGTGACTGGGATGAACCACTACAAGAAATATGTCAACTAGTGACCTTCTCTCAGTGACCCTGGAAGAATTGGTCATAGATCTATGACCATTTCAGACCAATTGGTCAAAAGCTGTTCGAGGGGCTCCAAACCCTAAACCATTGCGACCATTTTGGTCAGAAAGGTCGTAATTTCCTTACACGAAAAGGTCATAAAGCAAACAGCGCTAGTCCGCTGCCTTATTTCTAGTTGTTAACGACCAATATAGATGGTCATAGCCTTGTAAATTGTGGTGGGTTGCTATGACTAGGCACCACCTCATCAGTTTTGCCTATGTGTCATGTCCATGTGGCAGTTTTTGCCCTAGGTTGTGAAGCAACCTATATGTCTGTCATTCCCAAAATTCCCAAAAAAATCTCATAAATTCTTTGGGTCATATCTTCGTCAAATATGTAAAAACCTTCCTTGCCTAGTTCAAAAATAATTCAAAAATATTCATTTTCCTATTCTGTTCAGAACAACAGTTTGTGAAGGAAGTACCACTTTGGCATGTCCAAATAGTATCCATTTTCTACAGTGCTTTTCTATGCCCAAATAACCATCCTCCACCAAATGCCAGCTCAGTCCATTCATTATTTTGAGCCGAGCTTCAACATTCGTATTTATGTCCAGTGTGGTAGTTTGCAAAGCAAGTACCACCTAGGCTCCTCCTTTTGAGATGAAAATTTGTGAAGACGGTCTTCTTAGTAACTGATCATCCTCATCCAAAACTCACGCCCATTAGCCATGTACATTTCCCGTACCGCTAATCAAACACTTGGCTGCTAATTGATGTTTAAGCATCGATCGGTCTCCTTGTGAGAATATTATGTTGTAATTTTCTTCCTAGCACCTACCTGGGGAGTTCTCAACCCACTAGACATGCCTAGGCCGCCCAGAACACAAGGCAACGCCACGGTCACGCGGTGACCACGTGGCGGCATGCGAGTTTACGCACTCTAGAGTTGGGGCCCTCGACCACCGTCCAAACCTTGATGTATTGCCACCAAACCATGTATTTATGATTAAATAGGTACTTATGTAACCAGAAATTATTTTTGGAAAAAATAAATAGCAAACTATGAGGCAGTTGCAGTTCAAATTTGACCCGCTTCTTGCTGAATCGGCAGAAATTTGTCTTTTTCACTAGAGGTGGATCAAAACTTTTGACACCCAACCATTTTGTAAATTGTGCACTAAATATGGCCTAGTATTTTAGAAAATTGATTTGGTCCAATTTTGCAACAATTATTTGGGAGGTCCTTCACAAAAAAACCTCATTTCAGGCACTCAAAAAATGGAAAATGGCTCTTTTGTACAATGAAAGTGAAAACTCCCTTAGGCAACATTGTTTGGAATTCCAAGATGCACCCTTGTGCACAATATGAGGTCATTTGAACAAACTATGCCATGAATGTGGCCATGAGATTGATCATTTGGCTTGAAAGCCATGAATCTTCACGCATGACAACTCATTTCTGAGAACACTTTTTTAAATAAATTTCCGTATTACAAGTTTATTATTTTTCCTGGAAACTTGGTCACATATAATGACACAATGCGAAGGTTTTCCAATTTTTTGATTTTTTTTTAATTTTTTATGCCCGTTTCAAAATGCGGTCAAAACGGCGGGAATGACCGTTCGTAGCTAGTTGTTGAATCTTGGAATTTTTTTGGTGTTTCTCTGATAAAATAGATACTTTTGTACCTAAAAATGATTTTTAGAAAAAATAAATAGCAAACTATGATGCAGTTGTAGTTCAAATTTGACTCGCTTCCTCCTGAATTGGCGGAAATTTGTCTTTTTCACCTGAGGTGGATCGAATCTTGTGATACCCAACCATTTGGTCAATTGTGCATTAAATATGGCCTAGTATTTTAGAAAATTGATTTGGTCCAATTTTGCAACAATTATTTGGGAGGTCCTTCACAAAAAAACCTCATTTCAAGCACTCGAAAAATGGAAAATGGCTCTTTTGTGCAATGAAAGTGAAAACTCCCTTAGGCAACATTGTTTGGAATTCCAAGATGCACCCTTGTGCACAATATGAGGTCATTTGAACAAACTATGCCATGAATGTGGCCATGAGATTGATCATTTGGCTTGAAAGCCATGAATCTTCACGCATGACAGCTCATTTCTGAGAACACTTTTTTAAATAAATATCCGTATTACAAGTTTATTATTTTTCCTGGAAACTCGGTCACATATAATGAAACAATGCGAAGGTTTTCCAATTTTTTGATTTCTTTTGAATTTTTATGCCCGTTTCAAAATGCGGTCAAAACGGAGGGAATGACCGTTCCTAGCTAGTTGTTGAATCTTGAAATTTTTTTGGTGTTTCTCTGTTAAAATAGATACTTTTGTACCTAAAAATGTTTTTTAGAAAAAATAAATAGCAAACTATGAGGCAGTTGCAGTTCAAATATGACCCGCTTCCTACTGAATCGGCGGAAATTTGTCTTTTTCACCAGAGGTGGATCGAATCTTTTGACACCTAACCATTTGGTCAATTGTGCATTAAATATGTCCTAGTATTTTAGAAAATTGATTTGGTCCAATTTTGCAACAATTATTTGGGAGGTCCTTCACAAAAAAACCTCATTTCAGGCAATCGAAAAATGGAAAATGGCTCTTTTGTGCAATGAAAGTGAAAACTCCCTTAGGCAACATTGTTTGGAATTACAATATGCACCCTTGTGCACAATATGAGGTCATTTGAACAAACTATGCCATGAATGTGGCCATGAAATTGATCATTTGGCTTGAAAGCCATGAATCTTCACGCATGACAGCTCATTTCTGAGAACACTTTTTTAAATAAATTTCCATATTACAAGTTTATTATTTTTCCTGGAAACTTGGTCACATATAATGACACAATGCGAAGGTTTTCCAATTTTTGATTTTTTTTGAATTTTTTATGCCCGTTTCAAAATGCGGTCAAAACGGCGGGAATGACCGTTCGTAGCTAGTTGTTGAATCTTGGAATTTTTTTGGTGTTTCTCTAATAAAATAGATACTTTTATACCTAAAAATGATTTTTATAAAAAAATAAAAAGCAAACTATGTGGCAGCTGCAGTTCAAATTTGACCCGCTTCCTACTGAATCGGCGGAAATTTGTCTTTTTCACCAGAGGTGGATCGAATCTTTTGACACCCAACCATTTGGTCAATTGTGCATTAAATATGGCCTAGTATTTTATAAAATTGATTTGGTCCAATTTTGCAACAATTATTTGGGAGGTCCTTCACAAAAAAACCTCATTTTAGGCATTCGAAAAATGGAAAATGGCTCTTTTGTGCAATGAAAGTGAAAACTCCCTTAGGCAACATTGTTTGGAATTCCAAGATGCACCCTTGTGCATAATATGAGGTCATCTGAACAAACTATGCCATGAATGTGGCCATAAGATTGATCATTTGGCTTGAAAGCCATGAATCTTCACGCATGACAGCTCATTTCTGAGAACACTTTTTTAAATAAATTTCCGTATTACAAGTTTATTATTTTTACTGGAAACTTGGTCACATATAATGACACAATGCGAAGGTTTTCCAATTTTTTGATTTTTTTTGAATTTTTTATGCCCGTTTCAAAATGCGGTCAAAACGGCGGGAATGACCGTTCCTAGCTAGTTGTTGAATCTTGAAATTTTTTTGTTGTTTCTCTATTAAAATAGATACTTTTGTACATAAAAATGTTTTTTAGAAAAAATAAATAGCAAACTATGAGGCAGTTGCAGTTCAAATTTGACCCGCTTCCTACTGAATCGGCGGAAATTTGTCTTTTTCACCAGAGGTGGATCGAATCTTTTGACACCCAACCATTTGGTCAATTGTGCATTAAATATGGCCTAGTATTTTAGAAAATTTATTTGGTCAAATTTTGCAACAATTATTTGGGAGGTCCTTCACAAAAAAACCTCATTTCAGGCACTCAAAAAATGGAAAATGGCTCTTTTGTGCAATGAAAGTGAAAACTCCCTTAGGCAACATTGTTTGGAATTCCAAGATGCACCCTTGTGCACAATATGATGTCATTTGAACAAACTATGCCATGAATGTGGCCATCAGATTGATCATTTGGCTTGAAAGCCCTGAATCTTCATGCATGACAACTCATTTCTGAGAGCACTTTTTTAAATAAATTTCTGTATTACAATTTTATTATTTTTCCTGGAAACTTGGTCACATATAATGACACAATGCGAAGGTTTTCCATTTTTCTGATTTTTTTTTGAATTTTTTATGCCCGTTTCAAAATGCGGTCAAAACGGCAGGCTTGACCATTTGTATGTATGTGTGGAATCTTGCAAAACTATTGGCGCATCTCTGATGAAATATATACTTGTGTATCTTAAAATGATTTATGTAAAAAATAACGAGCAAGATATGAAGTAGGTGTAGTTCTAATTTGCCCAGTCCCAGCTGATTCGGAAGGAACCCATTTAAATGGCCAAAATAGGTAGAAAGATTGGAAATCCATTAAAGTTGGTGATCATTCATAAAATGTGGTATAATTTGAGTGAAAATTTTAGTGGTGCCATTTTGCAAAATAATACGAGCAGTTGCTTCACATTTTACTATGTTTTAGCACTTAGAAACTATTTTAAATGACAAAAATATCGAACCAATCAGGATCTCTCACGCGGATCGCCCCGCTCTATGAAATCTGAGTCGTCCACGGCGGATGGATCCAACGTCCACCCTCTCACCCACCCAGACCCACCCACTCTCCCCCACACACCACTCGTCCCCCGCACACCACTCGTCCCCCGCACGACTTACCCTCCTCTCTCTCCCAGATCCATACGCCACCACCGCCATCGCCATCCTCTCCCCTTCCCGCAGATCCAAAACCACGGCGACGGTCGTGCGGATCGGAAAGCCATGGCAGCGG
>NC_041391.1:15009544-15020364 GCF_002162155.2 Triticum dicoccoides | reverse complement strand
ATCTCGATCGGCCCTACTCTCCACCGCCCGCCTCAACTTCGCCGGAGATAGAGGCGTCGCCGCCCAGCAACCACGTCTTTCTTGCTCGCCGACGAGCACGGCGCTCCATCAATCTTGCCGGATCCGGCGCGCGCGTGGCCTGTCTAGGGTCTCCGGCCACCAGGACGGGACAGCGTCATCAGCTCCCTCGGCTCCGGCGACTGCGACCGGACCGGCGACTGGCAGCAGGCGTCTCTCCCCAGTAATAGATGAGATCCATCTCCCTCCTGCCTTTATCCTTGGTTCGTTCTCACTTGCCGCGTCAGATCTGTTCACGATATGCACTAGATAGTGATGCCGAGGTCAAGAGTTGGTTAGTGCTCGATGGATCTCTTCCGTAGGTTACGAGCTGGAGGCTATTTCTTGATGGTGCCTCCAGTGCAGCAACGGTTGACACCCTCCTCGTCTTTGCGTAGTTGCAGTCCCCTGAAGCCAACGCATAAATACATGCAAGGTATTTTTGTTTCTTGCGCACGTGAGTTAGTTTCAATTGAACTGTAGAGCAGGGCTTGCAGACATAGTTGCGGGTGTCAAGTGCCTACCAGTGTAGCTGAACTTTGTGTAGTCGGAACAGGTTGCATTTTGCATTCGTTGGGGTACTTGGCCATCATACAGCAATACTGATCGAGTACGGACGTTGTGGAGTACTACTTTATAGTACTAGCATAGAAGTGACAGAGTTTCAGAGCAAGGAACAGCCGACAGGGTTGGTACTGGTGTAGAGTTTAGTGCTCTGTAGTTTTACCTGAACAGAGTTGTAGACTATACTCTCTAGTTTTTGCTGAACAGAGTTAAAAGATTGTACAATGTGGTTTGTGCTGAACAGAGTTCTATACTGCATTCTATATCTTGTGATGAACAGAGTGTTTCTAGAAGCAAAAGATTCGTTCGGTTGGTAGCTTCATGTGCTAATGTGTGACCAACACGTGACTTGTTTGTAGCGTTTGATGACAAAAATGTCAGTCATAGTAACTGACAGTGTGCCTTGACATGTTTATATGTTATCATGCTTAGGAATCAACTACTCTGTATATTTTTTTTGCATCTCTGTCACATCCAATCGTGATTCAGGATGTACTAATTCTTGTATGCTATCCTATTCCTACTAGCATAGAAGTGAAGTGTGTAGGATTGGTATTATGCCCCTGTGTTATTTGTATTCTTCACAGGTTACGCGCATTCAGTCTTCCAAGGTTTGTCGTGCGTCTTGCTAGTGTTCACAGCCTTCCAAGTTCATGGGGGTCTTGTTTGTTTGTTCATGTGATGATTCTTCTACACATTTCATAGTTTCTTCTACATAGGCGCTACATTTTGGGTAAATCCTGTGCAGATTATGAAGTAACTTGGGTGCCTCGGTAACCATCTTCTTCGTTCTTTTGCAGTTGCGGGGACCACGGATGGGACTATCGCAGTTGCTTCTGCGTTTCACGGGCATCAGGAAGGTACTAATTACCATTTCCTCTCTCTAGTTCTTACTCACCACACAACAAGGCAAGGCATATCTGACCATCGCGGGGCCCTTTGCTACATTTGTTGTTCTATGTAATTGGAGAGCTGCTCAAAAGGCTTTCTTCCATATGCTTATGTGTTGCTTTATTTAACAATGGTACATTACAGGGATCACAAGTTCTTGTTGAAAGCGGTAGAAGAGGGAGTTGACTATGGCCATGGAGGCCTGTTTAGCTCCGACGCCATGGATGCTGCTGCGCTGTCATCGTCCTCCTCCCTAACCCCTAGGCACATCGGGCCGCTCTGCTTCTTCTAGTTTCACATGTAGGCTTTTCAAAGGATTTTGGATGCTGATAATATCAACTTAGTTCCTTGAATGTGATATATAGATTCTTCCCTTGTTTTAACTGATTGCCAGAAACTGTACATTCCTGGTTGACAGTCATGAACTTTTATTGTTGGTAATCTAAAATATTCTGCATATTTAGTGTCCAAATACAGTCCAAAGATAAATCTTAGTTGTAAATATTCTGCATATATAGTGTTCAATTTGATCTATAAGATCTGAGTTTATTGTACTATTAATGGTGATAAGATTGCCGCTAGTATATTTTTTACATTTCTTGTTTGGGTCTGGGCTAGAAAATAATGTCAGTTCTGCTCCAGCAAAACTTACCAGTTTCTGCCTTTCCCTACTTTAAACCATCTGAAAAGGCTAGCATGATTATTGAAGCCCATGACCTTTTCCCCATCCATCCTCGAGCTTTTATTTTTGGGGTTTACTTCATCAGAACTTTGTGATGAGTTACCAGCAATGTCCCTTTACCGAAGCCCTGTCATTGTAGTAGGGTTGCCTGCGGGGCAGTCGACACATGCATGATGTTGCATTCCTGCCAATCATGTTTGCTTAGATGTTTGGCTTCCTACTTTTGTATTGTTTTGTATTGTCTGCATCCGAGTCTCGGTCCTCCTGCACAGCAAGGAGCTGGACCAAGGGGCAAGCAGCACTGCTGGTTCCTTGAGACATGTGCAACACATTTAACTTGTAGTACTCCAGCAATCCAGTAATTTTGCTTAGAGTATTTAACAAGGTTGAACTGTACATGTGTGGAGTAATTTTGCTTGGAGTATTTAACAAGATTCAGCAAGATTTAACTTACTTTTCCAGTTAATTAAGTGGACATCTTGGATTAGTTAGAAAATCATTAATTATTTGCAGAAATCCATAGAAGTATTGTACTCCAGTGTGCATTACTTACATAAACTTGCTTGCAAGCTTATTTTCTGACTAGTATATTCTGAAACTGAAAAAGCTTAGGTAACTTTTGTTAAGTTTCAGTAATATTCAGTGGAGTATTTACTGTAAATTTTGCACATCACAATAATTTCACTTGCTGTTAACTGCTGTAATATTCAGTGGGACCTTGAAATCACATATTTGTTTGGGCTTGTGCTATATGTACCATTTTAGAAGTAGTCCACATATTTCTGTCCTGCTAGTCTTTTTTAAACTTCTTATGAGATTGAAGTATTCGCTCTGATTTCTGGTTTGCTAATTGTTGTAGACAGATGTATGAAACTTCTTAACTATGGATGACAACTACTTGAGAAGGACCATCATCACCCATCAAGTACGCCATTGAGGTAATTCACCAGTCCCTCTAGCACCAACTATCTATTTTCTCTAGTATGCTTAGGTTTTTCATGCTGTTGTGGTACCCCATTGCTGTTGCGTTGAATCTCATGCCAGCGCTGGTGCGCCTGTGGCTTGATGTGCTGTGATATTTATCTGTGTAGGTTTTGTTTGATGATGTGCTTAGATTATGATCATAAGCATGGTGGTTTGATGATGCTGAGGCCAGCTGTTAAACCATGATATAGTTGATGGAACTGAGCTTAATATTCATGTGTGTATGTGTATGTGTGTCGAGTAAAGTTGTGGTTTGTGCTGCTCCTTAATAACGTGATGAAACAAAGAATGTCCTTTACTCCTTTTTTGAATGGAATGTTCATAATATATTGGCTCCAGTTTTTCTAATTTTTATCAGCTGATTCATGTAACAGGGCGTCTGTGGAAGGCCCAGTCCTGACTCTCAAGTGAGTCCGACATTTGATCGCTATTGAAGGATCTACATGTAGAAGAAGAAAACACTTGTAGAGCTTGTAACTGATTCCCATAGTTGTAGAGCTTGTAAATGCTACAGCTTGTAGGACATGTCATTTGTAGAGCTTGTAAAAAAGCTTGTATATGCCACAGCTTGTAGGACGTGTCATTTGTAGAGCTTGTATTGAATCTGGCTATTTTTATTTGAAGTATCATGTGTGTTTTTTGCTTGCCAATTTAACTACTGGTTATTTTCTTATTGTCAAATTGAAATATGAAGAATCTGGGCCTAATAGCTAGGACCCACTTATCAGAACCTGACAAGTGGGACTTGTTTGACTAGTGGACCCATTCTATAAAAAAACTAAAACTGTTGTACAAAAAGGCCATGACCCATGAAATAGAAAGGCCGAATTGCTGGGCCAGCCCATGTAGCTAGCAAAAATTAATAGGAAAAATAAATATTAAAAAGGCCGAATTAATGGGCTCGGCCCATGTAAAACACCTAATTGGACCGAGCTGAATCTTGAGCCACATTAGCTTGCCACGCTGGATGCCTACGTGGCCTGGGGAGGTTGCTAGTGACCAAAACACCACAGTAGGAATATTTTGGTCGTAAACGTCCACGACCTTCTCACAGAGAAGGTCGCCATAGTCAGTTAACGACCCTTAGCTTTTGACCTTCTGTTTTTGGGCAAAAAAAGGTCGCAAATGAAAAACAATGGCCTTTCAGTGACCAATAGTCAAGGTCACAAGTTGACATATTTCTTGTAGTGAACGTCCTTCCTGGAACTTGATCTTGAATCATCCAATGCTCCTCTTCTAGTAAGTGGAGATGTAGGTCCTGGTGAAGCTTGGTATTCCTATGCTTGGGTACCTAGTGACTTCCTTCAAGTGTCTTCCAAAAGGTGTGTCTTCATTCGGTTGTGCGAACTTGTTCCTTGCATCCGCCATCCTATAGAGTAGAAAAGGGAGAGGAGTCAAAAATGAGTAGAGAAGAGTGTACTATGGTCTTAGCTTAGTGGTCGTGTCCTACAGTCAGCGTGTGCTCTAATACCATCTTGTAGCGACCAGACCTTAAACAGTCTGTTCTCTGTGCATTAGTGTCATCCCTGGATCGGTAATGCTGACACACATAGTACTTGAGGATTTATAATAGAGTAGCAATCACACACTTATTACATTGAATATCTCAAAAGAGAACTTATTACAAAAATATGGCTTAAGGCCATCTAAAAACGATAACAGTGGAAGGCTTGGAAGATAAAGTGAGTCCATCAACTCCAATGACATCACTGAGTGAAAGATCACGACCTAAGGCACCTTAATCGTCGTCTGAAAAGTCTGCAACATGAACGTTGCAGCCCGAAAATGGGTCAGCACATGGAATATGCTGGCAATGTAACACATAGAGTAATGAACAGAATAATTGCTATCAGTACATGCAATATGGTTGGTGGAAAGCTCTATGGTTACAGTTTTGCATAAAACCAATTTTTCCCTACAACAAAGGAATAAATTTTATTTAACTATCATGGTGGTCGTTAAACATTGAGAAGGTTCACCCAACTCAATCCCAATTAAGCACCATCATTAAACCCAAATCAAATTATATTAAGAGTGATGAGATCAACATGATAATCCAAGAACCAAATACTCAAGATGTCCATAACCGGTGACACGGCTAACCATGATTAGTTTGTACACTCTGCAGAGGTTTGCACACTTTTCCCCACAAGACTCGATCGCCTCCATTGAATTTCTCGCACTAAATGATGTTTGAGAAACGGATGACCGAGACACAGTCTTTCAAAAGCGTTAGCACCTTACGATGGGTAGAAGGTTACACCTACTTTCCCCTACATCTGCTAATCTACCACTGTAAGAGTTAGCACGACTTAATCAACTATGCTAGAGCCCATAATAGCTTGTGGCTGCACACAGAAGTTTCTAGCATGAATAATCTTATGATCCCTTTGAGCCTGGGTGGCGGTCCATAGGAAAATCACACGGTAACCCTGGGATTTCCAAGAAAAATAGGCAACACTGGGTTCCCCAGGTGCCTCAATCCACCCAGATGTGTATTTAAGTAGCCACCTTATGTTAACCATTAATTAAGAAAACTCACATCTGTCATGGATACACTCACCCAGTCCACGTCTACTAGCATAGCATAGCAATATAAGCAGTACGTAGAAGTAACTCCCAAAGGTTTGATAATAAACAGGTGAATAGGTACTACCTCATCGACTTCCCAAAACCCACATATTAATCAGATCCTAATCATGCAGTGTGTGAGGATTGATCTAATGCAATAAAACTGGGCAGTAAAGAGGTATGATCAAAGTTTTACTTGCCTTGCTGATGATCTGTGAAACCTAGAGACTTCTAGCAGCACGCTTCACACTCCGGATACTCTATCGCAAACAAACAAACACACAATAAGCACTCAACTAGAACATCGTTAAAACTCAAATAAGAGATCTAACCAGAAAGTTCAACTCAAGAACTCCGGTTTGCAAAAAGAATCAAATCAAACGAAGCAACGAAACTCAAACTGCGGAAGAAACAAGATCCGATTACTAAACTGGACTTGGGACAAATTTTACAGTACCAAAATCTTGTTCAAGTTGGTTAAACAGAAAGAGGGCTTCGAAATAAAGATCTAGGCGCTTGAATCGCCCGATTCGGATAAACGAGCGAAAAGATAAACTAAAACTAAGATCCGGGCTGAAATCGCGATCGAAAATAATCGCGGAAAACCCTGGAAAAAGAGAAACTGACGAACAGGCTAACGAACGAACGTTCGCTGTCTGTGGCTAACGGGGGAACTCCGTTCGTTAAAACGAACGTAGGGACGAATGTCCGCTAATTAAACTAAACCAAAAAAAACCAATCTAAAAATTCAAACCTAGGGTTTTCGAAAAAAAAATGGTTTTCTAACGAAAACCGGCGACGGCGTCGGCTACCTCGGCGGGGCTCCGGCCAAGCACAGCGGCTCCGGCGGGGTCCGGTTGCGGCGGCGGGTGGCGGGGCGACGACGGCGACGAGGCACGGCGGCAGCTTGCGAGTCGGCGGCGGCTTGGCTCGCGAGGCGGCGGCTGCGGGGACTTGGGGTCCCGAGGGGGCCCCGAGCTTGGCTTATAAAGGGGGGAGGGGAGGTGGCTCGGGCGAGGGGGCACGGCGGCGGCGAGGCGTGTCCGGCTCGGTCTCTCCCGGCAATCTCGGTGGCGGCGTGGGGTTGGGACGGCTGACTCGGCTGGGCTTCGGCCCGGACGGGCGCTGAACATTTTTTTTTAAATTTAATTCCACCAAAACTAAACAAATCCTAGAAAAAAAATCTAAAAATGCCAAAATAAATTTTCATCGTGTAAATAAAATATTTAAAATAAGATGAACATTTTCTTGGCCTAAAATGCAATTTTTGAAAACATGCAATATGTCTAATTCAAGTAAAATTGCAATAAAACTCCAAATAAAATATTTATTGATTTTCAATATTTTTCCCTCTAATATTTCATTTATTTTGGAGAAGTCATATTATCTCCTCTCATATGTTTTTATTTTAGAAATATTAGAAAAGAAAAATAATTAAAACCAAATGATCCCCGTTTCAAAATTTGAGAAAACTCAAATATGAAAATATTGAAATCCCCAACTCTCTCCGTGGGTCCTTGAGTTGCGTAGAATTTTGAGGATCAACCAAAAATGCATCAAAATACGATATGCAATTGATGATCTAAGTATAACATGCCAAATTGAAAATTTGGGATGTTAAAATACATCTAAATCAGAAGAAAAAAGTTTGAACATCTTATAATAGTGAATCGAGGTAGTAGTTGCCATGAATCAGAGCATTGTTGAGATTTTTATTATAATGCATGTTATCTATATCAGCTCAAATACCCCATCGCAAGTCCGTTTCACATCGCATATTATAAAGTTGGTAATTCCATCCTTCCATTGTCTACAACATGTCAGTCACGAAAAAAAGCGACAACCAAACACGAACTAATTCTACACCCAACTATCATGTGGGCACATCTTTCCACCCTCTTCCCAAACTGGGATATTTCCGCTGCACCCTATTAATAGAACTGCAATATCCCCATGACACATTTATCAATCACATTCACTTTTTTGACCTTTTGATAAAAGTTTAGCGTTATTTGATCCTTGTTTGAAAGTCTAGCCGAATGTGAACCTTTTAGCTACCACCAGATAGCCAAGCGGCATTGTAGACGGACTACCGCCATAGTCAATGGTAGTAGCCATTGGTCAATGTCGAAACGGCGTGTGCTCGTGGTAGAGGTCAACTACTATAGCTGGTGGTGGTAGCCTTTTGTATCCTACAACCAGGGATAGGGGTGCACTAGTATAAAAAGGACCTAATATGAGACCCATTAGTGCCAGTTTGATTTTGAGCCGGCACTAATGTGTCCATTAGTGCCGGTTCCAACGGCTAGCCGGCCGTTCTCATTAGTACCGGTTCGTGGCGAACCTTTAGCACCGGTTAGTGCCACGAACCGGTACTAAAGAGAGTGTTGGCATGGTGTTGTCAGTCTGGGGCCCCTCCAGCACCTTTAGTACCGGTTCGTGGCATGAACCGGTACTAAAGTTCTACGTACATAAACCCTTCGTCCACCCGAGCCACTCTGTTCTTCCCCTTTCCCCTCACTTCCTCTGTTCTTCCCCTCTCTTCCTCGAGCTCCTCACAAATTTTGCCCAAAATTTGTCAAGATTTGAAGGCCGCCATCCATTCAAATGATCACAAAGGTTAGTAACTTTGTCCTTTCAACTCTCATTGCTAGATTAGCTCTTGCAATACTTTGTATAGTGATTAATTTGGGAGGAATTATATTTGCTAGTATTTGATTTATATGCAATTTGAGGTCAAAAATAACACTTAGTTTGCATATGTAGGTGTGGTTTACTTAGTGCCTTCTAAATCTCCGTCGTAACCACCGTCGATCGCCCGCACCGTCCCGTCGCCGGCACCACCTTGTGGTGAGGCTCTTGTTCATGAATGTTTTACATTACCAAATTGATGTTTGTGTGATTTGGATATATAGTTACTCGTATAATTATCTTACCTGTACGTTGTTTGTTATATATAGTGCCATAGTTTTGATATCCGTCCCCGTCGGCCCTCATCCTTGTTATGATTCGGATGTGGTATATTCTCTTTTAAAACTAGTTGTTGCATTTCATGTTTATGACAAATTATGCCCATCAAGTTGACATAGATATTTTTATCTAGGAGGTATGTGAACCGGAAATTCCAACCGACCCTATTGTCGAGAGGTTAAATTTAGTTGAAAGAGAAAACGAGTATTTGAAAGAAAAATTGAAAAGAATTGAGGGGGAGAAGATGGAATTGGAGTTGCATGTTGCCGATGTCGTCGATGATCAAAAGATCAAGATGGAGAAAATGAGGTTGAAGATTAGAAAGATTAGAAAATATGCCATTGATAGTGTGGCTTGTTATCATTATGATGTTGGATCAATTGTTACCTTAGTTGCGATCTTCATCGCATTTGTTGTTGCATTTAAATTCTTTAGCTAGAGAGTTATTTGTATGTTGCATTTAATTAAGTGTTGTATATGAACTTTATGTATGAACTAGTATTAATTTGGTCTATTCTGTGTTGTGTAATGAAGATGAGCCGACAATGGATGTATGATGACCGATGCTCTCCCGAGTTCATTAATGGCGTGCATACTTTTCTGCTTGCCACTGAGGCAAACAAGCGGGCGGATGGTTTTATGCCTTGTCCATGTGCTGGTTGTAAGAATGGTCACAGTTACTCTATGTCAAGAACCATTCACGTCCACCTATTTGAGTCCGGTTTCATGCCCCACTATAATGTTTGGACCAAGCACGGAGAAATAGGGGTTATGATGGAAGACAATGAAGAAGAAGAGGACGACAACGGCTATCCTGGCCATGGGTTCCCTGAATACGATGATACAACAATGGGGGAAGAAGCTGAGCCGGCAATGCAGGAAGAAGCTGAAGAAGAGGCATCAGATGAGCCCACTGATGATCTAGGTTGGGCCATTGCCGATGCAAAGAGAAACTACGCAAGTGATTTTTTTTCATGCATTTACTGATTTTTTCCAGCTAAATGACCCTGAAATTGAAAAGCATTTCAAATGAACTCAGACAAGGTTGAAAGTTGGCATGGTATCATAATTTCATACAAATAGCATGTGCAAAAAAGTAGAGAGGGTTACGGCAAAAACTGGATACACTTCGTGTACAAAATGGACAATCTCTTTTGAATTATCAGGGTTTCCGACGAAAACTGAACTATTACAAAGGCATTTTATTTTTTATATAACCTAAGCATTACCAAATTGAATATAATGATAAAACACACTAATATTAAACATAAGAGAAAAGTATCACTGAAAAAACTTTTTCCAAAGTTAAGTTATTCACAAACTAGTGATTCACACAAATTTCAAACAATTCAAAATTTAAACTATTCAAATTTGAAAACTACCGGCACTAACAGAAAGTTTGTAATTTTTTGTACCTAAAGCAAAAATCTTCACAAAGAAACTCTAAATACAACAAAAAACAACTCAAAATAAATAAAACAAAAATAAATAAAGCGAAAAGAATTAAGAAAATAAAAAAGCCCACTTACTGGGCCAAAGCGGCCTGCATACGACTAGGAACACAACCTTTAGTTGCGACAGGATCCAGGCCCGCAAAGGCCCAGTAGGCCCACTGGGCAGAAGAGGACAGGTAGGCATAGTAGGCCTGCTTAGGAGTGGAGCTCGAGAGAGCTACCGCGCTGGGGCTTATAAACCAGTGCGGTAGCCCCTCGTCTAGCGAGGTGGGACTAAACTCGCGCACCGCCTGGAGCCAACGCACCCCCTTTAGTACCGGGTCGTGGCTCCAACCGGTACTAAAGACCCCCCCCCCTTTAGTACCGGTTGGAGCCACAACCCGGTACTAAAGGGGGTGCACTTCCCGCCGCTTGGCCTGGCCAAAACAGACCTTTAGTACCGGTTGGTGGCTCCAACCGGTACTAAAGGTCCATCATATATATAAAACACTTGAAAAAAATTCAGTTTCCCTCTGTTTCCTCCCTCCGTCGTGTCACCCTGCCCCGATCGACGTCGTCCCCGTCGACGTCGCCGCCCCCGCCCCTTGTCGCCGACCCCGGCCGTCCCCGCCCCTCGTCGCCACCCCCGTCGACATCGCCGCCCCGGC
>NC_041391.1:15000830-15009168 GCF_002162155.2 Triticum dicoccoides | reverse complement strand
CGTCCTGTCGCCCCGTCGTCGCCTCACCGGTGAGCTCGCCCCGGCCGCCATGTCCACACACACACACACACACACACTACACACACACACACACTACACACACACACACACATTAGTTTGTTTGTTATAAATTTTTCTATTTTTTAGTTATAAAATGTTAGAAATTATTCTGTTGTTTAGTTATATAAATATTAGAAATGTTAGTTATATAGAAATGTTAAAAATGTTTTATGTTTTTTAGTTATAGAAATATTTATAGAAATGTTAGCAATTTTTCTATTTTTTAGTTATATAAATATTAGAATTGTTATAGAAATGTTAGTTATATAATCAGGAAATTTTAGAATTAGTTTTAGTTAGATGAATTAGATTAATGTCAAATTGTTAGAATTTGCATATATATAGAATTTTAGTTATCACAATCCAATCATTTAAAAAATGTTACTTTTTGCGGGCATATAGTATTTGTTCTCGACGATATGCCCGGCCCGCATCCTCAACGTCGACCCGTTCGCGATGACGTCCTGCTTCAGGGGACCCATGTCCGGGACTGGGCTCCGCCGGGCTGGCACTGGGAGGTGCTACCTGGAGGCGCGCGCCACTTGGTGAGGAACCCGACCTCGGGTCCCGTCGTCGACCCTGATCTTCTTTGGTGGCGTTCGCGTGGGCCACATTCGGTGCAGAGGCAACCGGCCCCGCCGGAGGTGGTGCATCGCCGTGTCAGGGAGGAAGATGAGCAGGTCCACCGCTACATGGCTACTATGGACGACGTCAGGTTCTCCACTACTTGGTGGTTTCTTTGTGCAGATGACAGGAGATATGATCCTTTGATGGTTCCTTCTCTTTGGGTGTGCACCGCCCGCGCCCCAGGAACTGCGAGTGGCGCCCTAGATTCTTCTGTAGTACTCGATCTTTATTAGGTACCTAGCCAGTGATGTATTCAATATATAATATTCGAGACGATGTATTCGAGATTATATATATTAAGACGATGATGTATTCGAGATTATATATTCGAGACGATGTATTCGAGATTCAGTTTTTCCTTATTGATTAATTGCATCCATGCATTGTAATTTGAATACTAAATTGTTTTATATTTCTTCTGTATTAATTAGTAAAGTAAAAGCTATGGCGGACAATACCGACAGAGAGAGAGAATAGGAATTGTTCGACATCATACGTAGCCCTCACAGGCTCCCAATATCTGAACAATACCGGAGAGGGTGATGAAAAGATATTCGATCTCGACGACCGAGCTGATGAATTCAAGAACTATGATTATGATGACACAGACAATGTTTGTGATGACACAAACAATGCCGATCTTCAAATAACAAAGACTACTGGCGAGGTATATTTATATAAGCATGCATCCTGGTGATCATCACATGTTTTTATTGAAGATATATTAACGAATCGATCTATCTTCTTTCAGCCCTCCGGATCAAGCAAATCTTCTTCTTCAGACAGCAAGACAAAGCGAGGCCCGGGTAGATTGTTGAAGGATGGTGTAAAGTACCACATCGAATCCACCAAACTTAGTGGCGAACCCCTCACGCCTAAGAACGTTGCGGACAAGTGGACTCGTCAGTGCGGAGTTCTTGTGAAGGACAAACTCCCGATCTCCATTCAAGAATGGAAAGAGCCAAAGACTAAACGTCCAGGTGTTACTTGGGTCGATGCCAGAGCCAAAAAAGACCTGGTGAAATCTCTGATGGAACATTTCACCCTACCAGATCATTTCACTAAAGCAGATGTGGAGAAAGTCAAGGCCACTGCTCTTAAGAAGATGGCAATTGCATTCAACACCCACAACAAAACTATATGGGCCAACTACCTCGCTAATGAAAGGAAGACTCCAGATTTCAAGGGAACACTGGAGAAGCAAAGAGAACACTGGGACGATTTCATGACCTTCAAGGATTCAGAATTATCTAAGGAACGGTCGATGAAAAACAAGGCAAATGCCGCAAGAAAGACGCAGTTCCATAGGCTGGGTCCAAGTGGCTATGCGGTGGGAATGCCTAAGTGGGATAAGGCTGAGCAAGAGATGGAGGGTGCAGGGGTCACTCCGATTACTAGGAGCTGGCCTCCCAGGTGCAGAACTTGGTTCTATGCGCATGGGGGGCGTTGGACCCGAAGACATGCCTGGTTTCGAAGAAGGCAAGTCTAAAAGGAGCCGAACAAAAGATACTTGACGCAATAGAAGAAGCTCAAGCGGGGTTGTTCACGCCCAACAGAGAGAACGATGAGCTTACACGCGCCCTGGGAAATCCTGAACACCCGGGAAGAACACGAGGCATGGGCGTTATTCCCTAGTATAAGGGCTTTTCGGACTGGAATGACAACTACAGGTCCCGTGCAAGAAAGAAGATGGAGGAGGAGAAGAAGAGGAAGCTGGAGGAGGAGCATAGGAAGCAGGACACAGAACGCCTTCAAGGCCTAGAAGCAAGGCACGCGGACCTGGCACTCAAATTCCAGCAGCTGCAGCAGCAGATCGACTCACTTAGCCAGGAAAGGGGGTCTCAGCAGCGGTAGCAGGAAGCGGATGATCGTCCAGCATTGGATAGCACCGTCCCATCCATGCCTAGAAGCAGCATTGGTTCTGCCCGGGCGACACACTGCTGGATACATACCCTGTGGATGACATCATAGAGAACACTAACTATGAGCTACACTCCAAAATGAAGAACATATCCAGCATGGTGGCGGACGGTGTTGCTTTTCCAGTTACCCTTGAAGCAACCTACCATTGCATCCCGATTCCAGAGGGCTATGCTCGTGTCATGGTTGATGAAGTGGTGCACCCATATTCGGGGCTAATGCTTGACATTCCTGGAGGTGAAGACGAGCGCACACCGGGAGGGGCCATACATGGTATCATCCTATGGAGAAAGGATTGCATCATCTTTCGAAGTCCACCGACACCGCATCGTCTGCCGACTCCTCCTCGAAGTCCGCCACTGAGTCAGCAGACTCCCGCTCCTCCAAGACCACGAACACGTGAGACGACTCCTCCTCGAAGTCCGCCACCTCCTCCAAGTCCCCAAACGCGTGAGCTGACTCCTCCGGTTTCAAGTCCGGCACAACGTCATGCCATTTCTCCGGTTTCAAGTCCGGCACCGTGTCAGGCCACACCTCCTGCTTCAAGTCCGGCACATTGTCAGGCCACTTCTCCTGGTCCAACTCCACGTCAACCATCTCCGTCGTGTCAGCAATCGTAGAAGAGACATGCCGCAACTTTGGTGCCTAGCGGTACGAGTCGAGCTAGTTCAGGAATTACAGGCGGAGACAAGCGATATAAATATGGTCCAAGCCTCGCTCCTCTTCCTCAAAGGCCTTACGACATGACTACGGAGCAAAAAGCAGCCATATTGCAAGCCCAAGTGGACGCCCATTTTGGACCGAAACCGGCACCGCCGCCAAAGGAGAAAGTGCCTGAGAAAGTAATTGACCACTTCATTCGTATGGCTAGAGAACCAGCTCCCAAGCCTGTTGACTCGGACTATGAGCGCCAAATAAGGAAACTACATCGAGAACGGCTAAAGAAGGAAGCGAGCTCGAGCTCGAGCCAACAAGACGCTGGCAAAAAATGCGGGAAAACCGTTCCCCAGTTGGGAGAATAGGCGGCACAAGCGATCCCCCCACTTGTGTGCCAACAACACATGAGAGGAGTAGTACGCGCGCCAAATAATATTGTGGGAAAACCGTTAGCGTTCCCCAGCATGGTGATGTGGTAATAACGGAGGATCATATAATGCAGGCTCAAATGCTCAATATCTCTGTTGGACAACTCCTCGAAATCGAGCCCATGCCTACGCTTAGAGAATCGGAAATAGCATGGAAATATGTCCGGGGCCAACCTTTGATCCATCCAGACAAGGTCAAGAACCTCCCAACGAGAATGTATCAATTGCATCAATGGTACATGAACATTACCAAGAATTCCAATCGAGAGTCCCTCATGGTGAATGTCAAGCATGAGCATTATTACCATGAGAAATCTCTGGCCATTGAGTATCCAGAACTATTTCAGTTATACAATCAGGACGCACTCGACAAGTCTATCGTCAGTTGCTATCGTCTGTAAGTGATTTCTTTCTGTAATTTAAGTCTCAAGCTAGTTATGTAGTGATAATTTTGATCAATCATTACATGTAATTATCCTCACTATATTCTTTTTCCGTGGTATTATATGCAGGATGAAGATGTATGAAATGAAAAAAGCTGGACGCTATGGCGTTGGGTTCATTGACCCAAATACCATTAATGAGGACATATGGCAGATTGAATGTTGTCGAGATGATGTAGAGGAAAGCATGCTAGAGTTCTTGAAGCGCCTCAATAGCAATGAAGATATACTACTTCCTTACAACTTCCCGTGAGTCACACTGTCTTGTACTACAAATTCTGTTTTTGCTTACTAGCTAGCTAGATGTTAATAATTAAGTGTATACGGTTTATGGTAGTTGATTAATTTTATGCACATGCCCGCTTAATTAAGACATGAAAACGTGTGCGCATGCAGTTGGCACTGGGTCTTGATAGACATTAAAGTTTACGAAGGAACAGTTGAATTACTGGACTCACTACTTAAAGAAGAAAGTGACTACACCATCGTGAAGGTGATAGTCAACAGGTAATTTCAATCATTATTAACTATATATATCTCGGCCTATTAATTATTAGTTCGTCATTTCCTGATATGAACTATTTAATAACCCCTTTATTAATTTTCTTTGCCGGCGGGCAGGGCATGGGCAAAGTTCATCAAGGTGACTCCAGGCAAGTGGCCAAAAAAGTTGTTTTGGCATCGACCCAAGCTAAGTAATTAAGTAGTACTAGCTAGCTACCATCTCTTTAATTTTTGTTTCAATATCACTAATTAATTATCATGCTTGATTAATCATTATCTGATACAATTCCATTCTCGTAAAGGCCCTGAAGCAGGTGTCGGGGAATAATCTGTGTGCATTCTACGTTTGCGAGAACATTCGCATGATGGCGTCCGAAAGGAGCAGATCTGATAGACAGGACTGGGTACGTTTGTCAGAACACTATTCACACCATTATCGATATCTAGTCACACAACTAATACACATGCATATTGATCTCCTTCTTAATAGTTCAGAGAGGTGCGGGATAAGCTCCTACCACCGGACCGCATACTAGCACTTCAAGAGGAAATAGCCGGATTTTTGCTCGACCAGGTCATAGATCCCAAGGGAGAATACTATTACCCGCTATCGCCCCCATGAACCACTTGTCATCGTGCTCCGGAGGCACCAAAGGCAACATATGTAGGAGAAATTGTATATGTATATACATGTGTATGTGTGAATAATTAATGGTGTTGGTTTGTGAGACATTCGATGATATATATATATATATATATATATATATATATATATATATATATATGCGGTTCTATGTACAAGAAAATCTATTTATATATATGCATAACGTGTACAATTTGTAGTATCGTGAAATACCAGCAAACAAAAAAAATTGAATGGAAAATAAACACCCCCAAATATTTAGTACCGGTTGGTGTTACCAACCGGTACTAATGCCCTACGCGCACCCCGGGCCTGGCTCGTGCCACGTGGTGGCACTTTAGCGCCGGTTCATGACGAACCAGTACTGAAGGGGGGGGGGCTTTAGTCCCCACTCTTTAGTGCCGGTTGTCAAACCGGCACTAAAGGCCGTTATGAACCGGCACTAAAGCCCAGTTCTGCACTAGTGGTGGTAGCCTTTGTACAACCATTGCCATCAGTATAAGCCACACAAGCATGTACTGCGCCTATCCCTGGCGGTAGGGTACAAAAGGCTACCACCACCATCTACGGTGGTAGACCTTTGCCACGAGCAGACCCCGTCTAAACGTTGACCAAACCCTACCACCTGAGATCCCGACAGTATGTGATGAAACCCTACCAGTGGCCTGATTAGTGGTACCAAAAACGGTCAGATTTGGGCAAACTTTCAAAGATGCTCAAATTATGCTAAATTTTGACCAAAAGGCCAAAACAACGATTTTGTCCATTTTTTGGATCTATTCCTTCGCATGTTTGTCTCAGTCCTAATGCAATCATATACACACCTTATTGCAAGATGAATAACTGGAATACATGGCCAGGCACTAATCCCCATGATAGTTCTACACCCAGCTACCTGGAGACCATCCTCCACAACACATTTAATTTGGCTCTCATAGTGGGAGTACCAACTCCCTCTGGTTGGGTTTATAAGCCGGGGTCGGTTTTAGGTCTTCAATTTAACAAGGAAAACATGATATTCTAAAAATTATCTTTAGATTTGCTGTCGAATGTAGTTTCTAGACAATATATTTTTTTGTCAAATATTATACATGTTTAATTAGTCTAATACAAGAACTAAAAAGCCAGAGGGAGTAGGTCATATGCAGTGTCAACTAGGCATAAGGCTGACATGGAATGTCGCTGAATGAAGAGAGACTCTTGCAATATCATAATATGATAGCGTATCATAGCACATGAAACGAGACAAGTTAGTGTCTAATATATCTTGTCCACCAATTTGTATTGGGATTCCACAACAATTAAATAAGATCCTCACTTTGATGATACTATGCATTGTGAAGTATTTCCTTCATTCCAATGAATAAGGCATGCATGCATTACAAAATCTAACTTTGACTATAAACTAGACCAATAATATACACTTTTATGACCTAACAATTATACCATTAAAACATCTTTTGAAAATGTATCCAGCGGTATAATTTTTGTCACATATGTCCCACAATTGATTCTTCTAATATAGGGTCAAATTTAATTTTGGTTGCGTGCATGCCTTATTCATCAGAACAGAGGGAGTAGTAATGTAGACTAGTACCATATGAGTGCCGTGTTTTGGTGCTCGGGCTCCATGGAGGCCTTTTTTTAACATTCAAATAATCACATTTAAAAGTTTCAAAAAATTCTGATTTTTTTGACAATTACATGAATGTATTCTATGCATATGTAAAACTTCATGAGAAAATACATTTATTTGCAAGCTACACAAAAAGTTGAAAATCATTGGTTTTGTGTAGTGGACAGTACACATATTGTTCACTATGTTCGAAATCAGCATTTTTTACTTTTTTTTTGCTAAAGCTCGCATGTCAATGTATGTCATCGTGATAATTTGCACACATGAAATATACATCGTTATGACATTGTGGATAATTGTTCAGAATTTTTTAGTCATTGAAATAGTTTCTTTAATTTTTTTCAAAGAAAAATGGGCTCAAAAAAGGCATTTCTGAGTATCATATGCATGTTATACACTCTTCAATATGCTTTCATTTAATTTGTAGTGCTTATTCCCCTTGTAGTAGTCACTTAACTTTATATAGTGGAAAAATTCACTACATTTTGGATTATTCACTTATAAAGATCAAGAGGGTGTTTTTTCTTTTTACTTTTCAAATATTGTATTAAATGTTTACTAACATAATATAGTGTCATAATTTTAGATTTGCTCGGTCATAGAGGAATGGATGAAGTAAATCATTTATACAAATTAATTGAGAAGGACCAGAGTTAAAACTCCCAGGTGTGCTAATACATGTATTTCGTATTTCTCTTCCAACAATCTAAGTTTAATCTATGCCCCATCGATGTTACTTCTTCATAACATCATCCTATTTTGTGGAGAGTACATATCCTTCCATGCTAATAAGTTCTATTGTTTATGAAATATGACACTTGAGGTGGTATTCCCTCTGAGGTAGTACGGTGTTTTATATAGACAAGCAATCATGTCTGACCACTACTACTGTTGCAGCTCAACTATATGAAATGATGGAGCAGCCTCAAAACCATCATTGCTGGAAAAACAAGCACTTTTGACACCATGAGCATATAGATATGTAATGCATAGCAAGCAAGTATGTTCTCGGTACTCCAAGATTTGGTTATGATGACCATTCATAAAATATCCCGCAGAAAACTGTTCTTTTTCTTCATCAGATGATGCTACACATTACCATTCTTGGAGTGCTCTAGCTTCATAATATTCTTATATTTTCTGAATATGCAGCGTCCATGTATTCTTTTACACTAGTAGAAAACAGGGCATACGTTTGGGCCAGATAAGCCCATTAGTCCCGGTTCAGTCACGAACCAGGACTAATGTGAGCATTGCTCCCGGTTCGTGCGGCTAAAGGTTGCGGTGCCCTTTAGTACCTTTAGTCCCGGTTTGAGACACGAACCGGGACTAAAGGGCATTGCACCCTTTAGTCTCGGTTCGTGTCTCAAACCAGGACTAAAGGGCATTGCACCCTTTAGTCCCGGTTCGTGTCTCAAAC
>NC_041391.1:14988029-15000505 GCF_002162155.2 Triticum dicoccoides | reverse complement strand
AGTTTTGAAAAAAGCAAAAGAAAATGATAAAAACTTCAAAAATTAAAATCCTTCAATAATTATTGTTTTTTATAATAATAGTTTCAAACTCAAACAGTGAAACGTGTGACTTCATGCTCAAGCTAAACTCCTGAGGGTTAATAGGATTAACATCTTACTATTGTCAGGAAAACAACAAGTGCCGACTTGGAAACGAGGGGGAATAGAACCCGAAAGTTAAGCGTGCCCAGGCTGGAGTAGTGAGAGGATGGTTGACCGGCCGAGAAGTTAGATTATTTGGAATGATGAGGGGTGATTAGAGATTAGAGGTTAAATTAAAGCAGAGATTAGTGGTGATTAGAGATTAAATTGTAAAATAATTCTGAAATTTGAAAATTGAAAAAAATTAAAATTTCGTAAAATTGCCTTTAGTCCCGGTTGGTGTCACCAACCGGGACTAAAGGTGGAGCTCTAGACAGCGGCCACGTGGCGGGGCTTTAGTCCCGGTTCGTATAAGAACCGGGACTAATGGGGGGGGGGGGCTTTAGTAACGACCCTTTACTCCCGGTTCCAGAACCGGGACTAAAGGCCCTCACGAACCGGAACAAATGGGGATTTTTCTACTAGTGTTATCCAATCACGCAGAGCAGTACAATATCATGGCTACAAAATACTAATTCAGAAGTATATATATATATTTCAAGGAGTATAGCTAAACCCAAATAGGAAATTATACCCCTTAGATATGGATATTTTAGATTGTACATCTAGATAATCCACACTACTATTTTTTTACCTACATAGCAAGAAACAAAACAAAACTGTACAAAGGGGTGTATTGCAAAAGAGGAAACTAGCTTACAAAAAAGATTGAAAGGGAAAGAAAATAAAATCCTACACGAAGCAAACACCCCCCTGAGAGAGGAAAGACACTCTTTAAGAATTCTGCATCAGATTGCTAATGGTAAAAATTCTAGCAGATAATTCAGTTTTAGATATTTGACATTCGAGGAAACTAATGTTAAGTTGCAGTGGCGCATGCAAAAATATTGAACTGTGTTGCCAAATCGAAAACGGTTCATCCAACTGAACTGTATACCGTATATCGCACATACACCTTGATCTGGCGGACTGTTTCTGTTGTTATGCTCATCACAAACAGTTCATTCCAGTGAACTATTTGCCACATATTGCACACACAACTACAATCTGAATCTTGTTTGATGTCTCTGCCATCGCAAACGTTTTGTATCTCATTTGACGGGTTTTATACATCACAGTTTGCGATTAATGCATCACATAAAGTTTCCTTGAAGGGTCCCTGATTGTAGTGTCGCATTTAGACCATCATGCAGTAGTGCTCGTACTTGCAAACCTTCTCCTTTGGAGGATGACTCATCAGATTGCAACATATCTTTCATCTTTTTGTTTTGTTGAAGGCCCTCATATACTTCAGTAACAGTTATTTCATCAGGACTATATAATATGGTATCTCGAAAATTTGAAAAGGAACTAGGCAGAGAGCATAAAAGCAGAAGACCTAAATCTTCATCATCATACTTTACGTCCATAGACTGTAAGTCAGAAACGATCTCCTAGAAGATAGACAAGTGGTTTAGCACCAAACCACCTTCTTGCAACTTATGTGTGAACAACTTCATCTTCATGTGCATGTTACTGGTCAGATCCTTGGACATGCAGATAGACTCCAATTTCAGCCAGAGAGCTGTTGCATATTTCGCCTCCAGCACTTCTTGCAAAATATTGTTAGACAGACGAAGATGAATCATAGAAAAAGCCTTATGATCTATGCGCTTTTCATCCTCGGTCCACGCCTTTGGATTTTTTTATAGTGAAGCCATCTAGCGCCTCGTCCAGATTGGGATGCACTAGGATAGACCGCATCTTCATGTGCCATAAGGAAAACCTCCACTAGTATATAAAGCCCCATTTGTCCCGGTTCATGAGGCCCATTTGTCCCTGTTGCCGAATACCTTTAGTCCCGATTCGCCCACGAACCGGGACAGATGGGGCTCCACGTGGGCCTTTTGTCCCGGTTGGTGCCACCAAGCAGGACCAAAAGGCTTCCATGCATCAACAGTTCAAGGGGTGGGATTTTTGTTTTTGTTTTCTAAAGGGGGAGGGGGGGTTGGGGGTTTGGGGGGTTTTGTAGGGTTAATTTAGGGGTTTCATATATTATGTTAGCTAGCTAATAGAGAGAAGTGTCATCTCTTATCTTCGTGCTTGGTCGATGCTACGTATTATACGTATAGAGAGGACTCAACATGCTAGCTAGCTAGTAAGCAAACGAAGTAAACCATTAAGTACAGAAGATCGTCATGAACATATACAGAGAGAAGTGATCGACCTCTCATTCTCCGAGAGATTGGTCAAACAAGTTTTCGTATATCTATCCGACGCTACTGGCTACGTATATACAATATAAGATTTCTTACAATCCCCTAACATCTGAACTCAACTTCCACATGGTATTCTCCGTCTTTGTCGATCACATGGTCAAGAAAGAATCCCGCCAATTCCTCTTGAATTGCTCGCATGCGATCTTGTGGTTGGAGTTCATACCGCATCTACCACACCTAATTGGAAGAAGGGGGTCAATACATATATATGAATGAAACTCAACACAAATTATGGTAATAAAATAAAATTATGAATATTATTGCTTACGCACTTCATATTATTTTTTAGAGTAGCCCCACCACAGGTCGTGTGGCGGATGAACTCGCAAATGTAGTATCCACAATCACTAATAGAAAAGGGGGCATTTGTCCCGGTTCGTAAGGGCCTTTAGTCCCAGTTCTTGAACCGGGACTAAAGGGTCGTTACTAATGCCTCCACCCTTTAGTCCCGTTTCTAACATGCACCGGGACAGATGTGCCTCCACGTGGCCGGTGCGCCGAGCCCAGGCAGGAGGGCCTTTGGTACCGGTTGGTGGCACCAACCGGGACCAAAAGGCATCCACGCGTCAGCATTTCATTGGCCGTGGTTTTTGTTTTTTTTTGAAAGGGGGGGGGGGTTGGGGGTTTTGGGGGGTTAATTTAGGTGTTTAATATATTGTGTTAGCTAACTAATTACTAGAGAGAAGTGTCCTCTCTTATGTCCGTGCTTGGTCGACGCTACATACTGTACATAGAGAGGCCCTCGACACGCTAGCTAGTAAGAAAATGAAGGGAACCATTAAGTACAGAAGTTCGTCATGCATACCGAGAGAAGTGATCGATCGACCTCTCCTTCTCCGAGAGACTGGTCGAACAACAAGTTTCCGTATTATCTATCCGACGCTACTGGCTACATACATATACAATATGTAAAATCTCTTACAATCCCCTAGCATTTGAAATTAATTTCCACATGATATTCTCCGGCTTTATTGATGACGTGGTCAAGAAAGAATCCCGCCAATTCCTCTTGAATTGCTTTCATGCGATCTTGTTCTAGGAGTTCATCCCGCATCTACCACGTCTAATTTGAAGAAGGGGGTTAATACATATATGAATGAAACTCAACAGAAATGATGGTGTAATAAAATGAAATTGTGAATATTATTGCTTACGCACTTCAGATTGTCTTTTCGAGTAGCCCCGCTTATTTTTCAAAGTCGCGTTGTAGATGAACTCGCACACGTAGTATCCACAAAAATCATTCTCTTGTTCCTGCCACAAGCACTTTACGAGAAATAGAGGTCAATCAAACTGATAATGAAGCATTATAAATGGCATTGATGAAAGTACAGCTATAGAATCAACGGGAGATGCGCGCAACTAACTAGCTAGTAGTACTTACTTTCGGGTATGTATATCGCAGCTCCTTCGCCAGTCCCAGAACTTCTGCGGTGAACTGTTTCCAAACCCTGCAAGACAAACAAAATAATTATTATTACTTGAGATATCAGGAAATGAACAAAAAGTTGCCGATATGGTGCGATAAATGATCGATTGAACTTACTTGTTGAGCATTTTAGTCATGTCCGCATAGGTTTGGGGATCTTTTCGTCTCGAGTCTAAGACGTTTACTACTCCCCGCTCAAGCTTAATCTCCAGAAGAACATAGTGTAATCTACGCACGCATGCATAACTCATCAATTACATTACTATAACCTCGCTCAAGTAATAAAGGAAACCGAATATGCACACGACAGTAACACTCACTTGAAGTTGTAAGGAAAGAGTATTAAATCTTTGTTTTGATTTTTGATCAATGATTGTAGCAAGTACCGCTCGGCCTCTTCGGCGTCCTTTTCAACCATAAATTCATCTATGATATTTGTGTTAATGAACCCAATATCATACATTTCTCGTTTTTTGCACTCGACGATCTTCAATCTGCATAATATAGTGAGGATAATTAATTATAAATACATGCAATGAAAGAGCTGAGCGATATACAGAGACTTATTGACAGAAATAGTACTTACAGACAGTAGCAAAAGACCGTTAGTTTATCGAGGGCCTTTTGATTGAAGAACGTGAAGAACTCCTCAAATGGAACAATCAATAGATCAGTTCCAACGAGGTCGTGCTCCTCTTTAATATCCAAATACAAAGCATTCGTCCCCTCAGACTCTCTGCAGGTTTTCATGTACCAATCATGGAATCTTCGCATCATAGTTGTTAGAGATTTTTCATATTTGACGAGAGGCTTCCCGTACTCGTATCTGTGTTCGTCCACCTCCAAGAAATCTGGAATTTGATCGTCAGGCAGGTAATCTCCAAGATTGCCATAACCGGCCACCGTCCCCGGAGCATTAGCGACGATGTCGCCGCTAGACACATTGAGCGGGGGGCACGATTGCTGTGCTTGTTCCCCGAGCTGGGCAATTTTATTCCCAGCTGCTCGTCCTTTTAACCTTTTATCACTGACAGTACTTCTCGACCGCTGGGCTTCGAGATATGTCTTTGCAGTAATGCACTCATAGTTGGTTCTCGGCGGAGACTTTGGTGGTTTCCTCAGGGCATCGATAGTGCGCTTTGCTTTCACCGGATCTACCTTCTCCTCCGGAGGTGGATGTATCTTTGCTTTCACCCCTTCAAAGAAGTCCTTCACGTAGGCCCGCACGATCATCGCGTTTTCCTCCTCGGTCCTCTCATACGGTAACTTCTCTAGAGGCTTGAGAGGTGGACCGTATCTGTATTGCCTCCCGCCTCTGCTGGCTGTACTGCTAGACGCCGGAGCAGACGGAGCGGCTGTGGCGCCTGTCTTCTTTCGTGCTTGCTTACGAGGCGGAGGAGAAGGACTACGACGCGACGGAGCAGCCGGGGCGGCGGCGGGTCTCTTCCGCCCTTGCTGGTGAGGTGGAGAAGGAGGAGGCTGCTGGCTGCTCGGGCGCGCCGGTGCAGGCGGAGAAGGAGGCGGAGTGCCACCACGCGCCGGAGAAGGAGGAGGCTGCTCGTTGCTCGGGCACGCCGGCGCAGGTGGAGAAGGAGGCTGAGTTCCACCACGCGCCAGAGAAGGCAGAGACTGCTGAATGCTCGGGCGCGCCGGCGCAGGCGGAGAAGGAGGCGGAGTGCCGCCACGTGCCGGAGAAGGAGGCCCAATGCCCTGATCGACACTGGCCGGAGGGGGAGGCGGTGGAGGAGGCGGAGTGCCCTGACTCACCGAAGGAGGAGGAGGAGGCGGAGGCGGAGTGCCCTGACTCACCGGAGGAGGAGGAGGCGGAGGCGTCCAGTTCGGAAGGTTGATGAGCTCCTTCCGCCATAGGCATGGAGTCTTCAGAGCAGAACCCAGCCTTGTCTCCCCTTCACCGTTTGGGTATTCAAGCTGGAGGCCCTCAAATCCCTCCGTTATTTCATCCACCATCACCCTGGCATATCCTTCTGGAATCGGCCGGCAATGAAAAGTTGCGCCTTGTTCAGTAGGATAAACAGAGCCAACAGCCGCCTTCACCTTCAAATTCATCCATCGCGTCATAAGGTGGCAATTTTGAGCCCCCGTGATAGCATCCACGGGATAGCTGGCAGGAGCCATCAAGACATGCTCCGGCTGAAGCAGCTCGGTGGAAGCCACGCTGCTTCTCTGCTGAGATGGCAGGGTAGCTTCAGGGGAAGCTTCGGCAGGTCGTTTGTTGCGATCTGCTTCTCGTCCTCTAGCCCCATTACACTTTCGTGCAGCGCCTGCAGTTGGCTCTGCTCCAGTTTTTTCCTCCTCTCGTGGGTTCTATAACCCCCTGCGTCCGAAAAACCAACCTTCCACGGAATGGAGCCTGGCGTGCCTCGTGTCCGTCCAGGGTGCTCAGGATTCCCGAGGGCCATTGTGAGCTCGTCCTTCTCCCTGTTTGGAACGAACGTCCCTTGCTGCGCTGCATCGATATACTGCCGAAGCCTTGTGACTGGTGTTTTCAGTTGCTCGTCCGTCCAACAGCACTTCCCTGATACAGGGTCCAAGGTTCCGCCAGCCCCGAAGAACCAAGTCTGGCAACGGTCTGGCCATCTCATTGTCTTCGGTTCGATCCCTTTATCAAGCAGATCATTCTCAGCCTTGGACCACTTAGGCCGGGCTTGCAGGTAGCCACCTGACCCCATGCGATGGTGAAACTTCTTCTTCGCAGCATTTTGCTTGTTTGTCGCCGACATCTTCTTACTCTTTTCCGATGTCGTGTAGGCCACAAATGCGGGCCAGTGATCTCTGATCTTCTCATATTTGCCGATGAATTCTGGTGTCTCTTCTTTGTCGACAAACTTTTTCAGCTCTTTCCTCCACCTCCTGAATAGGCCTGCCATCTTCTTAAGAGCACCAGACTTTATTAATTGCTCTTTAACTGGCTTCTCCGGATCCTCCTCTGGCGGTAGGGTGAAATTTGCCTTCAGCTCAGTCCAAAGATCATCTTTCTGCATATCATTGACATAAGACACCTGAGGGTCTTCCTCCTTAGGCTGATACCATTGGTGGATGCTGATTGGGATCTTGTCCCTAAAAAGAACCCCGCACTGAGCAAAAAATGCGTTCTTTTTCCGGATGGGTTCAATCGGTTCGCCGTGGCGAGCGATTGCTGTGATCTCAAACCTTTCATCCGAGCTCAACTTTTTCTTCGGGCCTCATCTCCTTACCGAAGTTGTGCTCGATCCGGAGGGCTAGAAAAAGGAAGAAAGACGAGAGTTAATTAATATGTGTAGATATACCAAAACAATGAATGCATCAATTAAGTAGTCAGCACGGGCTTAACTAATATATATATACCTGGCCGGACTCGGTTCCATCACCGGAGCAGTCAGCACGGTCTCCTTCTTGTACCTCCATTGGGTCATCACCAGAGCCATCATGAACATAGCCCTCTTCTTGTACCGGCATTAATGGGCCGGAGCCATCATGAACATAGCCCTCTTCTTCACCCAGTCCTTCCTGACCAACGACGTTGTTGAAAAATGACGCAACGACATCAGTTCCTTCTGCGATTATCTCCCCCAACATCGCTTTTGTTGCTTCGTCTCGGTAGTGCTCCATAGTTTCTGCAAATATTTACAACATGTCAATTATTATTCAAACATGGTACAAATGGATATATATTACTGGCAAACGTAGAACTAGCTAGCTAATCACAATAAGGAATCATGTTAGTGGCCTCGACGCTGCTTCTCTAGGGTTTGTGGTGGCCTAGACAACGCTTCAAGGGTTTGGGGTGGCCTCGACACAACGCTTCAAGGGTTTGGGGTGGCCTCGACGACAACGCTCTTTTAACTTGGTAAATTTGGTGGCCTCAAGAGAGTTTGTCGGGTAGGGGCGCAGCGGGAGGGGGTAGGAGACCAACAACATTTTTTCTCTAGGGTTTGGGTGTCCTCGAGAGTTTCGGTCGAGCGAGAGGGCCGAGGGGGGGCTATATCGACGACGACAGAGGAGAAGATCGAAGAAAAAAAGAGGAGAAGAAGAAAGGAATAGAGGAGAAGAAGAAAAAATAGAAAATATTCTATTTTTTCTTCTTCTCCTCTATTCCTTTCTTCTTCTCCTCTTCTTTTTCTTCTTTTTTCCTCTTCTTATTTATTTCTCCCCTTCTCCCTCTCCTCTTCTTCTCCTTTCTTCCTCTTCTTATTTTCCTTTTTCCTCTCCTTTTTCTTCTTATTCTTCCTTCTTCCTTCTTCTTCTTTTCTTCCTTTTCCTTATTTTACTTTTTCCTCTACACTAACCTAAAATGCATTGACCTAAAATCGATATCTACTAACAACCTAAATAAAAAATTAATACATATATTAAAAACATTTATAAACAAAAAAATGCTATGAACATTATATTCATACATAGATAGCCACATCCATTCATCATATAGCTACCACAGGGAGTGGCATTTTGGTGGCCGGGCTGCCTGCAGGCCGGAATCTGGCGCCGTGCAGTACAGCGCTGCGATGTGTGCATGCGTTTTTTGTTGGAGGTATACGGTAGCTACTAAGTTGAAATACATGGGTGCCCGTGGCCTGCTGTGCCAGCATTGTACATGGGCCTCGGGTGCGCGCTAGATACGCAAACACGTCATGTGCTTGCTGGGCTGATTTAAAAATAGCCTATGCGACATTAATCCTGGTCCCATCTGGTGCTGCAGGTAGGATAACACCGATTTCTCAAGAAAAAAAAAGGTAGGATAACACCGGAAGCGGTGCTTCTCCTTTCCCTAGTCGGGCCGTTCATCCCCTTCAAGTCGTGGCTGTGCGAGCGGCGTTTCGCCACTGGATGGCCTCTAGTTCTTCTTTGAGGAAGCAGAATCAGGGTAAGGCCTGATCTGGCGTCCCAGATATTGAAGCTTCATGTACTCGCCTGTAACTAGAACACACGCATGTACAGAGTTCACCCCATGTAGAAACAATTCTTTTTTACCTGTTATAGCGTTCATGCTAGCTTGGAACCATAATTTTTACAATCAGTGTCTCATGTTGCTAGATCATATTTATTGATTCTGTATCAAAAGATCAACATTTTTTTCTTCAGAAAAACAACCTGTTTATATCGGTCTGTACAAGTACAGAGTACATTTAACACCAATTTGTGGGGAAAATGCAGTGTTAGGATTGGCAAAGCGCCAGAAGAGAGGGATGCCAACCCAAGCAGAGTCCTTGCCCTCGAAGCTTCAATGCGAGCTTATGCAGACAACAAGGTTGGCACTGTTGTTAACCCGGCGCTCAGAACTAGATTCGGCACAGTTGAAGAAGCGTGTGAGTTTTACAACCTATACTCCTGGGAGACTGGGTTTAGCGTCAGGTATGCCAAAAACAGGCTGCATGCAGGAGTTTGTGTGCGCGTGTGCAGTGATGATGATTCATTAATTCAAAAAAGAGAAATGTTTCCCCACACCTACTTTTTTCATTTTTTATGCTCTCATATCTTATGGAAAAACTCAACAGGGCAAGCCATTGCAATCGAAAAGCCGCTCGACGAGGTGTGGATGCCCCGTGTTGATGCGGGTGCTTAGATCTGATGATAGAGGATGGTACATATGTGAACACAAAGCAGAACACAACCATGCAGTCTCAGTTAACTGTATGGAGAAGCTAAACTGGAAATCGCACCGGCACATAGATAGATACATCAAAGGCTTGGTGAAACAGCTGAGAGAAAACAATGTAAGCCTGAGCAAGGTTTACAGTGTGGCTGGCAGTTTTTTTTTTGGATCTGTGAAGGAGGTGCCATTCACAAAGAGATCTCTCGAAACTCTTTGTGGAAAACTTAACAGAGAGCAGTCAGAAAATGATGCCACAAAAACAATAGAGGTGTTCAACGCAATGCGGGCTGAAGATCCTGAGTTCAAATACAGTGTGCAGGTTGATTGTGATGGTTGAGTCAAAACTTTGATGTGGACAACAGGGAGAAGCAACGAGCAGTTTAAAGTGTTTTAGCGATACTGTCACGTTTGATACGACATACAAAACTAATCTATATGACATGCTGTTTGGCCTCTTCATTGGTGTCAACAATCACTTCCAAAGCATTATTTTTGGAGGTGTGCCGATGAGCCATGAGAAAATCGACACTTTCAAATGGATATTCATAGAGTTCTTCTAGATGATAGGAGCGCCACAACCACGCAAAATCCTCATAGATATTTAATAAAATGTTCTCGTCTAGTTACGAGTGTTGATCTTCTTTTTAAGCTTGCTGTGAAAATGTTTTCCTCCTGGAATGTGCTGACAGAAAACTGTTGGTTTCAGACCAAGCTCGTGCAATGGAGGTTGCCATAGAAGATGTCATGCCACATACAAGTGGTGCAAATGGCATGTGTTGAAGAAAGCAAAAGAGTGCCTTGGGCCACTGCTAGGCAAGGGTAGTGAGTTCAAACAGGAGTTCAACAAGATGGTGCATCACATGGTTAGTGAGACAGAATTTGAGGATGGTTGGGCATGTATGGTTGAGAAGCATGGTCTACAAAAAAATGCATCACACAAATATATGAGACTCGGATGAAGTGGGCTAAGCCTTACTTCATGGATGCTTTTTGCGCCAAGATGACCAGCACGCAACAGAGTGAAATTGCAAACCATTTGCAGAAAGGATATGTGCCACCAGGATCCTTGGTGCACCTTTTCATCAGGCAATATGAGAAGATGCAATTTGACAGAGATTCAGAGGAGAGTTATCAAGAGAAGAGAACCAAACTGGTAAGAATAAAAGTTTTGTGTGTTGTCCTTTGACGAGCAATTTATATTTCCATGAATCATGTCTTGTTGTTGACAAAATATGGAAAGGTAAAAACACATGATAATGATATGTCTCCACATGCAGGGTGGTGTTTTGCTTGCTCAGAACCTACCTATTGAGATACATGCATAAAAAATTTATACGAAGGCCATGTTTGAAAATTTTGGTGAGATGCTATATGAACGTGGGTCATATGTTCTGATCGAAGTTGTGCCTCGTCATGAATACATAGCGAGGCATGTAAAGAAAGATTCAAGGGACAAATGGTGTAAAAATGAATTCCGCGTCTAGGTCAACAAGCTTGCTGACGAATTCAAGTGTGAATGTGGAATGTTTGAACATTTTGGCATGGTGTGCAGCCATGCACTGAAGGTGTTTTTTTTCTCATTGTTCCTCTGTTGTACATACAAGACAAATTATTGCCAAGAGCAAACAAAAAGCGTAGGTTTTGACGATGATCTTTTTCTCTTGTTCTCAGGTAATGATACAGCTTGGTCTGCAGGAGGTTCCAGCCGGGCAAATACTGAAGCGTTGGACAAGGGATGCAAGGTATATATATACTCCCTCCAGTGTTTCTACGTTACCAAAAGGACCAGGGTCCTCTCAAGTACTCTTCGCGGCGACATAATAATTTGCATCTGCTTTGCCTTGAAATTGTTAGACTCGGTGACAACAATGCGGATGCATATGCTCTTGCGATGGATCAACTAAGAAATGTGAAAACATTGCTTTGCGGCGCCATCAAAGAAGAGACCAGCGGGGTGCCCTACGATAAACCGCAATAAAGCACCATATGAACAGCCAGCTAAGAGGAGTAGGTTATGTTCAATCTGCCGGGCCAAGGGCACAAGAGCCCAACATGTCCGCAGGATGGGGATCTTCCAAAGGCGACAAGGAATTCACCTCACTGCTCCAGGTGCAGCCTGACAGGCCACAGAAGGAACACCTGCACCAACACGCCCAAGGCAGATTTCTATGGTTGAATTTATTTATTTTCTATGCTTGAAATATGACAGTTTCATGTAACCGTGCTTATGTGGATGTCAGACTACTAGTGACCACTCCACATATTAGTGAACCTCTATGTATGTAGTATCGTTTGCTGTCAGAGAATTAGTTGGAGATTATGTGGTTTTCAATGTGGAAATCACTTGCTTGGACTTTTTCATTCTGTCAGTGACCAAATTGTGTTGCTTTGATTGATGTAAGACTGGGCAGGTGCTGACGCCTTTGCCTGGAACGTACTGAGGATGAAGACAAAGCCATGTCGATCTTGTTTGAGCTGGGTGCGGCTGCGATAGAGAGCCATCTCCCCTACAAATAGCCGGCGAGACCAAGGCAACGGCAGGATTCTCAACGTTCGACCCAAACGCTCCCTGACGTTGCACATGTTGACGGAGTCAAATCCCGTGCCGTGTACATGAGTCTGATATGATGTTGTGCTGCACTGCTGTGCCTGCTCGTGTACGTGTGCCCGCAAGATTTATTAATAGCAAATACGGGCGCTCGTGTACGTGTGCCCGCAAGATTTATTTAATAGCAAATACGGGCGCTCGGCAGCGACCTTTTTTACGAATACGGTGGAAATGCGGTAGCCTCATAATTGCTTGGCACCGATCGCAATGAGCATCGACGGGGCTGATTCCGGCCTGCAGGTAGCTCGGTCATCAAAGGCCATTTTCGGCTACCACATACATATATACATTATATATATGAAAAAAATGCATATATACACATATATACACATATACAAAAAAAAACACATATATACACATACAAACACATATATACACATATACACAAAAAATGCATATATACACATATACACACAAAAAATGCAGGGGAGGGGCGGCGGCGCGGCGGCC